>NC_022010.1:11855140-11864375 GCF_000317375.1 Microtus ochrogaster
TGATAGAGATAGATAGATAGATAGATAGATAGATAGATAGATAGATAGATAGATAGATAGATAGATAGATAGATAGATATAGGTAGGTAGGTAGATAGATAGATACAGATGATGAATAGATGAATGTATGTATGTATGTATGTGTGATGAATGGATGGATGTCATCTGCACGCTGTGTGATATTTTCAGCATGCATGCATGCTAACTTACCTAATCCTTGCTCCCCAGTGTAAGGTGGGGACCACTTTGCGGAAGAGACACATCATTCAGTGGATGACCAGTATCGCAGAGCAAATGTGCTAGACTTGAGCGTAGGTCACCTAATAGTGGAAACCACCATCTTGCTGTGTGCGCTGTATTAAAGGGGATCAGTCAGCTTTGGAAACTAAGAAAAATATCTTTTTGAACTTGAGACAACTAAAAACATAAGAAGTTGATCTTGCAATTGAAATCCAGAGGCTCTGGTAACCCTGGGGAACGAGGGTGGGGCTGAGAGAAAGTGGGTGGAGCCTGTTTTCACACCCTCTCTCCTCTAACATGAAGACTTTGCTCATCCACAGGATCCTGGCACGCTAAGAAACTGAAAGGCAAAGATGAGTATGTGTTCACAGCACAGCTGGGGGCCGTGCAGGCTTAGGCAAGCGTCTGCCTATGGTCCTATCCTCAGGAGGTTTCTAAGAGACAGGATGGTCACAAGTGGAGCTCCCAGCCTGCTGGACTTCCCACCGTATTATTTATGACTCTAAATACTAGGGCCACTGACAGCCTTAGCCGTTGAAGACAGCACCTCCTCATACCAGCGTCTCCTGCTTTGCTCTGACTGGTGCCCACACCGTGTTGCATCTGTTGCTGCTTTGCTGATCCAGCAACACCCTACAGGAGATGGATTCAGGCGTCTGCATCCTTCATCCTCAGCAGGTTAGCATCAGGTTGGCTGGTATTCAGTGTGTGAAAACAGTTTGTCCCTATCACTTCCAGATACAAGCTCTCCCCGGGAAACCATTCTGGCTTTACCACGCTGCCTTCCGAATGGGAAGCCCCAAACAGACCCAAGGATCACTTGCAGGAAACACTGGCATGGATGTAAAATCTATGAAAACATAGCTCGTATCCAGAGAAGGAAACTATGCCATCTGTCCCTATGGGCTTCTTGTGTCTGGACAGTTGCTGTACAGTGGGGGAGAATGAAAACCCCACCTGTGGTTCATCTCTCTACCCACAGTCCCCCTTGTAGGAAGGATGGGACCTTGTAGCTGTCACCAGCCAGTTTTCCCCAAGTCACAGTGGCTCCAGAGGAACCAGAAAAGGTAGACACAGCAAGAATCCACGGGGGTGCCTTTTTCAGCCTTTTCTAAATGTCCCAGCTCCTTTTCTGTCTTAGAGGAGAATCCAGAAGCTCGTTGGTCTCTATTCTGAGATGCAAAGCTGCACTGCTCAACCCAAGAATGCTGGCCAGAGGTTCGGACTCCATCTTTAGCCCTGGAATAGAAACGTTTCTTCCCCTGTTAAAGAAAAACTTGAGCAAAGTAGAATTCTGTTCCTTCCATCTCTGGGCAGAGAACTTCGGTCTCATCCCCCTCCTCACTGATTGCCCCCAGGCCATACTGTAGGAAGGAGAGACTGGGTACAGCCCTGGGGACCTGAATGACCTTCACAGTCCCTCAAGCTTGTGAGAGTCAACACCGGTGAGCAGACCACCTGATTGTCCCCACCCTGCCCCAAGAGCTCATCAAAATGAGAGTGATGGCATGAGGAAGAAGAGAGGTCTCAACCAGAAAGGGAGTCAGTGGCCAGAGCCAGGTCTTTCTGGAACAGCAACAATAACTGGTGAAGTCAGCAGGACCCGATGTGGAAGCAAACTGTGATGGTCAACTTAGCTTGATCTAGAATCGCCATGGAAACCAGCCTCTAGGCTTGTCTATGAGGGAGTTTCTAGATTGGGTTAACTGACAGGGAAACGACCACTCTGAATGTGGGCGGCACCATCCCATGGATGGCATAAAAGGGAGAAAGTGAGCTGCCGTCCTCATTCATCTCTCTCTGCCTCATGCTCCCTGTCACCATGCCTTCCCTGCGATGGTGGCCTGTGCCCTCAGACCGTGAGCAGGAATAAACCCTTTCTTCCTCAAATTGCTTTTGCCAGGCATTTTGTCACGGCAAGAAGAAAAGTAACTAAGACACTGAATAATACATTAATCTCCGAGCGCCACAAAAAGAGTGTGGGTGTAATCAAATCTGACAGTGTAAATACACATACATAAATTATATAATAGTCATTTCAATATTTTATTAGTTATCTATGAAGCTAATAAATTATCTAAGCAGAGCAGAGTGGAATAAGCATAAGGGTGCAATTCACCCCACGGTCAGGATTCTGTCTAGCCGAACTCTCTCCGCTGGTGGAATATTCTGGATCTGTACTGAGGACGACAAAGCCGGCACCATGTGCCCACTGAGCACATCAACTGTGGCCAGTGCAACCAAGGGGCTGGACATTTCTTTTTGTTTTGTATTCATTTTAATTGAACCATCACAGGTAGCTGGTGGCTACTACGTTGCACATTCCGATTCTAAGCTAAGAGTAAACACTACCAAGGGGCTGAAGGAATGGGCGTGGAGTGTTAGAAGTAAATAGTACAGACATGAAGCTTGGGCTAGGACTGGAGAGATGTGACAGGGGTCCTGGGGAAAGAGAGAGGGGAAAGTAACGGTGGATGCAAGCAAGATACACTGTATACAAGCATTAAAAAATATTTAAAGGTGAAAGCATCTTTGGCAGTTGAAGTGTGCTCTGGCCTTCACACACGTGCACATGCACACACACACACACACACACGGAATAAATGGTGACAGCCAGAGTGGATGTAACAATCATCACTCTAACGTTGTTGATATAGGAAAAATAAGATCCTGGCCCCAGGCATTGATTTTTTAACCATAAACTCCCCCCCCCATCATAGCAAAGGATCTGAAAAAGAAAAAAAAAACATTGCTTGTGTTGGTTAATGCTTTTTGTCATTATTTTATTCGTTCATTTATTCATTTTACATTTGCAAAGGCACGTGAGCGGGCAGAGAGTAGACATTTCACACTGGATTCCTTTACCTTGTTTTAAGTATAAATAAACGGGGGACTTAACAATGCAGAGGAGAAGCCCAGCGGGCAGAGTACAGCTTTGTGGTGGTTAGCGAGCCTGCTGCCCACCTCTGTCCATCACTCACGCAGGCACCTCCCCGCGCCATGTGGCCCTACACTAGAGTGTCCGTCCTAAATAGGCTGGTGATCACACTGGACATGCTGCGGCTTGGGCTTTTCCCTCTGTTGCTTGCATTTTCTTTCATTACAACCACATAATGTTTGAAATAAGAACAGCAAAGATTTGGGGGGGGGGGGGACAGCTGCACAAGGCAGGGATGTTGGCCAAGGAAGAAACAGTTTATTTAAAGAGCCAGGCTATGGTGACCAGGATTGTGCTGAGCCCTGGTAGGAAGGATGAAGCCTTCCTCTGCTGTTGGTGGGGCGCCTGGAACCCTGGAAAGGCTCCCCAGGAATCAGGTCACTGGAGAGATGGGTAAGGGACTGAACAGAACAGACACCTGTGGATACAATTTGATCTGCCAGCGCCACCTGGTGGGGAATTTGGGGGCTGTCATTTGTGAGTCTCTCCTTAGGAAAAAGTTAAGAAAGAGCCAAATTGGGGGAAAATAATAGCAGCCTGACAATTTGTGTGGAATTAAAACCATTTAGAGAATGGTTTGCTGGGCTATGTGGTGGGTGAGGCAAACACTATGCCTTGGAGCTTCTCCCTGCTGAGTAATCCCGGCAGGGCTGACATGCCATGGGCTAAAGGAAGATTCGATAACCCCACAAGCTGTGTGACTTCCAGTTGGTCAGTGGCCACACCACCTGTTATCAAATACTTTCAGATTAACCATCTCTCATAAGTGCTCTAAGCAGAAATATAGACTAAGGAGCTGCAGAGATGGCTCAGTGGTTAAGAGCACTGGCTGCTCGTCCAGAGGACCTGGGTTCGATTCCCAGCACCCACGTGGCAGCTCACAGCCCCCTGCAACCCCAGTTCCTGGGGCTCTGACTCCCTCTTCTGGTCTCCTCAAGCACAATGCACCCTAGTGGTGCACAGACACATGCAGCCAAAATGTGCGTGTGCATTATTTTTAATTAAATGAAGGAACAACTTCAGACGTTTGCTGGAGATATATGTGGTCAACACCAGGCAGGAATCTATAACTTCCTTATAACCCCCCTCCCCCCCCGCATCTTAAGGTACCAGAAGGATTTACACAACCCTTTCCACAGACAGGATAATGAGGCAGATCCTAGTGAAGGACGCACAGTTTAAGGAAAGGGCAAGTCAGATTTGAACTTAAGAGGCTAGACACGTGTGTGTGTGTGTGTGTGTGTGTGTGTGTGTGTGTGTGTGTGTGTGCGCGCAGGCATGTGTAGTATGCTGGTGCACATGTGTTGTAAAGATCAGGTATTTTTGTTTTGTGTCTTCCCCTGTGGCTCTATACTTTATTTTTTGAGAGAGGATCTCTCTCGAAATCTGCTCAGATTCTGCCGGGCAGTCTGGCCAGTGAGTTCCAGGGACCCTCCCTCTCTCCACCTCCTCCGTGCTAGGATTACAGGGGTGTGCACCACCACACTCAGATCTATGTCCACTCTGGAGATCTGAACTCTGTCCCTCACACTTGGGCAGCAAACACTGTGCTGGCAGAGCCCTCTTGCCAGCCCGAACACACATCTCCACATGCTCCCCCTGGTGGGAGAATGTTCTCCCCTCCCGGCCCAGTGCAGGGTCTGGCAAAGCCATTTGCTGGTGGATTATCCTGTGCTTTCTCAACAGGTCTATCCGCCCCGGGAAGTTGAGGGCTCGCAGACAATTTACCTATTCACCGCTCAAGCTGTGATCAATGATCCAGCTCACCTGTCAATAGCCAAAGGCTTTTTGGTTTGTTTGTTTCTCAAGAAAATTATTGTCTCGACACACAGTTTCCTGATTATTTTGCTGCCTTTCAGGGGGTGTGAGACAGGGATGTGATTCTGCCCTGGGTTTCATCATTCAAGACCCGTCACCCAGCAAGGCTGAACAATTCCAGAGCAGGAGCCTTTGAGGGATGTGCGGCTTGGCGGCTGCGTCTGCGGGGTTGGTCATAAATATTAATAATATTGATGGAGCCTTTAAAGATTTGTCTTGCCGCGTCCCT
The DNA here is from genome assembly GCF_000317375.1 of Microtus ochrogaster. Taxonomy (NCBI): domain Eukaryota; kingdom Metazoa; phylum Chordata; class Mammalia; order Rodentia; family Cricetidae; genus Microtus; species Microtus ochrogaster. The sequence continues at coordinate 11,860,366 of NC_022010.1, forward strand.
GCCATCAGAGTGCTTGGATTCTGTCGTTTTGTGCCTCTGATTGACAACTTGGTTTTTCTCCAGAGCTTTCTTAACTGACTCGCATTTTTATCCCATTTTACCTTCAGGAATTATACACTGGCAAAGGCTTTCTCGGGAAGACACAGGGGATTCCACCAAACATCGTGATGGGTTCTTGCCATTGTTTCTGCTGGGCAGCAGTTACCGGCCCCCAAAGCAATCCTCTTCGATTGTATGCTTAATATATGCCAGGAAGGGCTAACACCTCAGTTGTGGGACCTCTCTGGTGGGAGGGAAATTTCCGAACCTCACTGGTGCCACACCCTGGGGCGATGCCCTGCTGTAGCTGTGCTGTGTGGGTGGCACCCACTCTGCCATGGACATGCAGATGTCAGCATTAGTAACCAATTGCCTTCTGTTTGAAGCCTTCTGCAAAGAATGTTCGCTGAACACTCATTGTCCTTGACACTGAAGACTGCTTGCTTCAGCTGTGAGATTCTGGGATCAATCAGGTGAAAACGTGTAGGTGTGATTGGGACTGCCACTCTGTGCTACCCAGTACTGAATCCCACTGCTCTGCTTGGCGCAGAACCTAGAAGTCAGACCTGCCTGCAGCTCATTTGAGGCACCAGCTGCCAGTGTTGGGCGAGGTCTCCAGCAGTGTCTCAGACAGGCTTGGATTAGGGAAGGAAGAAACACACAGAATATCTCAAAGAGGCTTAGGATGCCAGGGCTCCAGAAATGTAAGTCACAAAGGCCAGTGGGAGCTGCAGTTGTCTTGGTAAGCAGAATGCAGTCTGCATCACTCTATGGTAAGCAGAGCGCAGCCCGCACCGCTGTATAGTAAGCAGAGAGCAAGCCATTGTATGGTAAGCAAAGTGCAGCCCACACCACTATATGATAAGCAGGGAGCACTGTATAGTAAGCAGGATGCAGCCTGCACCACTGTGTGGTAAATGAGTAGAGCTCCCACCAATGTATAGTAAGCAGGGCACAGCCCCCCACTGTATGGTAAGCAGGGCACAGCCCCCCACTGTATGGTAAGCAGGGCACAGCCCCCCACTGTATGGTAAGCAAGGCACAGCCTCCCACTGTATGGTAAGCCAGGCACAGCCCCCCACTCTATGGTAAGCAGGACACAGCCCCCACTGTATGGTAAGCAGGGCACAGCCCCCCACTGTATGGTAAGCAGGACACAGCCCCCCACTGTATGGTAAGCAGGACACAGCCCCCCCACACTGTATTGTAAGCAGGGTACACCCCCCCACCACTGTATGGTAAGCAGGGCACAGCCCCCACCACTGTGTGGTAAACAGGGTGCACCCCCACTACTGTACATAAACAGAGTGCACCCCCACCACTGTACATAAACAGGGTACACCCCCCACCACTGTACATAAACAGGGTGCACCCCACCATTGTACATAAACAGGGTACACCCCCCACCACTGTATGGTGAGCAGGGTGCAGCCTATACCACTGTCTGGCTGATTTGTAGTTGAGGCCAGCTGAAGCCATGGGAACCTGTGAGATCTGACACCTAGAACCTCATTCCTGCAGTCACTCACAGTGTAGAGAGGGCTGTTATAGATCTAAGTCCCAAGTTCAGAGCACGGGTGTAGCAACCCTACCCTCTGCAGGTTGTTAAGAGGGTTTAATGAGGTGACAGTCCAAAGGCACTGAAGTCGACAGAGGGGGAGAAACCTGCCTCCTCCAAAGATGTCTATGCCTTAATCTCAGGACATGCAGAAGAGATCTGGAAGATTGTGACTACATCAGACCGCAGAGGTGAGAAGCTGACGTTCCCTCATCCAGGCGGCACAGATGGGACCACAGGGTCTTCGCAGGAGACACAGGAGGGCCAGTCTCAGGGATGGCATAGGAAGGATGTATGTAGTGAAAGGGGGGCCACAACCAATGGATTGCTGGTCATCTCTGTGAGCCAGAAAACACACCCTGGGACAGGCTCTCCCTGCCCACCCCCCATAAAAAAAATACAAAAAACAGCCATCACTCAGCCTTGCCAACCTGCCAAGGCCCTGATCTTATTCTGTAAGGACCATTTCTGACTTCCACAGTTGCAAGGTCAGTTGGTACGGTGAAAGCCACTCTGCTGGAGGTCATTGGTCACAGCAGCAACGAGAAACTGATAAGGAAAACCCCTGACGTGGTAGCCAATGCCGACCAACGCCCACAGCCCCTATCCTGAAATGGGAGCCAACACCCGCAGCCCCTGTCCTGCCTTCCTCCTATCTTCTCTGGGCCCTGACGCCCTCCCTCTGCCCTCCCACTCCAGCTGACTAGCCTTCTTTGTCCTACTTAAATTCTGCTTGAAGACGTGCACTGTTCCCTCTGCCTGGAACGCTCTTCCTCCACAGTTTGCTACGGCTGGCTCTCCCTTTTCATCTAGTTCTCAAAGCAAAGGCTAAGTCCTTAGGAGGGCTCTGTTGCTGTCACTCCAGTGCTGCCTAGCCTGTCCCCAGTCTCCATCTTTGCTCATTGGAGTCTCCTGAGTATCCCTCACTTCTAAAATGAAGGGCTATCAGGCTATCTGAATCTGGAGACTGTCGGGCTGTGGAGCCAGGACCCTGCCTGCCTTATTCATCACCATCCTCTGGGACAGCGCTTGGCACTGTCAGTGCCCAAACACCATTGGAAATAAAGAGGCATTTGTGCCCAGGCTGTGCTGGAAGGGTTCAGCCAGCGTGACTGAAAGGGGAGCTGATTATCTCATTGCAGCCTGCACTCAGACTATGGTTCCAGTTGCCTAGAAACTCACCAAATGTGTTCATTTTTTTTTATTTCAATCTTTTTGAAAGATAATGTGTTTTTTATCTACATGTGCAGAGCTGGGGCTCTTTAGTTTTAAGAACTGGAGTTGAATGGTGGGTTGCTGTCCTGAACTCCATGCCACCCACAGGAACAAAGCTCCACGCTAAAAGCTCAGGAGCTGCACAGAAAACCCAATAAAAAAGGGGGGACACTGTGGAAGCAAAAGGGAAAGCATGTGCATTCAGAAAGGCTTAGGAGGAAAGGCAGGAAAAGAAATGGGTACATTCGTCAGCTTTTCTGAGCCACGAAGGAGGCAGAAAGTAACAATCACTCAGAAGGTGGTCTCAGTGCCCAGGGCTGCAACCCTCCCTCTGTGTGACCCCTGTGAAGACTTTGCAGCTTGCGGCGACCAACTGTGCTGATCTTCCAGAAGTGAAGACATTGCACAGAATGGATTCCAAGGCCTACTGAATCCAACTTCAAGTTCCCACCTGTTCCATTTTCTCTCTCTTTACCAGAAAGTGATGAATTTAGCATGCAGTGTATGCTATACATGTGTTTGCTATGCGGGAATGAATGAATGGATGGACCAATCAACTGACTGAAGGATGCATGCATGAATGGATGGACGGATGGACGGATGAACAGATGGGTAAATAAGTGGGTTGATGGATAGATCAATAGACAGATTGACCAGTAGATGAATAGGAAATGGGTAGGGGGATAGATGGATCAATGGAAGGATAAAGGGAGAAAAGGATCAGATGATTCAATGAAAGGAGGGATTGCTCAATGGAGGGAGGGATATATCAATTAGAGGATTTACGGAGAAATGGAGGATGGACAATGGATCAGTGAATGAATGGATGAGGAGAGTAAGTAGATGGAAAGATAGAAGGATATGTGCATGGATCGATCAACAGAGAAAATGATGACTGCATCTATAGAGGGAGACATGAATCAATAGAGAAACTGATGGTCCAATGTAGGAATGGATACATCAATCTACTGATGGATCAGTGGAGGTTTGAATTGATGGATGTGGACTGATGTATTAATGAATGGATCAATGGAGGTTGGATGGATAGATAGATAGATAGATAGATAGATAGATAGATAGATAGATGATAGATGATAGATGGATAGATAGATAGATAGATAGATAGATAGATAGATAGATAGATGATAGATAATAGATAGATAGATAGATAGATAGATAGATAGATAGATAGATAGAT
>NC_022010.1:11864475-11874081 GCF_000317375.1 Microtus ochrogaster
AGGATAGATAGAGGATAGATAGATAGATAGATAGATAGATAGATAGATAGATAGATAGATAGATAGATAGATAGATAGATAGATAGATAGATAGGAAATGCATGAGTAAATCAGCACAGCCACCGCCCTCTGGATCAATGCACCAGTCCCACAGTGGCTTCCCCATCTGGGGTCTATTCTCATCACTCTCAGGGACACCCCAAAACTATTTATTTACCTACATGAAGCCAAGACTGGATCAAACCAACAGGCATCCGGAGTTTCTGACCCATGGCAGCCATTCTGGATGAAAGTCTAGGATAATACAACTTCTCAGAGGGTTCCGGGAGGATAGAACAAGATAGCCCATGGTGGCAGATGTCATTGGCTACTCATCCTGTCACAGACAAAGCCAGAAACACTTCCCCATGCCCCTGCACTGAGAGGTGGGTATGCAGCCCCATCCTGAGAGCAGCAGGAGGAGACTTTTGATCTTCCGTGCCTGCATGAGGGGATAAAAACTGGGTTGAGGGAAAAGGCACGGGACCATGGAAAGAGCCCCGTGTAAGCCCTTCTTTGCAGCCTATGGCCAATGTTAAGTGGAGCATTTAAAGTACTCAAGGCAAGGTGGCTGGGGCTGGGAGATCCTTGGCAGGTGAGCCCAGGCCCTCTATTTCTGTTCCACTATCCCCAAGTATCTGCAGCTCCTCTCAAGGGGTAGTGGCTTCATCCCCCACACCAACATGCCAGGGCCAGAAAGGCAGAAACATCCCTGACTTGTGCCCAGCTGTTAATAGGAAGCAGTTCCTTCCCTCAGCTCCTCAGCAGACTTCCCCTGGGGTTTCATTAGTCAGAGAAACAACCAAAAAACCACTCCCTACAATCATCACCAGCAAATGGAGGATGCCCGTTGATAAATTAGGTTAATCCACATATTACCCTGGGCTTGGAGGAACCCTATTAGCTGGAAGCCAGGCAGAAGGCAAAGACCATGCTGGGGTCCTGTTGGCAAAGAAGTCGGGAGGCAGGAAGTGGGAACAGACTTTCCTACAATGTCCCAAAGTATTGGCTAGATGGGAAAGCTAGAACATGGCGGGCACCACCTCCACTCCCGCTCCACCTATGGCAGACATAGGTTAATGACCACAGAACTCCCTCGCGAGCCTCTGAAGCCATCCTAACACAGTGCTCCAAGCAGACACAAACAGAAAAGAGTGAACACCAAGGGTGGAGGTGGGAAGGTACCTGTGAATCTTCCTGATGACAGGAAACAATCCTGCTATGTAAATTGATATTTAGTTATTGATAATTCTTTCTTAACATGAGCTAAGCCAAGCCTCAGCATGCTACAGGCATCTTGGTGCATTTGTGCTGCCGTAACAAAACACCTGAGGGTGGATACTTTACAAAGAAGAGAAACTGCCTTCTCCTGGAGGCCAAGAAGATCAGGTTGCTATCGGGTTCAGAATAGGTGAAGGTCTGGTCTCCTTGTGGCTGCACTCTCTAGCGCAATGAAGCTGCATCTTCACATGGCAGGAAGGATGGGAGACGCAGAGATGGAAGACACTGCCTTCAGGCCCCTTTCTCAACAATTCTCTATGAAGTTATAGGACACAAGACATAATAAATGATGACCCTAGACACAGCATAGCAGATAAACCCAACATGGCTGCCCCCCCCCCACTCTCCTCACCTCCCCTGTGCTTATGCGGCAGCCACGCCTCCTCACCTGCAGCCCTGGACTGCCATGTACACAACGCTCCTACCAGGCTCCCCAAACACCTCCTTGCTCCTCAGCTTTGAAGGTCTTCCTGTCCTCCTAGCCTTTATCAATCCCCTTTAAGAATCATACAGACTGCCCACCTCCTTGACAGTAGAGGAATCGTGGGGCACACTGGATTCCCACCCACACCTCTGTGACTGTAACTGTCTCCCTAAGTGTTGTATACTCCAGGAAGGTCTGGGAGGCTCATGAGACTCGGGAAGTAAGCAAGTTTCACATTTCTGGGAAAGCAGAAATGTATAAGATTCGGGAGGACCCCAAGATTTCGAAGCAGTTAACACTTGCAAGGGGAACAGACTCTGGCCTGCTGGAGGAGACAAGCAAATGGTCCAAGGTTGCAGCTTCCACACATTGTCACCAGCACTGGGGTAGATTTTTTTTCAGTGACACAGCTGCTTCTAAGTTATTCCTGCTCCTATAACTCCTCACCCACACTCCTGTTGGGAACCCCAATAAACTCATTGCTTCCTATGGCTGTTTGAATGAGAATGCCCTATAGGCTCATATGTTTGAATGCTCGGTCACCAGGAAGAGGACCTATTTGGGGAAGGATTTGGAGGTGTGGCCTGGTTACAGGAAGTGTGTCACTGGGGGGTGGGCTTTGAGGTTTTAAAAGCCCGTGGTAGGCCCTTCCTTCCCTCCCCTCTTCCCCTCCATCTCTCTGCCTGCTGCCCGCAGATCAAGAAGGAACGGTCTCAGTTACTTCTCCAGCATCATGCCCGCCAACGGCTGCCATGCTCCTCGCCATAATGAGATAGCCTAATCCTCTGAAGCTGTAAGCAAGCCCACGATTAAATGCTTTATTTTATAAGAGTTGCCTTTGTCATGGTGTCTCTTCACAGCAACAGAACAGTAACTAAGACAGAAGTTGCTATCAGGAGTGGGGTATTGCTGTGACAGGCCTGACCATGCTGTTTGTTGGAGAAATATGGAAGACTTTGGGAGATTGGGAGGTTAATGGGTTATCCTAGTAGGGGCATAGAAGCAGCAATGTTGAAGGCAATGTGGACTGTGCAGGCCCAGCTCAAGAGGTTTCAGAGGAGAAGAATGACAGTTAGTGGCATGCAGACAGTTCCCCAAGTTAGACTTTGGTGCAATCATGTCTTTTTGTCTTACCCGTATCTTGAGTAAGGAAACATATATTGAGTCTCCCCAGAAAAAAGTTTCACACATAATAGCAAATTGAGTACTCATGAAATCAGTTTCTTTGTTCATCATTATAATAAAGTAACTGGAAAGAGTGGGTTGAAGGAAGAGGGACTCACTCACTCCAGCTCACAGCTGGAGTGGATATAGTCCATCATGGCAGAAAATGTAGAGAAGCTTGGCCACACTGTGTGCTAGCAGCACAGGATTCCACACTCACATCTCAGCAGAGAGGGACAGGAAGCAGGATATAAACCTCAAGGCCCTCCCTCCCCAGCAGCCTACTTCCTCCAGCCAGGCCTCCACCTCCTAAAGGCTCCGTAGACTCCTGAAACAGCGCCACCAATTGAGGACCAAGTGTTCATACTTGACCCTGCGGGGGAAATTCAACACCCAAACCTCTGAGAGAAGTGTCACCTCCTAGCCTGAGATCCAACTTCTATTTGTTCTCACATTTGGCAGTGCTCCCTGGATATGCTAATCAACATGCTGACAATTGTGGAAATAATATTAATATTAATGAGTGCAGACGCTTCACCTAGAACAACTCACCGAATCCTTGGGAAACTTTACCGAGCAAGCTCAGCCATCCTTCACCCCCACCTGGAGTCATCCTGAGTCCTTCACAGGGAACCAAGACGTGACACCTCCGGCTGTCCCATTTCCCAGCCAATGGCAAGCTTAGTCGAAAGCCAGGAAGTATCCCTAAGTGAAACTCAGGCACACGGAGCAGGATGCATGGGATATAAACTGGCACCTCCAGAGGATGCAGGAGGCTCAGAGTGTGCTAGAAGGAGGCCCTGGAGACAGATGAGGGAGAGGAACAAGCCCATATGAGCCACACCATGTCTGTCTACCTGGGAGGCATGCTGCCCCACCAGCAGTGGTCATGGGAGGAAGGCTATGGAAAGGAGCAGTGTCTGGCCAGCCACACACCAGCCTGCTTTCCCTGTCTTCATTCCCTTTGTGCTCAGCCAGATCCCTTTCCCCCAGGTCTATTCTGTCCCTATCATGTGACCTATCTCATGAGTGACACGCCAGCCTGGGCTTCAGGTTGTATCGTGAGAGAGGACACTCAACCACTGGCCAAAGAGGGTAGGAGCGTTTTGGGTAAAGATCTCCTAGGGAAATGATCCCTAATGCAAGAGACAAGATTTCCCCAAAGCCTCTTAGCAGCTCCATCCTCTGGAATCATCTCCAAGTGCTACTCATTACAGGAGGCTAAAATTAAAACTCGAGCCAGAGACGCATGCCTGACTGCAAATACACAGCCTCATCACAGCACCCAAGTAGCCACAGGCGACTCATAAGCTCATCCTAAGTGGGCTCATGCTCTCGTAATACTTTCTGTACTAAAACGGGCATCATTGGCCCGGATTTGGCCTGAGGACTACACTTAACCAACCCTGGTATCTTGACCTGATTCCACCTTCCTTTCAGATAAGCACGTGTCAGTCCACAGCTCCCCTAGGAACTGGCACGCTCCTTTGAAGACAGTGGGGTGCACCCCTTCTGCATCCAGTCCTGTCCCATCCCAGGCTTGTGGGGAATTAGGTGTTATCAATTATTCACGAAGCAAATCCACAATGGCCCTGAGAAGGGATCAGCCACGCCAGCCTGACATGTCAGGTGAGCTGGAGAATGGACAGGAAGAGGAGGTACAGGAAAACCCTTCTTCTCCCAGGAACTCAGGTCCGCTCATCACTGCTCCTTAACAAGTGGTTTTCTGCCAAGCTGTGGCTGCCACAGAGCCAAATGCGTGTCACTGTGATGAGACTGATCTTCAAAACCAAGATGACTGGCAGTTGAGATGGACGCACTATGGCCATGTGTTCAGCAACTAGCCACCAGTGGTCCAGAATACCTGAATGTCGATTCTCCCACTTTTATGCCCAGTATAAGAAGGTCCAAGCAATGCCAAAAAAAAAAATTAACATTCCCAATGTGTGTCCACCATCCCCATGCTTTTGGGGATATGGATTTCTGCCCATGATGCTATTCTCAGCTGTGGCTCCTGAGCCTGATATGAACAGGGTCCCAGACACGCTCAGAGGAAGAGATGTCATCCTGCCGTGCCAACAGGGCAGACATGCGGGCAGTTTAATGGGCTCTGGGACCCTGTCCAGCTTCAGCCGGTCAATTCCTAACAAGGCTTTTTTAGTCCATCTGCATTTTAAACTTTGCCAATCCCAGGGCCACCTGGGGTTTCTCAGGGCAGTGCCAACTGACAAGGGGCTGGTTCCTAGGCATCTAGAGCCTCCACTCCCAGCACACACTCCCGACACACTTCAGTGAAACCGTCTTCCCTGAGTGCAGCACTTGGACCAGATATGAACACCACAGATGGAGACAATAAAAGACAAGAGGTCCCCGGGAGCCGCTTGGCAACACCACAAACGAAAAGAGATTCATACAGTAAACCCTAAATGGTTTCCCAGGAGCCCTTATGGAAAGCAGGTAAATAAAACACCATTTAAGTATATTTTCCTTGTTCAAATAGTGCACACCAAGTGTGTGAGGGATGAGACTTAAAGACACTTCCTGTTTCTTTGAGTGATCTAAGTACTGAAAGGAGGAGCTGGGGCATGACTCCATGGTTACAGTGCTTGCCATGCATGTATATGGACTGGAGTTCGGATCCCCAGAAACCCATGTGTAGTGGTAACTAATGAGGTCCACGATAGCCCGGAATAAAGGATAACAAGTGTTTATTTGGGGAAAAACTCACAACAAGGGTAGAGAGTCGCAGTCCTCTGGGGGCACTGGAAGCTGTGAACAGAACTCCGACCACCACCCAAGAGAGCGAGCACGCTTTTTGTCTGTGCTCATAAGTTCATACGTAGTCCCTCAGACCATGCCCTCATGGATCAGTACCCCAAAGGCTATTGGCTGAATGAATTCCCACAACACCCGTGCAAGTACCTGGTGGATGAGTTGCCCAAGTATATAGTTCTGGCCTCGGAAGGCAGAGACGGGGGATTTCCAAGAGCAAACTGGCTCAAGAAAGTGGTCATTATCAGCAAGTTCTATGTTTGACTGAGGGGCCCTGCTCACTGCCTAAGACGGAAGAAGAGCAATGAAGGATGATCTGACACGAGCCAAGGGAATCCACACGTCTGCGCACCCGTGTGCCACCCACATACATCCGTAAAGATGAAAAAGGAAGAAAATACTCAGAGGAAGATTCTTCCTTGCTCATCTTTGGGAACCCTGGTTGGTTTCTTACCATGGCAAGAGGGACGATGCCCACGAAGGTCGTCTGGCTGATGAAGATCTCAGAGACGAAGAGCTCGCTCATGGAGTCTTCCACCGGATATTCTACCTGCCAGGTGATCTGCTGGGCCCCAGCCAGGCCACTGCTGTTGTCAACCCCAAAGTCCACTTGCAGAATCTCATAGTAGGAGCCGTTTGCCCTGGAAAACAGACACGCAGCAAGGTTTAATGTAAAAGATCTGAATCCGCAGAAGGCAAAGAACCCAGTGATCTGGCAGAGTCCTCTTTGTCAATGAGGAGCTATATTGACTGGTAGAGGGATGGAGACTCGTTCATGGGGCTACCCATGGGTGGCAGCACCTCAGGGTGGGTGTGCAACCCTTCCCTAGAGAAGAAGTGTCCTTTGTTGAGTGAGGTCCTGTCTTAGTTTGCTTTCTATCGCTATGACAAGCACTCTGCCATAAGGCAACTCTGCAGGGAGAGGAGGGGTGAGGTGTATTTCAGCTGACAGCTCACAGTCCATCCCCGAGAGAAGTCAATGCATGGGGGGCGGAGGCAGAAACAGAGGCTCATGGAAGAATGCTGCTCACTGGCTTGCTTGGCCTTCTTTGTTCTACACCCCAAGACCACCTGCCTAGGGGTGACACCGCCCACAGTGGGCCAGGCCTTCCCACATTGACCATTTAAATGAGGAAAATGCCCAGGCCAATATGATGGAGGCGCTTTCTCAATTGGGGTTCCCTCTTCCTAGATGACTCTAGCTTGTGTTAAGTTGACAGAAAGAAAGGAAAGAAAGGAAGGAAGGAAGGAAGGAAGGAAGGAAGGAAGGAAGGAAGGAAGGAAGATAAATAAAAGAGCCCAGGTTTGTTGTCTCTCTGTGCATGCCCCACAGAGCTCTCTGCCCTCCCCACACTCCCACAGCACCATCAGGTCACACTCAGGGAAAGCCCAGAACTATTTGGCACAGTCTCCCCACCCCTCTGGTCCAGGAGGCACAGCCTTTGTTCTGCCTACAATGCTTCTCTGTAACTCATGAGCCCCTGGCTCAAACTCTCCAGGATTTACAGAGTGATGGTGATTTTGTGGGCTTGTGGGATCAACGTAAGATCGATGGTTAGAAAAGATAAGACAGGTGCTATAGAAACTGAGTGGCAGGAAGGTTAAACGGGACTCTTCATTTCATCATCCCCAAATTGTATTAAATATATTGTACAAAAATCCCACGTATTTGCTTTTATTCCCACACATGTGCGTGCGCACACACACACCTGGGCGTGTCCACTTACACCCATACTCACCCCATACCCAAACATGCACTCCTGCCTGTGAGCACTCTTGGAAAACAAAGGCTAGTTACTGCTCTGGTAACCATGTATCAAAGACAGAGAAGAACAAAAAGCCAATAGCATGGGTCTGTGAGTGGATGCTATCCTGTGAACCCCTTGCCATCTCCCTGCATCTACCTTGACTGGGACCCCAGAAGGATGTCAACGGAAAAGCTGATTCCCCTGCTCCCCACAGTCTGAGTCCCCCAGACCATGTTGTGCTTTCTCTGCTGCTGGGTCTCTTTGGACTAAAAGGAACTGGGGGCCTCTGCCCTGCCTCGTGGACCCTCACAATCTCTGCATCTGGTGTCCCGGTGTTCGGTCTGTGAGGAAAACATTAGGAAAAAGAACCTGCTGCCTGCTGCTTCTCCAAGACAATTCTCTTTCCATGGACAGCTCCCCACATCAACAGTTTGTCTAAAACAAGGAGTGGCGTTCAACACTTGGAGGTAGCCATGGCATTTACCTGTGTGTCTCCTCTAAGGGATGCTCTGTAACTCAAGATGGAACCTTCTCTTTCTTTCAGAACCAAGGTTTTCTCGGTGTTTAATAACGGTGTCTGCCTTTGAAGAACCAGCAATGGAGAAGGCTCCATGTGTCATCCCGCTAAAGCCGTGTGTGGGCTCTGAGGTGAGCAAGGAGAAACGCCAGTCCTATCAGGTGAGACATTGGGGTCACCTTCTAAACCACGCACTTCCTGCTACTACTTCCTGACTCTCCAGTCTGTGAGTTGGCCCAGATGCAGGAGCTGCCCATAACCAGCAATGAATGGAAAGACAGACTCTATGGACTTGTTGCTATGAAGACTTTATTTGTTTTGGGGTTGGGGGGGGGTTATTTCCTGTTGGGTTTTTTTTTTTCAAAAGTATTTTCCTTCAAACCAGAAGGAAATCTAATTCAAGTAGCTGGGGTACTTTTTAATAAGTTCATTTATATGGAAATTGGCTCATAACTATTAATTTTACCTGCTCCTAGTTCACTCTTGATAAGCCTTGAAAAACTGAGAACTCATTGAGTCTCAATTTAATAATGGTGGCTGCCGCTGAGAAAATAGCATCCAAGTGCCAGCCACAAGGTGGTCATAAGGCAGCCAGCCAGTACCCATGAAATGAGCACGCATGGCTCATGTGAGAGCATGTGGTCAAGTTCAGGTGTGTATATGTATATGTATGTGCAGGAGACTGCATGGATGTGAATGGGTTTGTGTGGGGGCGGGGGAGGGGCAGAGAGTGGGTGGGTATAGGTATGAGTGGCCACATGCAAGAGTGTGTGTTTGTGTGGCAGAGCAGGAATGTGCACCTCAGGCTGGAGCACAAGTCTCCATCTCTAGGGGAAGCATCACCCTGTAGTACAGGCTAGCCCCCTCCCTAGGTCCCTCCTGAGATGGGGTTGAGGTGTACCATGTGGCTGTGGCTCAAACACGTGTGTGAGAAAGAAAGTCATGGGGACACCAACCCTTCAGCTTAGCCCCAAGGACCACATCTAGACACCAGTCCCTGCATCACTGTGATGTGTGGTAGGGGAGAGGGAAGGATATCTCCTCAGGAGAAGGAGATAAAAATGGGGGGTGACATCCTGTCATTTACATTGACTGTTTTTGTTCCTATCAACACCTTCTGGAATGGGGAGCTTTTGATTTTAGAAGACAGGGTTTCTCTGTTTAGCCCTGGCTGTCCTGAAACTCACTCTGTGCACCAGGCTGACCTCGAACTCACAGACCCACCTACCTCTGCCTGGGATTAAAAGTGTATGCCACCACTGCCTGCCTCCCTACCAACTTCTAAATAGTTCTGAGCCACCAAGCAGAGATGGTGGCCACTTCCCCAAATAGAGTTTCTAGAAATGAGACACCAGAGATAGTCTGCCGCCCAGATTTGCTTTTCCTTGGGGCTCTTTTCCTAGATGCAAATATAAGAAGTGGGTGAAGATTAAAGACACTGGATGGCAGTCACTACGAAGACCACTGCAGGATAGAATCTGTGATGACCCAGGTGATCGCTATGGAGATCACTGCAGGATGGGATCTGGGATGACCCAGGGGATCGCTATGGAGACCACTGCAGGATAGAATCTGTGATGACCCAGGTGATCGCTATGGAGATCACTGCAGGATGGGATCTGGGATGACCCAGGTGGTCGCTATGGTAGGCACTGCAGGAT
>NC_022010.1:11874181-11874407 GCF_000317375.1 Microtus ochrogaster
GTGGTCGCTATGGTAGGCACTGCAGGATGGGATCTGTGATGACCCAGGTGGTTGCTATGGAGATCACTGCAGGATGGGATCTGGGATGACCCAGGGGATCGCTATGGAGACCACTGCAGGACAGGATCTGTGATGACCCAGGTGGTCGCTATGGAGATCACTGTAGGATGGGATCTGTGATGATCCAGGTGGTCGCTATGGTAGGCACTGCAGGATGGGATCTGGG
>NC_022010.1:11874621-11879263 GCF_000317375.1 Microtus ochrogaster
AGGATGGGATCTGGGATGACCCAGGTGGTTGCTATGGAGATCACTGCAGGATGGGATCTGGGATGACCCAGAGGATCGCTATGGAGATCACTGCAGGATGGGATCTGCTGATGACCCACAGTGGACACGGTGTGGGGCTGGACCCCATGCCCACCTGACATCCCTGAGAAGACAAGGAGCTGTACTGCCACAGCTCTGACAACCGTCAAAATGGCAAATTCAGGCAAGAGTCCTGGTTTCATTTCTCTTTCTGTGCTGATAAAAAAAAAAAAAAAGAACACCCTGGGAAAATGGTTTAATCATTTCACGATTCCAGGTTCCAGACCATCACTGTGGGGAAGTCACAGCAGGAAACTCAAAGCAGTTGGTAGCATCACACCCATAGTGAAGAGAGGAGATAAATGCAATAGGGGCCCTGGGGGACGTTAGAGGGGCACTGAGGGGTAGATATGATCAAGATGCAGCGTCCACACGTGTGCGATGTTCAGAAAATTATTTTTTTCAATTTTTCAAGATGGAGAGATGACAACTTACAGTCGTTTCAACTACAATATAAACTATGAATGACAATAGGAAAACCAGAGGTAGGTTTGGAAGGAAAGGCCTCTGAGGAGCTGGCATTTGAGCCAAGACCTAAAATACAGTTGGGAGCCAAGCATATTGAATAAATGAGTAAAACTATTTCAAGACAAAAAATTCATGGAAAAATATGTCCTAAGCATCCACATGGACAGGAGGTACTGTGTATAAGAGCGGCCTTTGTTTGAAGCAGCCTGCTCGGTGAGGTCCCACCACAGCCCAGCTCTCATCCCCTGCAGCTCTCTTGCCCTTCCCCTGATCCAGCTGCTTCGTGGTTTTCGTTTCTGACATACTGTTATTTCTGATGCTGATCATCACAGACAGACATATACTCAGAGGCACACAAGTGCCATGGAAGCAGGAGTTCTCATTTTGTTTCGGGCTTTGCCTGTTTTTCCTACTAATGTATCCCCAGAACATTCTCCAAGACACAGTGAACGCTCTTTAAATATATATCAGACAAACCAATGACTCAGTGAGTAACCAGCAGTTTGTGGGCCTCGGAGGAACACGTGCTGAGTCCCAAAGGTCCATGTCTCAGGTGCTGGGAACAAAGAGCTCTGCTGTGAGTTAGTAGTCGAGGGGCGGTTTGCTGAGCAAGGCTGAATTGGGATATGTGTTACAGAATGGGCTCCAGCTGCCATACAAAAGGCCACATACGGCATGAGTCTGATGTTTGATGTGTCCACAGCAGGTAGATCCACACAGGCAAGAATCAGGGCTGTGGAGAGTGGGAATTGGCTGCTCATGGGTGGAGTTTCCTTTGGGAAAATAATAAAAATGCCCCCAAATCATATCATGGTGATGATTCCATAACTTTATAAATAGGCCAAAAAAAAAAAAAATCACCGAACCGCTTTAAGATGTCTCACACTGGTCATCCCAGAACTTAGAAGGTTGGGATCAGAAGACTGCTAGGGAGTTGAGACCAGTCTGGGCTACAGAGTGAGTTTCAGGACAGGCAGGGCAGCAGAAAGAGAACTTATCAGAGAGAGAGAGAGAGAGAGACAGAGTTAGAGAGAATGGGGGAGAGAGGGAGGGACAGACAGAAGGAGGGAAGAAGGAGAGGGGGAAAAGGGAAGAGGGAGCAGGAAAAGAAATATTTTACTTAAAATGTTTACTTTAAAGAAGGAGGCACCATCCTCATCCCTCTTATCGGGTTTGCCCAGCTTTTATTTAAAACTTAAAACCATTTTCCAGGCACAAACATCCCCCAAAATTCTCTATCTGCTTCCCAGATCTGCTGCAGCCAGCCAGCCAGTGGCTACCCCATGGCCCCAGTGCGGGAGAAGGATGCTCGTGTTCATCATTGAGACATTGTTTTTGCTTACCAACGCTTTCCCAGCGCTGGAGACAATCGATCCCAGTAATGAGGGAGCGCTTTGGACACCTTCACCTCCTCGGCTGCCAGCACTGGTTGTTTCCCACACTAACAAGTCACCTCACTTCCAGCTTATTTGATTTTATCAGCATCACCGTGACAAGCCCGGAGACAGCTAAGACAATTGCCACAATTATTTTTTTTTCCCCTCTATCACTAACTGACAATGTCTCAAACCCTTCCAGGAAATGACGGCTGAGGTCCTCTTACTCCGGTTCCTAATACAACTTCCTCAAGTGTCCTTCCCCTCACACCACTGATCTAGCAGAAAGCCTCTGCCGTATAAAGTAGTGAGTTTCCCAGTGGATTTTATTTATTTTTTATTTCTATTTAGATTCTCCTCAGAGAAAAAGGCAAGCCCAGGCCACTGACTGACAGGAGAGCTGACATGACAGACTCTGATGTGGGAGTGACTTCTTATTAATAAAGAAACTGCCTAGGCCCCTTGATAGGCCAACCCTTAGATGGGTGGAGTAAACAGAGCAGAATGCTGGGAGAAAGAAGCTGAGTCAGAGAGTCGCCATGATTTTCCCACTCCAGGCAGATGCAGGTTAAGATCATTCCTGGTAAGCCAGTTCGTGGGCTACACAGATTATAAGAAATGGGCTAGTCCAGGTGCGAGAGCTAGCCTAGAAAAGGCTAGATAGAAATGGGCCAAGTGGTGTTTAAAAGAATACAGTTTCCGTGTAATTATTTCGGGTAAAGCTAGCCATGCGGGCGGCCGGGTGCCGGGGACGCAGCCCTGCTGCCCCTATTTCAACAAGACTCGGGACAAGGGCATGGGAGATGGAGCCTCTGATGTCATTAGCTCTCCTAAAGGGCCGGGGGAGACATCCATGGCTTCAGCCGAGACCAGGGCTGAGGACCTGACTTCTGTTCCCACTGTCATCTTAAATAAAGGCTGTATTTCCAAAAATCTCTAAGTGCTAGGCAGATGGCAAATCTGGGGAGGGCCATGCCATGCATGTAGGCCCTGAGTTTGAGAGCCAGGTACTGTGGCACACACCTGTGACCCCAGTGCTGGGAAGACAGCCACACGAGGATTCCTGAGATCCACCAGCCAGAAATCTAGAGTCATTAACAAGCTCCAGGCCAGGGAGAGACCCCGTCTCAAAAAACAAAACAAAACAAAACCACAATAGGGGGGTAGTGCTGAGGAATAATACCTAAGGATGCCCTCACTCATGTGCACACAAGTGCACCACCACGTACATGCACACATACGTAAATCCCAAAGACAAAAGAATAGGGGACGTCTTCTCCTATGGCCCTCCAGCTCTACTATCACGAGCTGGCTCCTCGTGGAGGAGAGAGGGTCAACCTTTCCACATACATAATGCCCATGAGTGGTCTCTTCTGTATCTAGAGCCTCAGATCTCTGGGTAAAGAGAACTCTGACAGAGGCATGGATAACAGAATCAATCACCTGGTTCTGTCCACTGAGACAGCCCTGAACGCTCAGTATAGCAGTGGTGAGCAATCCTCATGTCTAATGCCTAGCAAGGCCCTGGCAGAGGTAGTGACATTACCACAGGTAGAGCTCCGCAGTCCAACTCCAGAGCCACACAGAGGCCACGTGGGTATGACTCTCAGAACACATGGGTATGACTGTCATTATATTAAGAGATCAGTGTCCTCGGGTCTCTTCCGGGTACATAGGCAGATGGGGGACATTCAGGAATGCATAGGGATGGGAAATGGCTGTCCCCACATGAAACAGAAACCTGTGGAAAGCCTGCTTCTCCCTCTGAGGTTGGACAGGGAGCAACCTCCGTGAGTGCAGATTTTTTTCTAATACTTAACAGTCTAGGCGGCTCTCCAAGGAAAAGAAACTGCTAATGAGAACGGGGTTCTGGGGTCACGCCCTGTGCATGCTGGATATCAGGAGGGTTGGACCTGTAAGTCCAACACCCTTCAGGCTACCCTGGCCACCAGGGCACAGGTGGCAGCCACAAAAGCAATCAGTGGTAATTTATTCCCAGCCCTGGTACTTTTCCTGCTGAGATGGGAGCAACACCTTGCAGGAAGGACTGCGCTGGGCTGTCCATCAAAGGGACGATAACAATTAGACAGCCAGGGACCCTGTATGACTGACCTACTAAGGTCAGACCCAAAATGAGCTGCCTGGAGAACCTAAGATCTAAATAAGGCTCAGATTTACCTCAAGGAAAATTTAAGGAGAGATGCCCATAGCTCAGACAAAAGGCCAGACCTCATGTAACCAGAATCTACCCACTGGTACAGTTTCAAGGATGGGGCTTAGCAGCTGTAGGTGGGTAAGGGTCACAAAGGGCATTGTGGGAGGAGAATGGATAAGATAATGGCATAGGTATGAAGACAGAACAAAATCCATGACTTTGTATTCAAACCTAAGATGCGTATAATATCAAAGGGTGGGGTTGAGATCTTCTGCCCCCTCTGTGTACCTATGCTAAGGTATTCAATCAAGAAAAGATTATTCCAACACACTGAAGGCCAAGTAAGCTGGGATCCAAACGTCAAGTCTGGCCATTAAAGAAATTTCAGGAGATACTTCTTTAACCCTTGTTCATGATTCCCTGTGGCCAGTCTGGCCACCAGTGGTCACCTCTCTTCTTCCAACTTACACAGCCATCTCTTAAGCTCTCTTTCTCTCTCTCTCTCTCTCTCTCTCTCTCTCTCTCTCTCTCTCTCTCTCTCTCT
>NC_022010.1:11879363-11910084 GCF_000317375.1 Microtus ochrogaster
CTCTCTCTCTCTCTCTCTCTCTCTCTCTCTCTCTCTCTCTCTCTCTGTGTGTGTGTGTGTGTGTGTGTGTGTGTGTGTGTGTGTGTGTGTCTTATTTAGAAATTCTCCTGCAGAAAGATTTCCCTCTATTCTGGAAAATGAAAAGGTCTGAAGTGGCAAAGCATCTTGACTCTGAGGTTCACAGCTGGTTCATGCGTGAATGCAACCATCCATGTATCCACCCATGCATGTATCTATGCATTCATCCATCCCGTCATCTGTCTATCCAGCCACCTGTTCATCCACTCATCCATCCATCCTTATCTGTCTTCCTATCCACCCATTCATTCCCCTTCTATACATTCATTCATTCTTCTACCCATACCGTCATTCATGTCTGCCTTTCCTTCATTATTCCTACATTCACTCACCCACCCATTCATCTGTCCATCTGTCCATCTACATCCCACCCACCCACTTAGACATTCATCTACTTTGTTGTTTTAAGGTGCTTAGGGCTGAATTCAAGGCCTCATGCACACCACCAAATCAGGAGTTCTACCACTGAGCTACATCCCAGACCAAGGAAGGTATTTTTACCTGGTTATTGTTTTCAGTTACCATACAAAATAATGGATCTATTACGACATATTCAAGTAGTGTCCTTCCTCCCCCGAATAAGTCCTATGTCATAAATGTGTGTGTGCCTGCATGCACATATATGTATACACGTGTATCTATGCATGTGTGTGTATTGTGTGTTCGACCATTTACCAGTTAAAATGTGCTTGGCTTCTTTTGGGGCTATGCAAACAAGGCTGTGAACACTTCAGAAGTCTTAGGGTGGACTTTTTTTTCTCTTCTCCCAAACAGACATCTAGGAATGGGTGTTCCAGGCCACACAGCAAACACACCTTTCACCGAGCAGAAAAGCTTACAGTCTTCATTTCTTCCACAATAATTTTCCAGCCCTCTTTCTCCCTCCTCTCCTTCAACTCCAATTCCACCTAGAAGGCCTGCTATCATCACGCAAGGCCCTGAGGCTCAGTTAATTTTTTTTTGTTTCTTTTTTTATCCTGTTCTTTGGATCAGATAAGCTCCATTGGCCTACCTTTAAGTTTCCTGGCTATTTTCTTCCCATCATCTTGAATTTTCTGGTAAGCCATCCAGGTTTTTTTTTAAAAAAAAATGTTTTAGGTATTCTGTAATTCAGTTCTAGAATTCCAACTTTATTCCTTGACAGTCCCTACCTTGCTCCAGTTTCTATCCATTGTGTCAGCGTTTTCTGTTACTATGACAAAATATGCCAGGCTGGGGGGATGGGAAGAGGCTGGTTTAATTCATGTTTTGAAAGACTAAGTGCAAGATCAGGTGATCTCCATGATCTGGCCTTGGTGATAACCTCATGGCAAGTAGCGTGACAGAGGGGTTTCAGTATAGCTGTGGGAGAGGTCCCATGATCACATAAGAAGGCACCAAGCTGGTTATCGTGTAGTTATCTTCTAGTGAGAGCTAACCCGGGTCCTACGAAAACTACTTCAGTGTCTTCTAACAGTTGTACTCCGATGACCTATGACTTCCCACTAGGCTCCGCCTCGTGAAGACCCCAACACTTTTCATCACTGCTGCCCGGGAGACCAAAGCTGTTAGCTCGCCCAACACCAGACCCCTACGGGTACACTCCACATCTAAATCACAGCAGATATATTTTCTTCAATTTTTATAATTATTTTGACTCCTTTATCATCTTAGTCTCATATTCGTTCCCATTGATTGTTGTGCTTTAGTATCCTTTTCAGGGCTAGTTTTGAACCCAAGGCTTCAGGCATGCAGGGTAAGGGTTCTACCACTGAGTCACACGCTCCAGCCACATGGTTTGCTTCTCCTCTGTTTGTGTCTCATTTTCTTTTTTTATTTTCATGTCAAATAACGTCAGGCTATCATCTAGACAATGCAGATAGTTATACCGTAGAGGCTCTGAGTTTGGGTATGTTTCTCCAGAAATTCCAGCTTGTTGCTTATTAGCTGAACAGCTCAAGTGAGCTCAGAGTTTCTATAATGTACAAGGGCTCCAGGGTCAGACATAGCTTTGGATAAAGATTATCTATGAACTCTGAGGGCTCCTTATTCCTGAATCTTTCATCTTTAGGAGTCCTTACTCATTTTGATGTGATTGCCCCCAAACTTGGTCACTGGTTCTCCAAGCCAGCCAGATTGGATTTTCTGATTTTTGACCTCCCCATGTGGGTCCTTCATCAGACCCTAAGTCAAGAAACAGGAATCTTAGGAGACATTGTCCTCTGTCCCAAGGGTCTGCTGCTTCTGCTTGCCCCATTCCTTCCAGGCATCAAGGATCAGGGGCAGGGGTGTGCGTGCGTGTGCGTGCGTGCGTGCGTGCGTGCGTGTGTGTGTGTGTGTGTGTGTGTGTGTGTGTGTGTCTTATTTAGAAATTCTCCTGCAGTGTGTCACATCTCCAAAATGTATAACGGTCAAAGGTACAGGTGTCAAGGTGACAATCGTCACTCTGCCACCTTAGGGCATGGAATCATGTGATACAGGTACAGGGGGGACTGGTTCAACAGTAAGAACGATGAAGGACTGGCAAGAGGGCTCAGTTGGCAAAGTGCTCGCAGTGTGAGTGTGAGGGACTGAGTTCAATGCCTACAGCACTCCTGTGAAAAGCCAGACATGGTGGTGCATGCCTCTGTTCCTAGTGCTAGAGAGGTGGAGACAGGATGATCTCTGAGCCTCGGTTGTGAGTGAATCTTGCTGAATCAATGAGCTCCAGGGCAAGTGAGAGACCCTGCACCAAAAATTAAGGTGGAGAGTAATTGGGAAATACCCCAGACACTGACCTCTTCTGTACACACACATGCATACGACTGCACGTGCACCCACACACAGATGCACACACAGAGAGGATGTCAGAAGAAACCCTTCTCTGGGGTATCACAAACAACAGCCATCAGTTAAGTTATCAAAAATTATTTCAGCTCAGCTGGGCTATTGCAGTACATGCCTTTAATCCAAGCACTCAGGGAGGTAGAGGCAGGCAGATCTCTGTGAGTTCGAGGCCAGCCTGGTCTACAGAGAGAGAGATACACAGAGAAGTCCTGTCTCAAAAAAAAAAAAAAAAAACAAATTTATTTCAGTTCCACAAGAGCAAAGAAAAAACTTAAAGGAAAGAGAGGGAGCCAAACCCAATGGTAGCTACTCAAGAGATGGAGACAGGAAACTACAGGTTTGAGGCCAGCCTGGGCAAGCCAACAAAGACCTTATCTCGAATACAGGCAAGTGCATCTATGTATTTAAGACTAAGGAGTAGCCCGTTAGCAGAAAACTTGCCTAGAAAGGTGAAAATCACAGGAGGCAGGCCGATGATATTCAGAAATAGTCTAAAATAAGCCCAATCAGAATTTCTAACCTTATTAACCTTAAGCTTTAACAGAGATGAGAGAAGTCCCAAAATAGGTTGACATTTTGAACGCCACCTGGGTCAAAACTCAGATCTCAGTTCCGATAACCTTCCATCTACCTGATGGCTTTTCAATAAACATCAGCTGAGCAGAAAGTCAATGAGAAGTCATGCAGGTTCCTCTCACCCCAAGCATGTGACTCTCCCTGCCCGCCCCTCAGGGAACAGAAACGCCTCCTGCTGCCCAACAGGAATCAGAAATTCTCCTGACCTGTCACCAATTAATCAGGACCAGCAGCTCCAATCTGTCTTCCATTTGGGTGTTTTGTTTTGTTTTGTTTTGTTTGAGACAGCGTTTCTCTGTGTAGCCCTGGCTATCCTAGACCTCACTCTATAGACCAGGCTGGTCTTGAACTTAAGAGAGATCCACCTGCCTCTGCCTCCTGACTGCTGGGATTAAAGATGTGTGCACAAGATCCTTTTTATTTCTTACTGGTCACTCCCTCTGCCATTATCAGATCTTAAATCAGCCTCGATTGGAAAGGACCTCACACATCTAACTTCTCTCCCTGGCCCTTTGCCAATGGTCTATTGGAAGACTCTTGATGACCTGGGGCCTATATCCCCTGCCATAGTCTGACTAAGAGAAGAGTTTGTTCCCAGTATCGACAGGTGCCAGACCTGGGCGTGAAATGACAAGGAAACACACTAATAACAACCTGGGTTTTTCTCCATGGTCCCGAGACCACTGGTAGACCCAATTACAGAGTCCAAAACAATGAGGTGTCCTGGGACAAGGAAGGCGTCTGTGTACATGCTTGAAGAGCTGTTCCTATGACCTCAAAGAAGGCAGCCAGCACTTATATGGGACTTGAGCCCAGCACCCACCCCTCATCCTTTTCACTTGCAGATGTGCCCGGCCAGTGCGTGTTCCCGAGGAACAGCAACTGTGTGAAGACCAGGATGAGATGTAGATGTGAGTGCCAGGCCAGAGCCCTGGAGGAGAGGGAGCACTAATTGGCCTGAAACAAAAGAGCAGCAGGTGCCATCTGCTCTGGTAGCCAAGCCAGGCCGCACTAATGAGGGGCCCGGTGGCCGTGTCCCTGCAGCTAGCTGAACTCGGACACCAAGAGATTGTCCTCTGCACACCTGCCACCAGCAGGGAGGACCCTGAATATGTTGGGGACAAAGCGCAGTTTCAAGGGTGCAACTCCGGCCTGTCGTCCACCCAAAGAGCAAATCCCCGTTGTGAGCCACGCCTCCAATGTAGTATGTGTAAAACCGGTCTCACTGAAAACACCGCTTAAGTCTTAAGGCAACAATACGTCCTCTTTCTGTGATGGAGGCTGGCTGGCACACCCTAATGAGACATACCAGGAGACTGGAGTCCACACTTGCTGAACTCCCACTAAGAAGACATGGCTGGAGACATGCAGGCTTTTACGGGAAGCCAACATTTGAAGTTAAGTGTGTCTCACCAAGGTCAGCACACTCAAGAAGACAAAAAGGGAAGCTAGAGAGCCGCCGGCGCCTGCACTTGGCCTGTCTTTCTGCTGAGGCTCACAAATGGACCGTCTTGCCTGGGATCTGGCCTGAAGCTTACTCACTCAGCATTCATGGAGATGTCTGAGCATTGTCTGGCACAAGAAGAGAAGACCTTTTGGAGCTCATGCTCTGGGGTGGAGAACCACAACCCGCAAGCAATGAAGTCACCGCTCAACAGTGGCAGATACCAGGGGCCTTCCTTAAAGACTTACAGCTCTCAATTGTCTTTGGGGGTGTGGCAGGGGGTACATACACCCGTGTATACACGTGGGGATCAAAGGGCTGCATTGGGTGTCCAGTTCCGTCGCTTCCCCCCCTTCTTCCCTTGTGACAGTCTCCCACTGAAACCGGCTTTACCAGTCCCAACCTACTGTTTCCACCTCCCACAGTACTAGGGTTACAGGAGTCACATGCATCCCACACCTAATCTTTTACGTGGGTACCAGAGGTTAGAATTCAGGTCTCCACGCTAGCACAGCAAGCGCTCTTAATCACGGAGCTGTCCCCAACCCCTTAACTGTTCTGAGTACATAGGAAGATGGCAATTCTGTCCCCTGAAGTTACAAATTGGGGAGGGATGGATGATCTAATTTGACCAACACATTTTTAAATCTCCTACTGGAAACTAAGTATTTAATTGGGAGTGGGAAGTGTTTAATTATTAGTGAGGGGGTGTATCTGCCTCAGAATTAGGGGCCACAGTGACCACCAGTTCCTGACAGGAGGCTTCCAGGGCTCTCTTCCATCTAGCTCATGAAAAATTAGAATTTAGACACTTCTTTTTAACATACCAATCAATCCCAGTACCCTTCCCTCCCACTCCCCACTTCCCTCCACCCCACCTCCCATCTGCTCCTCAGAGAGGTAAAGGCTTCCCCTGTGAAGTCAATGAAGACTCTCCTATCCCCTCATTGAGGCAGGAAGGTTCTCGCCCTCCCCCAATTCCTAGGTTGAGCATAGTAGAGAATGGGCTGTACAAAGTCAGTTTCTGCAACAGAGTTAGAGCCTGGTCCCTAGATGGCTATTTTTTGATACACACTCACACCCACAAAGAGAAACTCTTTACGCATTTTGTAAAGCCTGGCTAAGAAATACCCAGGTCTCCTAGTTACCAGAGCATCTGTCAGTCATCCTGATGTAGGCACCACCCACTGCTCGGCCCAACTCCTGGAGGTCTGCTGCGTGGAATTCTTAATTGAAAAAGGAATGCAGAGTGTCTCGGTGTTGAACGGTAGCTTTTCAGAGAGGACAGGAAACTCCATAGAAACTTAGGGCAGGAAAGCAGTTTGTCCCCTTGGATGAAGAGATGGGAGGATGCTTGGCTTGGGAAGGCCAAGCTCTAGATGACTTAATAACTAAACAAAGAGAGAGATGCCGGAGTCAAGGCAGAGTATTGGTTCCTGGGGGTCCAGCAGAAGTTTTATGTCTGTGGCTCAAGACCCTGCCCATTTCCCTTCCCAGCTTTCCTCTCAAAGGTTCAAAAGTTCCTAGACACCAACACTTTCTGATTGGGTCTGAGGTCCACTCATAGGAGGGAAATGGACAGGGGGACTAATTCCTATTGTTTAGCTCATCATAGCATCAAAACATCTTCTGCATCTATGTGTTTATACCTATAGGTAACTACCACCCTCAGCCTTAATCAGGATGTACTCTTTCTGGGGAGCTGTGGTGACTCGAGCCTGCACAGGTTGCTGAGAAGAAGTGACAGCTGAATACTCAGCCCCATCAAATAAGACATGTAATCCAGCCCTGCCAAGGCTCAGCAGACGTGAAAGACAGCAAAGAAAGGACTTAAGAGCCCAAAGATCGGGAGAAGCGCTGTCAGATGCCTTCTTCTGGACAATACACAGCCACGGAAATCACACACTCAACAGCTCTGAGTGCCTGCAGCAGCTATGAATAAAGGGACATTAGCAGTCAGGCAGGAACAGAAGATGGCTGGGGGATCCATCCCTCCATACTGAATGACATGCTCATGCAAATAACGAAAAAGTCAATAATGAAGTCATTGACATCAGTCTTGTATCCACTGGTGACCCCACCAGGCTCCAAAGAATAGTCCTAATCTAATGGCCATGCAGATGACCCTGGTTAAACTAAATGGAGCCACAAAACAAAACCAAAAGTCATGAACCTTGGAAAGAGACTGGGCAGGGAGGCAGTGGGAGGAAGGTATGAGACGATGAGGGGAGACAGTGGCCAGAATGAATGTTATCCATGTATGCATTTGTTAAAGAACTAATAGTTATTTTTGTTTAATACCCTGGAGGGCTAGAGAGATGGTTCAGCAGTTAAGAGCTCCTGCAGCTCTTCCAGAGGACCCAAGCTCAGGCCATTTACAACCTTCTACAACTCCAGCTCCAAGGGATCCTATGCCCTCTTCTGGGCTATGGGGTGGCGCCAGCACCCACACGTAAGAGTCAGATATACATACATAAATATACATGAGTAAAAAGATTTTGAAATAAATTTTAAAGACTTCTCTAGAAGAGAGGATGGACACAAGGGCCTCCATGCCTTGTCATGGCAGCATGGAATCCTCACACTGCCACCCCACACAACATGCGCCATTACAGAGAAACCCAGATTCTTCCTCTAACTTCTTAAATTTAAAGCACATCCTTAGTCAAAAGTAATTAGAGACTAGGGGTGTGGGCCAGTGGTACAGTGTTTGCCTGGCATTCATGGGGCCTGAATGTCATCTCTAGATCCAGAGAGAAAGAGAGAGAGAGAGAGAGAGAGAGAGAGAGAGAGAGAGAGAGAGAGAGAGAGAAGCTAGGCATGGTGGTTTAGGCCTTTAATCCCAGCACTCAGGAGGCAGAAGCTGGTAGGTTTCTGTGAGCTCCAGGCCAGCCTGGTTTACATGGCAAGGTTCAGGCTTGCCAGACCTTGGAGAGAGACAGAGAGAGAGAGAATGGAAGTAGGTAAGTAAGACATGCAGATAAGATGAAACACGTTTTCCACCTAGAGACTCAAAAGTCCTTCTATTTCAAGTGTTTCCATGTAGAGCATCAGCAGTGGGGACCCAAGCGGGTGAAGTACAGGCTCCTGGGAGCAGAGCCAACAAAGTTCAGCCCAGGCTAAGCAGAGAAGGCAACTGGCCTTCCAGAGGAAGGAAGTCCCTGCGACTTGGAGGCTGGGTGCATCTCATCGAGGGCATCAGAGCCTGGCCCAGTGGCCTAAATGCAGGCTGCGAACTGTGGGCATCACCGAGGGCAGCCGCGCCAAGCAGGGAGGTGTGACTAGAATATGCTCACCATAACAGAGCCAAACTCGGCCGTTTAAGCTGTTCCCAGTCTAGAGAAAGGCTGAGCTGACAAACACAGAACTTTGTTCAAAAACAACAGACAGCGAGACCTGAGAAATTGATAACTTGGCCTTTGTGGGGGGCAGGGGAATGAGCTGAGATGGAAGCTCATCCCACCAGGCAGGAAAGTAGAATTGAGCCACACCTGTTCTCTTGTTATGCACTTTCCCGTGCTCAGGTAGACTCTATCATGCAAACGAGGCTGCATTACAAAGGCTGACGGGGCAGGGGTGCTACGTCCCGGTGACACACCAGTGTTACCCCTGCATTTCAACTGTGTTGACTTTCCCACTCCTCAACTGACAGCTGGGAAGAGATCAGACACACTTCCCTCCATCGGGGCTCCTGCTTTCTTTGCTGGGCAGAACAGTCTTTGATGACAATGGCCCCACGTTCTAGCAGAAAAGTGACTAGGTCCCCGGCCTCATTCTGTCAGGCCAGCATGAAACTCAAGGAAGCTATCATCGTCCTGCTAAAAACTGAGGTTCAGCGCCTTCTCCCCACAGCCCCTCTCGGGGCACAGCCTAGAGTGCTGAGGTTGGTACAGCTCAGGAGGGCGTGCCGTGGGGCAGTGGTGGCATGAATGAAGTCCAATGAGCTTCCCACAGCCACATTCAGAGGCGCAGTCTAAACCAATGCCCTTTCACGGGGTTCACATATCAGACATCCTGCAAATTAGGTATTTACATTATGATCCCTAACAGTAGCAAAATTAGTTATGAAGTAGCGATAACCACAGTGCATTGGGACGGTTGAGAACCACTGGTCTAAACAAAGTCTATCATGTTTTATGTTTCTGAAAAGAACCTCAAGTAAGGAGATCGAGATTTGACACCTGAGGAAAAAGTAGGTCCTACCAGCTCATGTGACATTCTAAGAACCTTGTTTGAAAAAAAAAAAAAGTGGCTATCATCATGGCAGACCAAAGAAGTCAAGCTCAGAAAGACAAGTGCCACATCTCTCACATGCGTGACCTACAGGAGAAAAAGGGGAGTGAAAGTAGGAGTTATTTAAAAGGGGGAAACAGAGGCAGGAGGATATCTGTGAGCTTGAGAGAAGCCTGGTCTACACAGTGAGTTCTAGGCTATCCAAAGCTACACAGCAAGACACTGTCTCAAAACATAAGATTCAAACCATAACAGCAACAGCAGGTGATGCTCCCCGAGGTGCTGGAACTCCTCGGCTGTATGGTGTAAAGTCTTCCCTAGTATCCCCTCCCTTGGAGTGACATCCATGTCCCTCCAAAGAGATATCTGTAGTCCTTGATTAAATTTATCTCCTCCTCTAGGGATGTACTGAAATCCAGTGTATGGGCCATGTGAATTTGTCCTCAGCTTGACTGTAAGCTTCTGAGGTCAAGAGCCAAGTGTCTAGTTCACACCTTGTCTGTCCTCAGAGCCCGGGAGCCCTCCCCCAGCTCTGGAACCCCAAGTGGTCAATCACCACCCAGCATCTGCAGGCCTCTGTCTCCTTCCTCCTGCACCTGCCTCCAGGAGTTCTGGCCCTGGTTCCAGCCTGTGCTGGAATGACAGAGGTCAGCTTGGAAAGGGCCAAAAGAAGAGACAAACACATGGGGCCCAGGAGTGAAAGCAGGGTCAACGCGGCCACTTTCCCCCACCTTGGACTTTTACAACTACAGCCACTCACGTGATTGACCGTCTAAGCGGCACGAGGCCGTGTCGGGAGCAGAGCACAGGAGTCCACTGAGGAAAGCTAGCCAGTGGTCACATCGGGAGGCTGTTAAACTGAGCTGCCTGCCAAAGTTGCACAAATGGTCCAAGCCCCGCCCCCCCAGCTAGATCCCAAGTCCTGCAAGATGGGGAGGGACTGGGAAGGAACCTCCTAGAAACCCAGGGAATTCCACATGCCTCCGCTATGGACCACTTTCATTCCAAAGCATTACCCGCCCTTCCTGATTAAATCCTTCCTCATTTTTTGGTAATATCCTGAAAATCCAATTTATTAACTCAGCTTAATTGCCACTCTGACAGCTGGCTGAGCAGGCTCTCTTTCATCTGAACCGCACTTCCCACAGATGACAACTCTCCCGCTCTTCCTCATGAAAACCGATGTGTCCATCAGCCCTCTCCTCATTGAAATGGAAGGTCTGATGTAAACAACCCCGGAAGAGGAGGCCATGTGGCTCCCGGTTTCCCACACTGAGAAGGGGGTGTGGAGGAGCAGGCTCCCTCACACTGAGGCAGCTAGAGAGCAGACACAGAGACAGCCACGCTGGCAGGCTCTCTCCCCTCTGGGTCCCTGTATTCCATCTGGGCTCTCAGCCTGTGCAGTGGTGTTACCTATATTCAAAGTACACCTCCTTCTCTTAGCTAATCTTCTCTGGAAAACCCCTCAGAGACACAATCATAACCAGTCTCCTAGGCGATTCTCAGTCCTGTCAAGCTGACAGAGTTAGCCACGCCTACCCCATGGCAGCCTCACATATCCTACTTCTGGCTGGCGCATGACCCTTGCATTTCTGTCCTCACCATCACCACCAAAATACTCATCTGTGTCAGAATATAAAATTCATTCGGACCTTCTCCAAGTATCCTAGTTAGCTTTCTATTATTTTGATTAAACACCGTGACCAACAGAAAAAGGTGAATCAGTTTACAGCTACCTGGAGGCAGGAACTGAAGTGGAAACCATGAAGGAACTATGCTTGCTTGCTTGCTCCCCATGGCTTGCTCAACCTGTTTTCTTATAGAACCCAGAACTGCCGTCCCAGGGGTGGTATGACCCACAGTAAGCTGGGCCCTCCCACATCCACTTTTATTCAAGAAAATATCCCAGAATTGCCTACAGGGCCAATCTGATAGAGGCATTTCCTCAATTAAGGTTCCCTCTTCCCAGATGACCCTGGTTTGTGACAAGTTAACAGACAGAGTGTGTACCAAGAATCCCCCTTGGTCTTAACATTCTAACACTGCATAAAACAGTGGTTCTCAACTTGTGGGTCGCAACCCCTTAGATGTCCAATGACCCTTCCACAGGGGTCACCTCAGACCATCAAGAAACACAGACATTCACATTACGATTCATAACAGTAGCAAAATTACTGTTATGAAGTAGTAACAAAAATAATTTTATGATTGGAGGTTACCACAATATGAGGAACTCTGTTAAAGGGCCACAGCATTAGGAAGGTTGAGAATCACTCACCGGCATAAAGTGTCCCAATTTAAATCTCTCTTAGACTCAAGGGAAACTCAACAATGGGCCCATGAAAGTCAGAAAATATGCTATAGACCCCAGAATCCAATGGCAGAGAGAGAACATTCCTTTACTAGGGAAGGGAGGGGGAGGGGGTGTCAGGCCAAGCAGGATTGGAAATCAGGAGGGACATCTTTAAACCGGGCAGCACCATGCCTGACATCCAGAGCAAGCTTCCAGGAACCTGAGCAGGCTCATCCACGGACTTGCTCTCTGCAGCCCGCAGGGTTAGTCTCTCGGGAGACCCCTGCTCATCACAGACCGCTTTCCCCCACGGTTTGTTACAATCTTTTGGCATCAGCAGGATCCTGGTGTCTCCGTGACAAATTCCACTTTGTTCTCACACCTTCACAGTCTCCCTCTCAGGGGGGAGGTGCCTGCAGGGATCCTGACCCGGCCGTGCCCACTCCACCCCACCCCCAGCCCTAGACACACATGGGTCAGTAGCAAGCAGGAAAAAAATGCCCATCATACTGTGGGTTCCCAGATATGCAGTAGCCACACAGGTAAGGTTAAAGGCCTGGTGAACATTTTCAACTTCTATGTGCATGTGAGTGTTTTTCCTGGGTGCATATGTAGTGCCCACAGAGGCCATACGATAGTATTGGATCCCCCAGAACTGGAACTACAGGTGGTTGGGAGCTGCCATGTGGCTTCTGAGAAGTGAAAGCTCTCCAAGAGCAGCCAGTGCTCTAACCACTGAATCATCTCTTCACCCCAACAACTCTTTTTTTTTCTTAAATATTTATTTATTTATTATGTATACAATGTTCTGTCTGTGTATATGCCTGCAGGCCAGAAGAGGGCACCAGACCTCATTACAGATGGTTGTGAGCCACCATATGGTTGCTGGGAATTGAACTCAGGACCTTTGGAAGAGCAAGCAATGCTCTTAACCGCTGAGCCATCTCTCCAGCCCCCACCCCCATCAACTCTTGAAGGATTCATTTGCGATACATACCCTGACAGTACAGGGAGCGCCACAGTCACAGACTGTGTAAGCCTAGATAAAACGTAGTTGAGGGAAGGTTGGCCAGTGACAGTTCTGCCAGCTTAACACCTGGAATCACACAAGTGCTGTTCTTTATGACACTCCCTATTAGTAATTCACTGCTGTCAATACATTATCCTCGATGTAGATTTGAAAGACAGACATGAGCTATTCCCATGTTTCAAAGATCTTCTTCGAGGTCTTTCATCCTGAGTCAAGATGTCACGTTGGGCTCATTTGATGACTCAGAGGGTGCCCCTGTGGCTGTGGGCAGGAGGCCTCAGGTCTT
This sequence comes from Microtus ochrogaster, assembly GCF_000317375.1. Lineage (NCBI taxonomy): Eukaryota > Metazoa > Chordata > Mammalia > Rodentia > Cricetidae > Microtus > Microtus ochrogaster. The sequence continues at coordinate 11,892,109 of NC_022010.1, forward strand.
CCCCATGTGGGCTCTCTACTGAGCAGTAACAGCCCCAAGACACAGCAGCTGGCTCCCAGGACTGATGGCTGAAGCACATGGAGGAAGAAGCAACACCTTTTGTGGCCTCGCCTCTGCAGTGGCTTCTGTGTTGTACTTGGTATAAGTGACTCAGTCAGTCCTACCACAATATGGAGCCCCTGGTATCTCCAGGACGTTCCCACCAAATCATAACACAATGTCTGAAATTCCTAGGCACATTCTTACCTGTTACACTTCACCTCTTTGTGTCTGGAGCCATTCAAGCTGGCTCCTTCTTCTTTTGTACATTAAATGGTCTTCGACTATAATACTGAACTATATGGACTCTGTCATCGAACTGCCCAGCTTTATGTGGTAGCCATGTGTATACCCATGACACAGGCTTGTGCTATATACCAGGAATGCTGGGCAAGCCTCTTAACCGTTCTTGGTCTCGACTTTCTCACTCATAAAGGAAGATCCTGGCTACCAGGCTCAGTCAAGTTCTAAACAAAAGATTTCTCTTGAGTTTCATCTAAGATTACGTAACAAGAGCATAAGCCAGGGCAACAAAACAATGTGTGCATTTTCCAATAAAACTACAAAGAATCCCTCAGGACTAGTAACAGGAAGATGCAGAGCTGGGGGGGGGGGAAGCAGGGGTGAGGGAGGGATGAGTGCTGGTGGTACAAATGCACGCTTCAGTGTGACAAATTTGCTATCAGTGTCTTCAGTCCACCTTTTTCAATCCTAAATCTTCTGAATAAATAGGACTTCACCTCTCTTCCGTGTGACCCACTCCGGTGGTTAGGTGTCTCTGCAGGAAGCAGAACCAAACAGGACAGCTTAAGACTACACACAGGGTGCTTGGGGGGCGGGGGAGGGCTTGCTGTGTAAGCAAGAAGTCCGGGGTTTCCATCCACATAAACACTAGTGGCATCGCAGCCTACCTGTAAGTCTAGCCCAGGAAGGCAGAGACCAGGATTCCCCAGCACAAGCCAGCTGGCCAGACTAGAGCTATGAGCAAGCTCTGGGTTTGACGGAGGGACCCTGCCTCGAAGAATAATAACATGGAAGATCAGCTGAGGGAGATTTTGACATCAACTTCAGGCTTCCACATACAAAGAGAGAGAGAGGCGTGCACTGCATCTCCACGTACACACGTACCTGCCCACATCCACACACAGCTACAAGAAAAAAAGAAAAAGAAAAAAAGCATCCAGCTGTCAAGCCATTCTGCAGAGGTGCATATGTGGGCTGAGCCAAGACCAGAGAAAGGACTGCCAGGCCATCCCAACCACAGGCACTTCTGCTAATGGCTTCTGTTTTGCATGCCTTCATCTGAGGTGATCCTCTATGCAGCAAATTGACAAGTAATCTTAATGACCTCCTCTGCTGCACCTCAGGACCTTGGCCACCCAGCTGAACAGCAGACCCACAGTACCAAGGGCCGTCCTGATCAACTTAAAGTCCTGATACCTAGAATTTTTCCTTCACACTCCTAGGCGACGCTATCTGTCAACTTAAGAAAGTTTCTTCCTGTTTGCTCTCTGCTGAGAGTTTCTGCATAAACGATAAGGTAGAAGCTGTTTTCGCTCTTCAAGCTCTGAGCAGCCTTCCCCACGCTGCTCTCAGAACAGGCTGATGGGCTGACAGGAAAGAGAGGCAAGAAACCCACCTGTGATAAGACAGGACAGCACGTGATACACGAGAGAGGTCTGAACTCAAGGGCAACTCAAAGTCGGAGAAACAGGTTTTTGTCTTTAAAAAATAATAATAATAAGAGAGAAATTGGGAAGCTGACATTTAGGTAGGGATCCCCTAAGAGAAAGACAGTGTGTAGGAAGAAAACAGACAACGTGCTTGAAATGAGCTAGCCAGGCTCTGCATTCCCCTGGACATTTCTTTTCTTCCCCCTGGGCTCCTAGGAGAAGTGTGCCACTGGAGTCCCTGCACGCTGACCAGCGGAATGTAGTTGAAGAAGATGCCAGCCGCTTCCGGTGGCTGGCCTTTGAAAACTGCCTGCCAGCTCTTGGGAGGTTTCCATGGAAACAAGGAAGGCATAGCAACAGGCAAAGATTCTGTAATGACACAAGCAGAGGACAGAAGCAGCCAGGGTCTCTTGAAGAAGCACTGTCTGGACGTGGATGCAGCCACTTGGATGTGGCTCCAGAAACCCCATCGAAGCCTCATCAGCCTCAGAAGCCACTAAGGCAGAGCTATTTGTTATAGCAGCTAACAGTAATTACCCTAACTAACTCAAAGAGCTGGGGGGAGGGAGTCAGAGTGGTTAGTCATCATCATACATCATCATAGCCTGGTGGAGGCTTTAGTGGCCCCAATCTTCTCTCTACTCGCTGGCCTTCATCCTCAGGCTTAGGGAAGAAAGAGCATACTTGGTTTTCCCGTGAATAATTAAGAATTTTGTTGTAATAGCCTAACATCTGGAATGGCAAGCTGGCTCAGTGGGTTAAGGAGCTTGTTGCCACGCCTAATCACCTGAGTTCAAGGTCTGGGACTCATATAACAAAAAAAGAGAATCAACTCCTGCAAGTTCTCCTCTGGCCTCCACACACACACCACAGCATGAGCGTACCCACACACATACTGACACAATAAATAAATGAATGTCAAAAAAAATAAGACAAAATAAACCAGCATCCACCAAAGCTGCCTAATGACAGACCTCTGGAGGGTGGCTGGGTAGAATTTCAAAAGAGGAGAATGGTAAGGCCTGCAATTATAGAAAACAGAACATGGGCTCTCTACAACGTCAGTGTAATTGTCAAGACCACCACCTTGCAGCAAGGGAAAGAAAACAATGCCAGTAAGACTTCTTGGGGTCTGGAGTTGTTCGTTTCCCACTCAAAACCCCCTGAGCTTCAGATGGGTGGACGGCGCAAGGCTAACACTCAGCAACAATGATACACACAGCGAGGCCGCCACTAAGCCCAGTGGAGCTCTTGAGACAATCAAGAGGCTTTAGGGCAGCTGGCAAATGAGCCCATTTGTCTTCTGATACCGGGAACAGAAATCTAACTCTCAGAGCCCTGAAAATTATCGTGTTTAGGAGGCAAAGTAAAGCTCACGGGTCGGGGAGCCCAGAGCAACCTCGCCATCCTTTGATCTCTGACGTGGCTTCTCGAAGCCTTTAGGTACAGTGCAGATCTACAGCACGCGGATAAGCAACAGTCTTCCTCGTCCAGAAGTCTGTGTAGCTGCAGTCACGTCAGGTTCTGTAAGACCAGCCACCTCGCTCTGGTCAAAATGTCAAAACAGGTGTCACAGCCACTCTCACAGGTGACTCAAGGTCACACAGCCCTCAAATAGTTGGGTAAGGATTTCAGTTTGTTTTATTTATGTGTGTGTGCCCGCTTGTATGCACCACATGTATGCAGGTTTCCTTGGTAGGCTGGAAGAGGGTGCCAGATTTCCCAGTGGCTGGAGTGACAGGCGGTTGTGAGCTGCCCAATGTGGGTGAAGGGAACCAAATCTGGATCCTCTGCAAGAGCAGTCAGTGCTTTTAAAGGCTGAGCTGCCCATCTCTCTAGTCCCCAAGGCGACACTGCAACCCCACGGCCTCACTGATGAGCCACATAGCACAAGGCATGACGGCACACCCCAACAATTTAACTCAAGGCTAGGAGGCTTCAAGGATGGGATGCAAAAGAAAGTGTGCTCTAATGAGCAGGGCTCACACCTGACTTCACACTCCGCTCTCTCCACTGAGGAAACACTCAAGGTGTCTTCTGTCCAGGTTCTCAGGACTGTGTGAGTGTGCGTGCATGTGTGCATGCTTGCGTGTGTGTGTGTGTGTGTGTGTGTGTGTGTGTGAACTGGCAGGTCTCGAAGCCTATAGGAATGAGTAGCCCTCCCCTAAGGAATGTACCTGCAGCCATTCTATGCCTCCCTGTCCTGCTGCCCCACTCCACCTACACTATCAAGAGGCACAGAGAGTGGAGAGACTTTTCCCATCTTCTCCAGGGCCTCGTGCAAGCTAGACAAGCATTCTATCACTGAGCTGCACCCCTGCCTATGCTAGGCCTTTCTCCTGCCCCCCCCCCCAGGCAAACTCTATATGGAAGCCTTGGGGACAGTTTTCAGGAAGCATATAGCAAAATACTTCCATGTGATAAAGACTTAGAAAGCTCTACTTTGTCTGGGTCCTGGATTTGCCACAAAAGGCAAGAAGAGGAATCAGACCTGGGCTTGTGAAGCTTGCACAGGGCTAAAGGGGCGTTGTGGCAGCTGGTGATCATCCAGTACGCTAATGTTGCTCACAGGGGCCGGAGCAGGCAGAGCACAGAGCGCTCGGCAGCTAAAGCTGCCGTGAGAGGAGAAACAGAGGGTTTCCAACTGAAGGAAGGAAAAAAAAGCCATGCCACACCCATCCACCGTGCAGAAGTCAAAGAACATACAGTTAACATACATTAACATATAGTTAAGTGGAAACACAGAACATTTGGGCCAGGCACAGTGGGCCTGGTTTCTGACATGAAAATCAAAGAACAAATTCTGCTTTGTCCTTCATGAGTAACTCAGGACACTGCCTGAGTCTGTTCCCCGGCCTCAGTACAAAAGTCTAGTAACCAAGCCTTGAGCACAGGGCTGTGATCCTAGCTACTTGGGAGGTTGAAGTGGGAGGAGGCTTAAGTCCTATCTGGGTGGCAGGGAACTCAAGTCCAGTCTGGACAACTCCATGAAACCCTGTCTCAAAATGAAAAGTGAGAGAGAGAGAGAGAGAGAGAGAGAGAGAGAGAGAGAGAGAGAGAGCACGAGCGCACACCAGCGAGCTGGGGGTGTGGCTCAGTGGCAGGGAGCTTACCTAGCATGCATGAGGTCCTGAGTTCCATCCCAATTGTGAGAAAAACGTGTAAGATGAAAAGCCCCAGCATTCCAGACATTACATTGACTCCCCTGGCCCACCTCATACAACACCCTATGTCAGGACCCTACATAAGCACTGTGCACAGGGGAACTAGTTTTCAACAGAGGCTCAGTGGGTAACTGCAGCAAAATCTGATGACATTCTAAAAGACACGTGCTCACCATTTTCCAAACCAAAAGCTGAAAACACAGGTTTTGGGATTAACAGACATCAGGACCCTCAGGGAGTGTGACTGGAAAACCACATAGGATGCTGGGGGGCAGGGAGCCTGCCACACTGCCTGCACCAAGTCTGTTTCTATCGGCTCTACTCAGCAACTGATTGGCTGGTCATATCCCCGCCCCTTGGTTATGCAGAGCAGGTTCAGGGACATAAGGTCCCAATCCTGATGCCCATGTGGCAAGATAGAAAGCCGAGCATCGAAGGAAGCCAAGTTTACGTGCTGTCACCCATGTGTGGAAGTTGAAGAGTTTGCTCTTAGAGAAGGAAGAACGGCAGGTGAGATGGCTCAGTGGGTAAAGACACTAATCCCCAAGCTTGATGGCCTGAGTTCAATCCCCCAGGCTCACATGGTGGAAGGGGAGACCCAACTCCACAAGTTGTCCTCTGATTCCACCTCTCTGATTCCACCTGTGCACCAGAGCATGCATGCACATGTACACACACACATACACACACTTAAGTTCACAGATAAGTAAATAGAAATAATAAATATTGAGCAAAATGCCTCAGCAAATAAAAGAGCTTGCCACCAAGTCTGATGACCTGAGCTCATTCCTTGGGGTCCACATGATAGAAGAAGGAGAGAAGTAACTCCCAAAAGTTTCCCTCTGACCTCTACACATACGCATACACACGAGCACAAACACAAGAGTAAACCATTTTTTAAGCTTTAAAAATATAAAACTCCAAATGCCCCCAACAAGTTATTGACGCTTCATCTCAAAACCTTCAAACTTGATCATTAACTAAAGTTGTTGCAAGAATCTTACAAAATATAAAATTTTGTCTTCAGGTGAGAAAAGATAAAATTTTAGATTCTTGGGGAATGGGCCACTGAACGAATGTTCTTAAGGAAAAAGCAGAGTGAAGGGACAGTTAACTGTGTTAACTATAGGATTTTCCAGAAATCTCTCTCATAACGAAGGGTGGGTGGCATGGGACACTGAAAATGTGCTCTATAGATCTTTAAAAACTGTATTACTCGCTGTCTGCATGGTTCGGTTTTCTCAATGCGAATTTTTTAAATTATGAGAAGATCTCTATTGACTTTGAATCTTTGCATGATCCATTCAGACACCTCCTTGTGAATATAAAATATGTAACACCTTTTTTTTAAAGAGGGGATATGTATTTGGATTTGATTCAAAACCCAGTGAGCAGAGGGTTCGGCTGATAAATAGCAAAATAATAATAATGATCATGATCATCATCATCACATTCAGGCATCGATGGCTCCCTCAGACTAACAGGATTCACCTCACACTTAAAGCCACAATCCCAGTGATGCTTCCCTGGTCTGAAAGCACTCAGCATCTTCTACTGGCAGGCATCCAGCCCTCCGCGCATCCAGCAACTGTACATCTGACTGGAGAGGAAGACGAGGTTTTGTGAAGATCCACTCCCACCTCGCTCACCACTTGAGCCTCAACAATGAAAATGAACCTCAGAGTCTAATCTGATCTCCCCCAGAGCTGCATCTGTGGGAAGGATTGAAGGTAGAGTTTGGGTATACACTACTCTGACTCCCAAGAGATCCATCCCCCTTGTTCAGACTTGAGCCTTAAGGAAACTGAGCTTTACTGTTTACAAAAGCCAACCTTAGAAACAGTTTGGAGCTTTGGAAACAGTGTGGAGATTCCTCCAAAAGTGAAACCCAAGGCTGGGGTGTGGCTCAGTGGTAGAGCACCTGCCTAGAATCCCCCAGTGGAGGGCTAGTGTATGATGGCTCAGTGGTAGATAAACTGCCTAGGATCCCCAATGCAAGGCTGGGGGAATGTTTCAGCAGCAGATCATTTGACTAGCATATGGAAGTCCTAAGCTCCATCTCCACTATCTCACAGAGGAGAGAGAGAGAGAGAGAGAGAGAGAGAGAGAGAGAGAGAGAGAGAGAGAGAGAGAGAATGAATTATGATGTGATTCAGCACTTCTAGGTTTATCCATACATCATCCCCTCACCCTATGGAGAGAAATGGAAAGCAGGAACTTGACCATGAAGATGCAAGGCGGACCACTACCAAAAAGTAGAGATACTAAACATCTCTACAGGCAGCATGAGGTACGGACATACAACAGCCTGTAATTCAACACTCGGGAGGCAGAGGAAGAATCAAAGCAATTTCAAGGCCAACCTGGTCTACAAAGCAAGCTCAGGGCTCCAGCATCTCCCACTTTAAAATCAAGCACGAGGTGCACAGAATCTCACCGGCTTGCTACAGAACATGATGGACTGAGCTGCACAGAAGAGGAGTCTCAGGAATCTGGGGTGAGCCCAGCCCTGAAGTGGTCTCCCAAGACAGACCCTCTCCAGCTCCAGGTAGTGATTCTGCAGTTACCCCAGTTTCATATTCAGAGCGTTCACCCACCCCCCCTCCATTACAGAAAAGCTCCTCCAGGTGTGATAGTACACACCCATAATCCCAGCACTCATCCAAGAGGCAGAAGCAAGAGAGTCCTGAGTTCTAGACCATCCTGAGCTACACAGTGAGACCTGGTCTCAGCCTCGTGCCCAAAGAACCTCTTTCCTTCCACTGGTCATCAGCCTGTAAGGAGTCCATGATGTAGAGATGGCAACCTGATTGCGGATCAGCTTTTAACCTGGCAGTAGCTCCTGGGTATGACCAGGATGCTTATAGCAGGAAGAAGACAAGCCAGACGGAGGAAGAAACCAAACCCATCACTCAAGCCCTGCTTTAGCGCTCCATCTGCTTTGGCGACAGCACCCTGGAAGGGACTATATTTCTTTTTGCTTTCCCCACTAATAACAGGGAACAGGGTGATTTCCACAGTGCTCTGAGCTGCTTTCTGACAGCCTGCATCTCCTCCCACATGCCAGAGGCCACTCGTTCCGGGAGCTTCAAGCAGGCTCGGGTAAAATGGAAAAGGAAGGTGACAGGTGTCAGAATCAAAATGGAGTGGTCTGTGTCACTCCAAACAGAAGCAGAGTCAAGAGCGCCAGGAGTTTGTGGAGGAAGGGATCCTGACACATGGGTTCCTGAGAAGACTCTTCTGGGGACACAGGCCTACCCTCAAGCCCCTGCCACTTTCTGTGGCAAGCCCTTCTGTAAGGATGCCTTATAGCAGGGGTCTGCTCAGAGGCCACTCTTGTCATCAACTGCTATAGAAAGAAATTTTTGCCTTGAAATATTCTCCTTGGTTTTGTCTTTAAAACCTTCACCTGGGGCTGAGAACATGGCTCGGGACAATGCTCACCACTGAATTGAGTCCCCAATACGCATTTTTTTAAAGAAGTCAGATATGCATGCTCTTGAAATCTCAGCAGTGGGAAAGCAAAGACAGGCGGATCCCTGGGGCTCAATGGACAGATAACCTAGCCTAATTGTCTACTTTCAGGCCAATGAGAGACATGGTTCCAAGAGGTTGGTGGCTCCTGAGTAGTGACACTCAAGGTTTTCCTCTGTTCTCCACAGAGATGCACATTCTCATGCATGCATGCCCATACACACGAAGTTCTTTGTATGCCTGTGTATACACACATCCACACTTCCCATTGACTCAAACTTCTTCCATCCGCCCAGAGATTACTATGGTACCCACATTCTCAGACCAATGTCATTCCCAAGTAGATCCTGTTCATGGTACCTGGCTTGTATCTGTCATGAGGAACGGGAATAAAAATGGAATGACTGACAGATAGCTCAGCTATTGTGGAAAGATGCAGGCTTGGGGAGATGATGGCAAAAATCTAAGACCTCTTGAATGGCAACGCTTTAATCCCATTCTATACACTGCTGTCCACAGAGGCTTCTTCATGGACTAGACCTCTGCTTTGAACTCCGTTCCTGCCCAGACACCTGTGGAGATGTCAAACAGACATCCCAAGCTAGACACCACAAAAACAGATCATGTCGCTGGCCTGGACAATCAAGTAACCTAAGGCAATGTAACAGTGTTTTTGGTGTCAATGCATTCCCACAAGCCATCAAGAAGGAACCTTTCACCCACTGTAGACTGACAGCAAGGCCAGTATTTAAAAAAGAGGGCACCAAGAAAAATGAATATAAATAGAAATCATTGCATCAGGCATGCAGGAACACTATTGTGGTCTCAGCACTCTGGAAGCTGAAACAGGAGGATCACAAGCTGTAGGCCACCCTGAGCTACATAGTGAGAACTTGGCAAGGGAGATAAAGAGACAGGCAGACAGACAGATTTGTGAAAAGGGTTGATTAATTGTCATGATTGGTAGATTTACCAGATGTCCTTCCACAGGTTACATTGATCAAACATCCTAAAGAGGCCTAAGTTAAGCATCACTGCAAATGGGTCTAAGAGCCTGTGGGATCTCTGGGACAGAAGGCCCCAGGGTGGTGGGAGGCCAGGCCAGCATTCCGACAATCAGAGACTAAGGCTTTCTCTCACTCTTTGGCCGGTGGCTGAGTCAGCCAGGACATTGCCACTGAGCAGCTCAAGTCTGTTAGATGAACTCTTTAGGTTCAGATGAAGGAGCTGAAATGAATTATCCTTCAGGTCAGAGTTTTATTAGGGGAGTGACAGCATTCTGCCATAGGCAGAGGGACAGAATTCTGAATAGGGAAAGAGCCTTCATGCAAGGAAACTAGGGGAAATGCACCTACAGGTTCTGTGCCATGGAGCCTAGCCTCTGTGCTACATGTGACCCAGACTACGTGCTAGGGGTCAGGAGGGTGACAGGTAGAATTACATGGACCTATGGGGTTCCCTCAAAAGAGGTTCTCCTTTCTCTGCTACAAGCAGTTTACCTGTGCAGAAGGAGTTGACAACTGGAAGGGACAAGATGGGCAACGGAGGGGACCCCAAAGCTGACCTCCACTTGGAAGAAACAGCAGTTACCCGACAAAGGGAACTGGGTATAACATGTAACCCAGAGTAAGGCACTCAGAGCAAAATCCATGCTTGTACAAGATCCACAGACAGGAGAACCACCTATGCTGGCACAGGCTACCCTGGTGGCACAGGCTACCCTGGAATAGCTTCAGGACACAGTCTGAAGTGACTGGTACATATGCCTCTAGGTTTTAAGGTTGGATGACACATTAAGAAACCAGCAGAGGTTGAGTTTTGTGCATGGTGATAGATATGGATCTATTTTCATTCTTCACATGTTGATATCCAGTTATGCCAGCACCATTTGTTGATTTGCTTTCTTTTTTCCATTTGATTTTTTTTTTTTGCTTCTTTGTCAAAAATAAGGTGTTCAAAGGTGTGTTGATTAATATCCAGGTCTTTGATTCGGTTCCATTGGCCCTCCTGTCTGTTTTGATGCCAATACCTGGCTGTTTTCAGTACTGTAGCTCTGTAGTAGAGTTTGAAGTCAGGAATTGTGATGCCTCCAAGAGTTCTTTTATTGTACAGGATTGTTTTGTCTACCCTGGGTTTTTTGCTTTTCCATATGAAGTTGAGTACCGTTCTTTCGAGGTCTTTGAAGAATTTTGCTGGGATTTTGATGGACATTGCATTGAATCTGTAGATTGCTTTTGGTAAGATTGCCACTTTTACTATGTTAATTCTGCCTACCCAAGAGAATGGAAGATCTTTCCACTTTCTGGTGTCTTCTTCAATTTCTTCAAAGACTTAAAGCTCTTGTCATACAAGTCTTCCACTTGTTTGGTTAGAGTTACTCTGAGATATTTTATGCTACTTGTGGCTATTGTAAAGGGCGATGTTTCTCTGATTTCTTTCTCAGCCCACTTATCATCTGTGTACAGGAGGGCTACTGATTTTTTTTTTTTTAGTTAATCTTGTATCCTGCCACATTACTGAAAGTGTTTCTGAGTTGTAGAAGTTCCTTGGTAGAATTTTTGGGGTTGCTTATGTAAACTATCATATCATCAGCAAATAATGAGAGTTTGACTACTTCTTTTCCAATCTGTATCCCCTTGATCCCCTTTTATTGTCTTATTGCTCTAGCTAGAACCTCAAGTACTATATTGAATAGATATGGAGAGAATGGACAACCTTGTCTTGTTCCTGATTTCAATGGGATTGCTGTGAGTTTCTCTCATCAAAAGAACAAATAATCCAACAAAAAAAATGGAGTACAGACCGAATCAGAGAACTCTCAACAGAGGAATCTAAAATGGTTAAAAGACACTTAAGGAAATGCTCAACATCCTTAGTCATTAGAGAAGCGCAAATCAAAACAACTCTGAGATTTCATCTTACACTAGTCAGAATGGCTAAGATAAAAAACACTGATGACAACTTATGCTGGAGAGGAAACACTCCTGCATTGCTGGTGGGAGCACAAGCTGGTACAGCCCCTTTGGATATCAATATGGTGATTTCTCAAAAAATTAGGAAACAACCTTCTTCAAGACCCAGTAATACCACTTTGGGGTATATATCCAAAGGATGCTCAATCATGCCACAAGGACATGTGCTCAACTATGTTCATAGCAGCATTGTTTGTCATAGCCAGAACCTGGAAACAATGTAAATGCCCCTCGACCAAAGAATGGATAAGGAAAATGTGGTACATTTACACAATGGAGTACTACACAGCAGAAAAAAAATAACATCTTGAAATTTGCAGGCAAATGTATGGAGCTAGAAAACATCATATTGAGTGAGGTAACCCAGACCCAGAAAAACAATTATCACATGCACTCACTCATAAGTGGTTTTTAAACATAAAGCAAAGAAAACCAGCCCCCAAATCACAATCCAAGGGAACCTAGACAACAATGAGGACTCTAAGAGAGACATACATAGATCTAATCTACATGGGAAGTAGAGAAAGACAAGATCTCCTGAGTAAATTGGGAGCACGGGGACCTTGGGAGAAGGTTGAAGGGGAGGGGGGTGGTAAGGAGGGGAGCAGGGAAAAAAATGTAGAGCTCAATAAAATCAATTTTTTAAAAAACTAAAATAAAAGAAAAAAAGGGAGAGATCAGCAGGGGTCAGCAAGATGGCTCAGCAGGCAAAAGCTCTCGCAACCAAACCAGACAACCAGAATTTCATCCCCAGGACCCATGTGGTGGAAGGAGAGAATCCACTCCTGACAGTTGTCCTCTGATGTCAACATGTGTGCTGTGGCGCGCACGCACATACACACATACACACACATACACACACATACACACATACACACACACATACACATACACACACATACACACATACACACACATACACATACGCACACACATACACACATACACACACACATACACACACATACACACATACACACACATACACATACACACACACATACACACATACACACACATACACATACACACACACATACACACACATACACACACATACACACATACACACACATAACACATACACACATACACACACATACACACACACACATACACACACACACATACACACACATACACACACACAAAATAATAAATACAGTTTAGATGGGGAGGGGGAGGGACAAGAGAAAAGGAGGGGCAGAAGGGAGGGAGAGGAGGAGAGAAGTGACTTCTGCCTGCTAGAGACTGGTAGAGGAGAGTCTTAGGCCTGCTCTTGTGGGGAAGGCTGCCCTGGCTTCCCACCACCTGGAGACCCACCAGCTTAGGGTACCTCCTTGATGAGCTGCTCTTCCCTCTGCCTAAGCTCTCCTCTAGACTTCACAGGTCCATTCCCTGTCTTTATTCAGGTTCCCCTCAGTGTCTCATCTACAGAGAAGATGTTCCTGAGCCTGCCCTAGAGCAGACACACACACACACACACACACACACACACACACACGCTACACCTCGATTACAGCGTGTTAGAGCATGCGCATGCGCTAGGGGGTCACACGGCACGATGTCATGTGCAGGTCAGAGGGCAGCTTTCTCTCCTTCCACTTTGTCTTTGAGGCAGAGTCTCTCTTGTTTCCACCATGCTCCAGGCTCCAGACTTAGCAGACTCACAAGCTCTTGGGCAATTCCACTGTGTCTACCTCCCATCCTGCCATCTGCTAGGATTACAGACGTGTGCCACCAGTTCCAGCTTGTTTGTGTGGATTCCGGGGACTGAACTTGTGTCTTCAGTCTCATATAACAAGCACTTCTGCCCATTGAGCATATCATAGGCCCATTGTCTCTCTGTTCTACCAAAATACAAATGCCTAAGCTAGGCAAGGGGGCACACGCCTTTAATCCCAGCCCTTGAGAAGCTGAGGCAGAAGGATCTCTGTGAATTCCAGGCCAGCCAGACATACACTTGAGGCCCTGCCTAAGAAAAAAAAAAAAACTACTGGCCATCAAGAGCCCTGTCTAAACCTACTTGTTATATTCCTAGGATCAAGAGCCATTTGACATTTAAATAAGAAAATGAACATAAAAGAATGGACATGTGGTTTTACAAGAAAATATGTGGCCAAGAAATGTTCAATAATACATTGAAGGGTTCCCAGGTCCCTAGTAGCAAAGCTAAGACTGTCCCTCAGACGTGGATGGCTACAGCCTATGGGAGACAGTGGTGAGGAGTTGGAGAAGATGCTGGAAATAAACCAAATACAGCTGATTGAGAGTCAGAAGACAGCTGAAGAGATGGCTCAGCAGTTAGAGCACTGGCTGCTCTTCCAGAGGACCTGTGTTCAATTCCTAGCACCCCCCCATAGCAGCTCACAACTGTCTGTAGCTCTAGTTCCAGGGAATCTGACACCCTCACACAGACATATACCAGGCAAAACACCAATGCACATAAAATAAGAACAAATAATTCATTTATTTAAAAAAAAAAGGCAGTAAAGATTTTCCCAAAATCAGGTTGAGAAGTCCAGGAAGAACTGACCATCCCAAAGGTCTTCCCAATCATAATGATTACATGTCCAAGAGATAGTCAGGAAAATCATTTCAAACCAAAGGGCACAGCTGAGCACAGCCAATAAAAGTCAGCAGGGCTTCATTAACAGGGCAGCCATGGGAAATGTGTCCTCTTTATCACAACACTGCTCTGATAGAACCAGGGAGTGTCCAAGTTGCACAGCAGAATAAGCAACTGCCCCTTGCCCTAAGGGCTGATTGCTAAACGGAACGTGGGCTAGCCCCTCACAGGCTGGTGTGGGGGTCCATTCCAGAACTCATGTGTTGGTGCAGCCAGTGATGGCAAGTGTTGGTCAGTTTGACCCAGCTTTCCTCGTGGAGGAGGCCCCTGCTCAGCATCAGACCCTGTGAAAGTGGTTAGTAATACAAGGGTGGCACGGGCTCTGATCTGAGATGCTTACAAGGCCACATAAGGACTTTTACATAAGCACAAAGTCAGCAAGGCATGGTGGCAACGTCACCATCTACATCGTTCTAAGGGCTGAAGGGGTCAAGTGTTCAAAGCACTTGAGCACAAGGAGAAGCAGCCGAGGCTCCTTCCTGCCCATCCTCCAACCCAAAAGCTAAAGAGAGAGGAACCTGGCCTAATTCAGCAGACACCTGACACTGCTCCAGGCAGTCAGTCCCAAGCTCCCTGATGCTCTTCCCCAGCATCAGGACCCTGCAGAGGGCAGCTGACCCCAGTTATCAATCAACTCTGGGAAGGCTTTCAAGTGACTGCATGTGAGGGAGGAGTGATCCTGGGTCCATCAGGAATGGGATGCACTGCTCTGTACTGTGTGTCTCTAACTGCTCCTCCCAGCAGCAGAGGCAGATCCATGACTCCACAGCTTTCCTAAGGCTCTGGGGCTACTGCTGAGGGACCTGATTTTTCTCATTATTCTCCCTGCAAATGCATAGTTGTGGTTTTCCAAAAACAGCCATCCCGGACAACTGCAATCATAAACAGAGGAGAAAATGCAACAGAAATTGATTTTATAAATCAAAACTATGAGGAGTTGCCAGCACAGAGAGGGGGAAAGACCTATAAATGACCAGCAGAGTGGTGGTCAGCCCCTGAAAAGCACAGGACTCCCAAACGTGCCCATTGTCAACTTTCCATGGCACCATAGCAAGAGGGCACAGTAATGACTCAGATCACAGAACCACTTCTGGCCCTAGGTCAACACTCTGGCTGACTAATAGAAGACTGGTAACATTACCTTTTAAAAATATCCTGCTACTCATGAAAACCCACCTGTTACTCAAATAAGATCTGAAAAAAAGTGGGTGCAGTTAAGAGAGATAGAGAGTCACAAGGAGACTAGTGTACTTCTTATTGGGGACATAAATGCTCACCACCCAAACATGAGGGTGACTACAACAGGCAGATCGCAATGCTCTAAATACCAAGGCTGAAGGTTCTAATCTAGGGAATGGAAAGATAGTTCAGTGGTTAAGAGTGTTTACTGCTCTGGTGTCTTCTGTAAGGCTGGCTTAATAGCCATAAAGTTCCTTAATCTGTTTTTATCATGCAAAGTTTTTATTTCACCTTCCATTTTTTTTATAGATAGTTTTTCTGGGTATAATAGTCTTGGTCATGGTTGTGGTTTTTGGTTGTTGTTTTGTTTTGTTTTCATGATTTGGATCTTTCAGAGAACCTAAGTTCAGTTCCCAGCACCCACACTGAGCAGCTCACAACCACCTGTAAGTCCATCTCCAGAGGCTTCTGACACACGCTTTTGGCTTCCATGGGCACCCACATTCATTCACAAAGACACACATACAGAGGCACATAAATTTTTACATTAAAAATAAGTAAATATTTTAAAATAAAAAGAAGGAAGAAGAGGAGAGAGGGAGGAGGAGAGAGAGAATGAGTGGCTGAGTTCTAATGTCAATAGGATTCCAAACTCCTATTTCATCCCCAGATCCTCAGCTTGACCTTTGGTTGTCAACCATGGCCCTTCTAGACAGCTCACATGGTATAAACCTCACTAGAAGTTTACTGAGCTTATACTACCTCAGGTTTGCGGCTCACAGGCTGGAAAAGAAAATGGAGTCATACTTTCCCCCAGAAGGAAGAAAATGACAACATTATGATAATTTATTTACTGAGTGAAGAAATAAATTATGATCTGTGTAAGAATCGAGATGGTGAGCCGGGGAGATGGTCTAGTAAGTAAAAGCACTTGCTGTACAAACATGAGGACCTGAGTTCAAATCCCCAGCATCTTCTTAAGAAGCCAGGCATGGTTGTACACACACCAGTACCCTAGAGAACTGTGGTGTACAGAAACAGGAGGGTTTCTGTGGCCTTGCTGGATATGAGCCAGTAATAGGGTCAATGAGAGGCCCTGTCTCAAGGGACTAAGAAGAGAGTGACAGAACGGGACTCCCAGGGTCCTCCTCCAGCAAAGGGGAGAGATCAGCTCTTTCTCAAACACAGACGTTTATTCATCCGCCATCCACAGAAGGTGAGCAGCCGTGAGTCCATGTCCCTCTGTGGTAGCTATGGGCTGATCTCTGGGCATCCCCAGCCAGATAGGGAAAGTCTCTGTGTCATGACGGGCCACCATGGCTCATGTTGTGGTTGGTCTTCTCTCTTCCTGACATCAGCTTACCTACAGCAAGCGTAGGGACATCTGATCCTGACAAAGAGGCCTCCTCCTCCTCCTCCATCTGACTCTCAGGCACCAAATCTACGGCTGAGTTTGGATAACACACAGCCCATCTGCAGGAGGCTGGAGAGCCTCCTGGCTTCCACTGTCATAGATGTGGTTGGCACTGCCCCAGTTGAGGACTCTGGTCCAACCCTGTCATTATCCCTCAACAAGATCACCTCCCTAAACACCTTTATTATTCAAATGTGTCAGGAAGTCCTTTGCCATAAGCAGTCTCATAACTCTGATTATCCCACTGGGGGTGGGAGGACACACCCCTTTTTGCTTCGTTAATGAAAAATGCAGGCGAGAACTAAAAATAACTCTCTGGGGGGAACAGGATGTTAAGGAGTTTCAGGAACTTTCGGAATGAAAATGACAAGCGGCAGGCTTCCTTGTCTTCCGAGGGAGGAGTTCAAAGAGTAGAGAGAATAGCCACCATCAGACGTGAGACTTTCCCAGCACCATTGTGTAGGTAACTAGCCTGGTAGCAGCCCTCAGCAGAAATGCTTCTTCTCCCACCCAGAGCCAGCATTGCATACGGATGCAAATGAGGGGCTTGCTCTCCAGGTAGCTCGGCTGTATCCTTCCCTTAAGAGTTTCAACTACTAGCCAAGAGCTCCTGGCAAGTCAGGGATACTCAAATGGTTGAGCAACGCCATTGAGGGTGAAGCAGATGATGGATCTGATTTAATGATGAAAACGAAGGCATGGTCTCAGGAAGCCTTGGAAAAATAGGTGTTAGGGATGAAACCGAAGAGGTGACTGTAAGCGGGGTCAGAGTGCCTGGTGTGCAAGCATGAGGAACTGAGTTTGGATCTGAGCACCCACATAAAAAGTTGGGCTTGGCTGTGGCTACACATGTATAATCACAAGGTTCTGGGGCTTGGAGTCAGGGGGATCACTGGGATGAGCTTGCTGGCCACCAGCCTTGCTCTGGGTTCAGTAATAGACTCTGTTTCAAAGGGACTAAGAAAGTGACAGAGCCTTGTCTTCCTATGGCCAATGTACACACACACACACACACACACACACACACACACACACACACACACATGTTGTAAGTCACCAAGACCCAGGGATGAGAAGATAGGGTAAGAGTGGAGGTCGCATTGTCTCAGTGACACCATTCAAGGACAACCAGAGTACCTCCATCTCCCCACCGTCATCTCCCACTCTGCATTGCCCCCCACAAAGACTTTAACTGAGTTCTAATGGTTTCAGCCATGCCTCTCCCTTCACTCAGCCCTCCTTATTCCACTGGCCTGATCTCACTGAAGCTGCCTCATGCAGCAGGGCCTCTGTCTCTAGGTCATCTCATGTCACAAGGATCTTTGTGACATGCTCTGTGGAGCCCCAGCTCTGCTCAGCCCCAGCCCCTGGGCAGAGCACCTTGGCTTCCTCATCACGCCTGCTGACCATACCCAGCTCCTGATGCTGAACA
>NC_022010.1:11910232-11914696 GCF_000317375.1 Microtus ochrogaster
GATGTGTCCATACCCAGCTCCTGATGTGTCCATACCCAGCTCCTGAGGCGGTCCATACCCAGCTCCAGATGTGTCCATACCCAGCTCCTGATGCTGTCCATACCCAGTTCCTGATGCTGTCCTCAGATCTTCCTGGACATACGAGCCTCTGCACCATCAAGCCCTTGGCCCCCAGAAGCTCTTCTAGCCTCCCATTAGAGACCACTGCCAAGTTCTTCCTTTCCCCGCCTCTGTGGGGTATGGGAGCAAACCTGGGTGTCTGCCTTTCCTCTCTCAGTCGTGCGTACTCGGAGCATAGTAACTGTATGTGTTCTCCTCCCGAGGTCCTACAGTGATCCCTAGCTGCTCACACTCTGGCTGAGCCAAATGGTGTCCAGATACAAGAGATGCTGGGACCAACATAGGCGGTGAGGACCAGCCTGAAAAGTCATGTGTCCCAGGCACCCACCAGAATCTCAGGGTCAGAGAGATTAGCAGTGTGGGTGGGGAAGAAAACCTGAGCCAGGAACAATGGAGAAGAAGAGCAATGATGATGGGGAACTGGAGTCCCTGGGAACAGGAGGAGAGAGACAGACAGAGACAGTTCCTCAACCACCCCACCCATCAGCTCCTGCCACCCCCATCCCCTCCCCATCCATGTTTTGAAATCGGAAGGAGTGGATTACAAATCCTGTGACCTCAGAATGGCTTGCTGCTCAGAAGGCCAAGCTGCCCCAAGGCGGATCAGGGCTGGGCCTGGCAACCAATATCTGATGCAGACTGAGGTTGCAGCCCGGCTCCCAATTCAGGAGGTCTGGGTGTCTGCGGGGTGGGAAGAAGACAGACACAAAGGAGATGGAATAGTGACTTCAGACAGGAGCTGCCTTCTGGAAGAGACTGGAATTTTTTAATAAAAGCCAGAAAACAAATAACTGCTACCGAAACTGTGTATGAAATCCACAAAATTTAAAGGTGAAGTTGAAGGGTCACATCGCATCTTTTTAATTATTTTTGAAGTGGGAGAAGGGGGTACCTTCAGAGGCCAGAAGAGGGCATCAGACCTGCTGAAGCAGGGTTAGAGGTGGTCGGGGGGGTAGCTATGTGTGCACTGGGAACTAAACCTAGGTCTTCTGCAGGAGCAGGGCAGTTTCTAAAGCCCCCACTATGTGTCAGGCTTGGGGACACAAAAGCAAATTTCCACCCTCCACCTTAAGGGAGCACAGAGTGAATGCAGGGCCGACTGGGAATAAACAGGATTCTTAGGACCCATGGCAGGGTGCACATGAGGCAGGATGCGATGATTTGTGGGTAGAATGTGAACAGAGAGGTTCAAAAACAAAAGCCTTTCCCTCCATCCTCCCTGCAGGACTAAAGCCCCTTCATGCGATGGCAAAGCCCCATGTATGGAGGAAGACAGGGTCAGTCCTTCAGATACTAGCCCCAGAGATGAGGTCCCTGACACCAGCATTCCCAGGAGCCCACACCTCTGGCTTCCAGGTCCGTTGTGAAGGGAGACATATTTGCAATGCTCCCCAGGACCAGTTTAAAGATGGTTAGAAAAGTGTACAGTTAGAGAAGTGTGCAATTAGGAGATCCTAGCTGGGGACGTCAACAGATACAGGTTTAACTGAATGGATCTGGAGAGTCACCCTGGCCATCTTTCCAGAGACAGAGACCTCCTTTAAAACCCAGAAGCACGCTTGGCTCCCACACACCTTGCAGAGGTCAAACAGACACAGGTTGGCTGAGGTAATGGCCCACCCCAATGCTCAGAATTGCCTTACAAGTAAAAGCTGACTCATCTAGATGATTCGGAGCATAAGGCCTCGGCAGACAAGCCTAATGGCCGGAGTTCAATCCCAGGCCCCATGAGGTGGAAAAGGGTCAACTGACTCCCCAAGTTGCCATCTTACTTTCACATGTGCTCCAGCACTCATGCACACATACATACACACACACACACATGCATACACACGTGCGCATGTGCACACACACACACACACACACACCTTACCCAGAGGAGAGTTTCAATTAGCTAATTAATTAAAACAAAGGGAGATGTATGTGAGCTCTCATCCCTAGCTGAGGAGTTGTTGACAGTCGATGGCTGCCAGGGGAAGGAGAGCTGGTGGCGTTCTTCCAGGATGTGGTCCCTCCACACTCATGCCTGTATGGGCAGCACTAAGTGGATGGATATAGTGTGCTATTTTTTAAAAATTTAGAAAAGGAAAGAAAGAAGAAAAGGAAGGAGGGAGAGAGAGAGAGGACATGACATTGGGAGAGAGATCCAGGATATGGGATGAGGGCCCAGGATAAACTGAAGTGGGAAAGAGGGGGTGAATATGATGGAAATACATTATATGCATGTAAGCAACCGTCAAAGAATAAATACTGTATTAAAGGTAAAATAAAGTTCAAATGAAAATTTACTCCTTATGTGTACATTACTGGTTCCAACGCAGTTTGTGGCTAAGCCACAAACTGTACCCTATGGGCTAAATGTGGCCCACATTTTTGTGACTGAATCTCTCTCTCCTCCCTCTCTCTCTTCTTCTCTCCTCCTCTCTCTGTGTCTCTCTCTGTGTCTCTCTGTGTGTGTGTCTCTCTCTCTCTTTCTCTCTCCCCCCTTTCTTCCTCCCCCTCCCCAGTCCGATGAAACACAGGCTGGCCTAGAACTTGAGATCTAGCTGAGGATAACCTTGAACTGCTGACCCTTTGGCCTCCACCTCCTGAGTGCTGGGATCACAGGTGTGCACCAACCATGCCTGTTTTGTTTGGTGCTGTGGATGGAGGCCAGGGCTTCATAAATATAAGGCAAGCACTCTTCCAACTGAGTCACATCCGTGGCCTGCGACTGAAGCCCCCCCCCCAGACTCATTCCCACACTCTGTTCCACACAGCTGAGGCTCTGTGTGTAGTGAGGGATGGTGCCAAAGCATTCACCACCTGGCCTTTCTCAGGAACCCCTGGTGACCTATGCTCCACTCTGGGTCTCATCTCTCCAATATCGTCACCCTGGGGAGGAGTTCTAGAAAGTTCCAAAGTGCTGATAAACACTGATATGAAAGAAACACAATTGCAGTCACTTAGAACACACTGGCCAGAAACCCAGGCGCTGGAGCTGCAGCGGCTCAAAAGGGAATTCATCAGAGCAACCATGCACTTCCAGGTCTCTCTTGTTTTTTATGTTAAGCACGGGTGCACGTGTGGAAGTGTGCATGTGTGTGCATGCATGCAATGTGTATGCGGTATGTGTTAAATGGTGTGTGTGGAGTGGGTGTGTGGTGTGTGTATGTGTGTGGTGTATGCACAGTGTGTATGCATTATGTATGTAGTGTGTATGTGTATGGTGTATATGCATACGTGTGGTGTGTGCGGTGTGTGTATGGTAGGTATGTGAGTGTAGCATGTGCATGTATTGTACAGTATGTGATGTGTGCGGTGTGTGTGGTAGGTATGTGCATGTGGCATGTGTATGTATTCTATAGTATGTGGTGTGTGTGGTAGGTATGTGCATGTGGCTTGTCTATTGTACAGTATATGGTGTGTGCAGTGTGCGGTGTGTGTGGGAGGTATGTGCGTGTGGCATGTGTATGTATTGTACAGTATGTGGTGTGTGTATGTGTGTGGTGTATATGTGTATGGTGTGTATGCTTGTGTATTGTACAGTATGTGGTATGTGTGTGTGTATATATGGTGTGTTTATGGTGTTTGTTGTGTGTATATTTGTGTGTAGTGTGTGTGTACATGCACAGTGTATATGCATGTGTGTGTGGTGTGTGAAGTGTGCAATGTTGTGGTGTGTATGTATATGTGGCATGTGTATGTGTGTGTATTATAGTGTATGGTTATGTATGTGTGGTGTGAGTGTAGTATGTGTATGTATATGGTGTTTATGTGTGTGTGGTGTATGTGCATATGCACACATGAATATGTGTGTACACATGTGTATATGTGTACAGTGTGTAGTGTGTATGCATTGTGTATGTGCAAATTCGTATGGAAGTCACAAGTGTCCTTCAGATGTTCATGTGTTTCTGAGACAAGGTCTCTCAATGTCCTGAATGTCACCGAGTAGGGTAGACTTCCCAGAAAGCTGCAGGGGTTCGTCTGGCTGGCTGGCTTATCACTGGGACTACAAGCAAGCACCACCACACCCAAGTTGCTTTGTTTTTGTTTTTGTTTTATTTTTTAGGTTTTTTTGGCATTGAACTCAGGTCCTCATTCTCGGACTGAGACGTCTCCCCAGCACCACACCCTTGGCTTTGAAACATCCCAGGACCCTTGAAAATCTATTCCAGAAGACTCATGTGTGAAAGGCATGATCTGGTCCAGTAACCTACTCGGGGAAACTGAAAAAGTAGATAAAGAATGAGCATACTTAGTAAATACACGTACAGAGAGAGAGAGAGAGAGAGAGAGAGAGAGAGAGAGAGAAAGAGAGAGGAAGAGAGAGAGAGGAAGAGAGAGAGAGAGAGGGGGGGG
>NC_022010.1:11914796-11939211 GCF_000317375.1 Microtus ochrogaster
AGAGAGAGAGGGAGAGAGAGAGAGAGAGAGAGAGAGAGAGAGAGAGAGAGGAAGAGAGAGAGAGGAAGAGGAAGAGAGAGAGAGGGAGAGAATCACCCGCACTCCCCTGCTTTGATGAAATTATTTTCTTATGCAAACCCCAGTCTTAGCCTAACTGGCAAATCTCTCTCTGTCCTTCAGGAAAGCCTCCCCTCCTCCTACCCAATCCACCCCACCCCCTGCGCCTTCCTGGACTGATCAGAATTACAAACCCAATTTCCTTTAGTCACTGAGCCCAAGCTGTGGTTCCCACAAATGTCCCCAAGTATCAGGCTTTACTGTCAGCCTACAGTTGCCGAGGTGGTGGTTAGCCCTGTGTTCTGTTGGTTCTCAGCTCCCAAACCCTCTCCATTCTCTCTGATCCCTGCTTTGTTCTCCTTTCTCCACCTCCTGGGCTGACATCCTCCTACCTCATTGTCCCCGCTGTTCAAATACACAGAGGCCGCCCCCACTCGGACCCCCCACCTCCCAATTAGGAATCACTCCAGAATTCCCTAGAACCATCAATGGTGGGCTGTTGCCTTTCTATTAAACTCAAAGTACTTATTTCTATGAACACGTAAGGAGCCTTCTGTTCGGACTGCTTGGGGGCTTGGATGGTGAGGTGTAGTCTCAATTTTTAATGAGTGCAATTCGGCAGCGAATCATTCCAACCTCTGCACTGAAAGGTCTCTTGTTCGCTGCACAGAGGGGAAGAAAAGTGTCAGCGCATGGCATTTAAGCCTCTCTTCTTAACCCAGAGCTGTCTTGCGGGTTTGACCCTGATTGGAAACAGGTACCCAGCGAGGAGTCTTATAAACTCCTTAAGAAAGACGGAAGCAAAGGACCCATATGGCCCACACAGGGCAGAGATGGTCTTCTTTTCTTCCTCTGTGCCATGTTAATAGACAGAAATGTTTTCTCTTTTAAGCTTTAAGGAAAAAAAAAAACAAAACAAAACAAAAAACATGTTGTCACAATTTGCCTAAATAAAAGACCTTCAAATAGTCCCCAGGCCTCGGTTTCCTGCTAGTAATTCATTGCAATATTGAGGGACTGTTCACCCTTGGCACCCTGGCTGACAGTGGAATGACAGGAATAATCAGAAACATCCCACGTGCACACATGTACACACACATGCACACATGCATTCACACGCATGTGCACACACATCTGGATTAGGTGGGCACCCCCTTCATCTCTGGGCAACAGCTGGCACATATAGACTCACAGTGCAAAACTGAGCTGACAAGAACTCAGTGTCTGTCAGTGTTCATATTTTACACTTGCCATCCTATTCTCAATGCCAGATTAAAAAAAAAAGATAGGCTGCCATGGTTTTTAATGGCAACTTGGCATTCACAACAGGGCATTGGTCTACATAGGTGGGTCTGAGCCAGAGCCCCCCATCTCTGTTCAAACAAGCCCTACTTGAAAGCTCCATTCAGCTCTCCAGGGCCATGTGCACGAGCAAAACAATAATACATTGAGCGCGGACAAGGGCCGTCTTCTGTTGGAGCTGGCCCTGCTCCTGGGGAATAACATGAGGACAACCTGCCCAAACAGTGATTAACAAGGCAGGGACAACGCAAAGGGCACTGTGATTGGCCATGGCATAGTGACAAGCAGAGTCAGCACACATCATCCTAAGACTCCCTGTAACCTCTGGGCTTTGGTGACAGTCATCTGCCCCCCACAAAAGGGCAGTGTTCAATAAATGCATGTGCAGTGAGAAACTGCCAAGGGTAGAAAGTAAATGAAGAATATAAGACATGAGGTCTTGGGCAGGGGAGATGACTCAGTGGCTAAGGGTGCTTCTTCACCAAGCAGGAGGACTTGAGTTTAAAACTCTAGCACCCATAAAAAGCCAGACACGTAGCAGGTGGACCCTAAGAGCTCACTCACCATTGAGCCGGGTCTGAACACTGATTTTTTGGTTCAGTGGATGATTCAAAGTGATGAGGCAGAGTGATGGAGAAAGACACTCCCTATGTCTTTCCCGCCACCCAAAGGTGAGGTGGGATTCCCCACTGTATGCTGGGAATATGTTTTATTACCATTGGTTAATGAATAAAGCTCTTTTAGCCAATGGCATAGCAGAACAAAGCCAGGCAGGAAATCCAAACAGAGATATAGAGAGAAAGTAGGCAGAGTCAGAGAGACACCATGTAATTGCCAAAGGAGAAGGACCTGGAACCTTCCCAGTAAGCCACAACCTCGTGGCAATACATAGATTAATAGAAATGGGTTAATTCAAGATATAAGAGCTAGCTAGAAATATGCCTGAGTCATTGGCCAAACAGTGTTGTAATTAATATAGTATCTGTGTGATTATTCTGATCTGGGCAACCAGGAAACAAACAAGCAGTCTCGGCCTACAAATGGCACACCAGCGTGGGGCAACTACATCCACATAAAACCTAAAAGAGTTTCAGAAAGAATTCTAGACAGAAAACAACAGAGCTAAGCATGTCTTCTTGGTAGCAGCATTTTCTCAGGTGGGTTCTGTTTGCTAGAGGCAAGCAGAAGCATGGCTCCTTTAAGATACGGCTTTCTGACCCAGCATTAGGAGCCAAAACTGTGTGGCTTCGTTAAGAAATGGTGGTTTCCTGGTTTGTGCCAGCAGCATGAACTCTGGCTCTTTGGGGAGGTCCTGCACTTAAATGGGGTTTGTGAGCAGTGTACTACTAATTGCTTAATATAGACCTGCTGCATTTCTGGAGCTGGGGCGGTAAGCAAGGCTCGCAGAGGCAGTGAACGTGCCTCTACCATGTTGGACTGGGCAGAGCAAACAGGGCTGCAGAGAGAGTTGGTACTAGGCACACTCACTTAGCATTAAAAAAAAAAAAAGGTGTTCCTGGTCAGAAAAGGATTTCAGATACAGAAATAAAAAAACCTCTAAACAAGACACAGAGTGTTTAAAAATGTATGTAGGCTTGGGAGAGAGAGGAAAAAGAGTATAGACAGTGTTAAAAAGAAGTAAATAGTTTTAAAAATCAAAGTCTTTAAAGAGACAGTATAAAGTAATATAAAAGAGTACAGACAGTCATAGATTAAAGGAGTAAGGATAATAAATATTAAAAAGTAATAGAAAAAGCCACATAAAGATGGAAAATATACAGAGAATCTGGATTATGTATATTGTTGTGTTTTCTTTGAATTTTTTGACTGCAGACAGACATTTGATCCTGGGGACTGCTAAGTTAACTAACATAAATATTTTAAAGGTATCTTAACTTGAAAATTTGAGTCTAAGGATATGTTACTTTGAAAAAGAGGTTCTGCTTTTGTTTCCACAAAAGATAAGAACCTATGGATTCCTTCCACACTAATATGGTTTGATGGAACAAGACCCTCCCCCAAAAAAAAGGTCTCCATGAACCCTTAAAATATCTTGCCCAACAGACAGCAGGAAGCAGTTTGGAGAAAAAAATTCCCAAAATAATTCTTTATAAATGTTTGTTTTCATTTAAAGGGGGTTGATTATAAATGACTAAATGATCACAGTTGATCTGTTTCTAAAAAGGGGGAGATATGATATAGAGATGAATACTTTGCATTGGTATGAATCTTGGTCTATTGATACATATAAGGTTGATTTGTTATACTGTATATATGTATTTCTGCTTTTAAGGTATTATGTTTGTGTAGCTCATTTAAAAATTAATGTATAATTAAGAAATATAGATTAATAAATAGTCATCTATAATAGTCAAACTGTAGTCATGTTAGTTAGGTTTTCTAGATATAAAGAGATATATTTCAGTTAGATAGATTATCTTCAATACTTGAAAGACTTACAGAATATGGCATTTAAAATGTTTTAAGAACTTAGACTTTTCTCAACAGTGAAACATGTCTGCTTCTGGCACCACCAGTTACTTCAGAGATGTTGATGGGCATTGAAGAAACTCATTATGGAATTTGCCTTCAATGTAACAAGGATAGCCATTTGGCAAGAAACTGCTCTTGCCTGAACTGCTTGATGCTATGCTGTATGACCTGGATATGCAGACCCACAGAAAAATTACTGTTGAACTTGCCTAAAGAATGTGAGACAGTTCTTCAGGGTTCCTGCTTTATGAACGAGTCTGCCAAACATTCTGCAGGACATAGAAGTGACTGACAAACTGCCAATATAGGCAAAACAGCCTTTTAAAATTCCTGCTCCATGGAAAAGTCTACAGGATACTAAGGCCCGTAGGCTGAAGATGGATGCCCCAATGGTACAGAAGAACTGTGGGTGACTTTCCAGGCAGCAAGATGTCTCTGTCAATTCTAGAACTTTGGAAGTTGTTTACAATGTACTTCCTGTTAATTTAGATAATATTATATCCTTCTGGGGCATTGGTGGAGTTGAAGACTGCATAGTTATATAGTTTTCCTTAGTTATGATAAAGGATAGAATAGATGATAGAGTATTTTCCTTAATTTGCCAAAATGTAAATAGACTAAATATTGTAATTTCACTATGTTAAAAAGTGAAAACCTTCCTTTTTAGACAGAAAAGGGAAATGATGTGGGATTCCCCTCTGTATGCTACGAATATGTTTTATTACCATTGGTTAATGAATAAAGCTGTTTCCGCCAACGGCTTAGCAGAACAAACCCAGGCAGAAAATCTGAACAGAGATAGAGAGAGAGAGAGTAGGCAGAGTCAGAGAGACACCATGTAACTGCCTAAAGGGAAGGACCTGAAAGCTTTCCAGATGGTAAACTACAGCCTTGTGGCAATACACAGATTAATAGAAACGGGTAATTCAAGATGTAAGAGCTAGCTAGAAATATGCCTGAGTCATTGGCCAAACAGTGTTGTAATTAATATAGTTTCTGTGTGAATTATTTGGGTCTAGGTGGCCAGGAAATAAACGAGCAGTCTCTATCTACACAAGGGCATGTGCATGAGCGAAGGAGCCCACACAGTCATGTGCGTGCACCACACACAGAAACACACACACACACACACACACACGGAAAAGAACATGAATCCTCTTCAAACACACATGGTCACAGAGCCCCAAAGCTTCACAAAGCATCTCTGACCTGACATCTGACAAACATAGGAATGACACTCTGTTCTGCCCTGTGATTTTCAATGTTTGATTTAATTTCAGGTTGAGGGTCTTGAGCGACACTGGAAATGATCCTAAAGATCAGACAGACCTCTCATGAAACAATCAGGAAAGTATGCAGGTTGCACACAGCCTTAAAAGACAGCAGGGGAGTGCCCTCGCCTTGAGGAAGCCAAGGCTTAAAAAGATAGGCACATGGCAAGCTGTTGGCAGTCGTGAGCCCAGGCTATCTTCCTAGAGCAGCGCCTATGATGATTGATGCTAGGAAAGGGGAAAGAAATGAACAAGAGAAATAAAGGCACAGAAGACAGCATCCCTTCCAGAAACATACAAAACAATTCACCAAATGCTCTTGCTTAAAATTCATACCACCGTGTTAATCCATTGAACGTTCACACACTACTTACACCTTATTAACTGCTCATAGTCCATCCAGGCTAACAACACCCTCAAAGAATCAGCAGACCCAGTGCTGTGTTCCCTCTGCTGTGAGCCAAAATGAATCCTCAGGTCATTTCAGTCATGTATTCAGAAGAGTCAAAAAAAGTAACTAGTCCACATAAACTCCATACCCATGAGCACACATGCATGCATACTCACACCCAAATATGCATGAATACATACATGTACACCCACACGCATGTGCATACACACAGACACATCCATAGGTGCATGCATACACACATACACACCCATATATGCAGGCTCACCCACACAAATGTACACACACACATGCACACATACACACGTGCACACTTATATACCTAGATGATCCTGGGTTGTTCCAAGTTAACAGTTAAAACTAAACATCATAGTGCCAGGTATGTCTTTGCATTTCTGTTAAACTCTAGAAAAGGGGGCCCAGGGAGAAGGCCCTGTTAGTAAAGGACTGTCTCTCAACCATGGACAAAAATGTCAGGCACAGCAGTGCACACCTGGAACCCCAGCACCATGGGAAAGGGAGGCAGGCAGAGGGTGAGACTCGCTGGCCAGCCGGCCTTGTGCAACCAGTGATCTCCAGTAAGAGACCCTGTCTCAACAAATAAGTGGATATCAACTGAGAAAATCACACCCACCATTGGCCTCAGCCTCCACAAGCCCCCAAACATATGCATGCACACACATACACAGACAAAAACACATACACATGTGCACACACACAAAAAAAACAATGATTCAGTGTACAGAGATGAAGAATGAGTCTGTGGTACCTGAGATCAAGCATGGGAAAGAGTTCCTGGGACAAAGGTGAGAAAGTCATCAGGGTGTCACAACGTTCTTCCCCGGGCTAGTCAGGTGACTCGACCTATCAAAATTCGCCAACATGCACATTCACAGTGCATGTGTCTTATTGTATCAAAATTACACCTCAAAATTTTTCATTTTTCAAAAAAAGCAATCACAGAAGAAAAATTATCTCAAGAGGAAAAAAAGTTGGCTTGACAGTAACTCCTCGACAGAAACGGTATAAGCCAGAGACAGCATAATGATATATTCAAAGTGTTGAAGGAAAATAACTGCCAGCTTAGATTTCTATTAAGCAGAAGAGATACCCTTCCAGGATAAAAATGAAATAAAGGCATTTTCAAACAAACAAAAACTGATTCAATTTACCCATGGCAAACACCGTTAAACAGAGCAGGGGAGGTGCAGAAGGAGGAAGCCAGAAGGAAGAGTGAGGAGGCAGGAGGAGAGAGAGCAGAGGAAACAAAGTATGAGTGTCACGTGGAAATAATTAGCAAGATCTTGCAGTCTTATATCAATTTTCCTTAAGTGTATATGTGTACCTGTGTATGTATGTGCACCATACAAGTGCAACACCTACTTAGGCCAATAGAGGGCAGCAGAAGCCCTGGAAATAGAATTATAGGCAGTTGTGCATCACCAAGTGGGTGCTGGGAACTGAACCCAGTCTTCTGAAGAGCAGCCTGTACCCTAACCGCTGAGCCACCCCTCCAGCCCTGACACTGATGATTTCCACCAGCTTCTTTTTGGCTACTATTGACATGGCAGAGTGTGTGTGTGTGTGTGTGTGTGTGTGTGTGTGTGTGTGTGTGTGTGTGTGTGTTTCCTATACCTGTTGGAATATATCGCTGGCTGGTTAGAGGTCAAGGTCTACCATAGCCTGGCAGCTTTCTCCAAAGCTCAACAACAGGGGAACTCCCCCCACCCTTCCCCAGGAAGCCTTCCAGCTCTCTAACCTGCCCTTATCTGAAGAATGGCCCCAGGCCTGGAGGACTGACCTTATCTGAAAACTGCTAGACTTCTGTCTGTAAAACCAGATGCCTGATTCATCTTTAGCTTGACCCTTGATGCAGATCCCTGCTAAGAAGGCTTGTGCTAGTTCTGCTATAGAATCCTACAATCACATACCAAACCTTGTAATAGAAGTGTGCCACTTAATGCAAATTAGGGCTTGTCCCCGGGCTCCCCAATCCTATATATTACTTACACTCTTGAATAAATTGAGTTGATTCACGGAAATCTGCCTCCCAGAGGCCTGTCTCCATTCGTGCTCATGGGACACATACAAAGCTTTCTGTCACCCCGTTTGCCTCTTTCCCCTGTCAGACTGATGGCCCACAGGCCAAGAGGGAAAGAGGACCCCCACTCATACACACATATACATGTACAGGCGCATACATGCTTGCGCACACACAAAACCTTTACAAAGGTTGTGATCCCGTTTGTAAATACCTGTGATTTTTTAAAAAAAAAAAAAATGCACCCACACATACAAAGAGGAGGGAAAAAAAACTGCCCCCAAGAGAATATAAGAAATTGGGAAGGAGAGAACCAAGGTACCAGAAAAACAGCAGCTAAGTGTTGTTCCCCTTCTGTTTCATTCCCCAGCACCAAAGTGACCCTCAATGTGACCCTCAATGTGACCCTCAAGGCTCTGAGGCCATAGGGAATGAAGGAACTAAGATTGCACAGCAAGGCATGGATTTAAAAAGTACAGTGTCACTACGATCTGGTGGCGCACGCCTTTAATCCTCACACTCAGGAAACAGAGACAGAGAGGCAGGTGGCTCTGTGACCCATAGACCAGCATGGTCTATAGAGTGAGTTCCAGGACAGCCACGGTAATTACAGAGAAACCCCATCTCAGGTAAGGAGGTTTTCTTAGGGCACATTCCACAGCATGTGTACGAGAGATGAGGCCTAACTCCATCTTCCACAGCAGGGGGAAGAATTGAGAATTAATAAAGAATACCCCTTCTTGGGGCTGGAGAGATGGCTCAGTGGTTAAGACCACTGTTTGCTCTTCCAAAGGTCCTGAGTTCAATTCCCAGCAACCACATGGTGACTCACAACCATCTGTAATAAGATCTGGTGCCCTCTTCTGGCCTGCAGGCATACACACAAACAGAATACTGTATACATAATTAATAAATAAATCTTAAAAAAAAAAAGAATACCCCTTCTTTAATCCATGAACACCCCAAGTAGGCACGGTGCTCCCCAGCCCCAGTGAAGGCAAGCAGAACCAATTACCACAGAGACTGGGAAATCCACCTTCATCCTGCCTGCCCTTCCCAATCCAGCTCAATATCACGGCACACGCTGCTTCCTTCTTTATTATCACTAAAGCCACCAGAGAAAACAAATGGAATGAAGTCCGGCATTGTTAACAGATTTTTAAGGGGTGTGGGGGCACAACACATTTTTTCTTGTGGTTTCAATGGGTTATTTAGCTCTAGTGGCAGCTGTTGACAAATTTTTTTAATGTAAGCACCACCAGCTGTAAGTTCCCTTTGGTTATAAATATTTAATTATAAAGCTTCCTTTTAAGCTGAAGGTAAACCCACTTTCTGTCCAAAAAGTGTTAGCAAGAACACAGACCAAAAGCCACGCCCATCGCGATGAGCAACCACCCTATGCTCCCTGACAGGATCTGAAGCTGCTTCCCCAGATCCAAGAGTCCTGGACAGGTGTAGTGGCTCCTGTTATATCGTCTCGACTCAGGTAAAGTCATTCGAAAGGAGCAAAACTCAAATTGAGAAAAGGCCTGCCTCTGTTTAGCTGGGAACCCCGGCTTGGGCCTCATTCCAAACCCCGCCCCTTCTCAGAAAACCCACTAAGAGGCAGCTCCGCCCCCAAAGCTCAAGACCACACCTACACTCCCTAGACCTGCCACGTGATTTCTCTCCTGCTTTCTCAGAGATCTTCCGAGGGTGCTTTGCTCAGATTAAATCTGGTTTTATTAATTTGATTTATTGCATCAGTGGAGAAACCCACAACCGGAGATTTTCAAAATACGTACCAGCCTCCATAGGATTTGACTAAAGACAAACCTATGGAGCATTTTCTTAATTAGTGATTGATGGGGGAGGGTCCAGCACACTGCGGATGGTGCCACCTCTGGGCTGGTTGTCAAGCAGGCTGAGCGAGCTGCCTGAGCAAGACTATAAGCAGCACCCCTCCCTGGCCACTGCATCAGCTTCTGCCTCCAGGTTCCCACCTGCTCTAAATTCCTGCCTTAGCTTACTTCCGTGGACTGTGATTCGGGATATGTAAGCCAAACAAACCCTTTCGCCTCCAAGTTGCTTCAGCCATGGTGTTTCATTGAAGCAATAGAAATTCTAACTAAGATACCAGGTAACTGTGAAGAGGGCAGGCCAGAAGCAAGTCCCTAAGAGGTCCATTGGCCCAGTAGCACTAAGAAGAGACTGAGACACTGCTACCACGGGACCCTATCAGGTACCCTAGGCCCTCCTTTTCAAGTTCCTCATTCCCCTGCAAAAAAGAATCTCAGGACCAATCAGAAGGAAGAATTGGAACTTATGAAGACAAGATTTTGATGTACAATTAAATACAGGGGGGAGAGGAGACCCAGCAAAAGCACAGCGCACACCCAAGGCACCAGCACAGTGTTCTCAATGAGAAGATTCCTAGGCTGGGTTTTGGTTTTGAGACAAGGTTTGGTTCAGCTACCATCAAAGTCACTATGCACTGGATGACCTTGAACTTCTGATCCTCCTGTCTCTATCTCCTGAATGCACTAATTACAGATATGTACTGCCTGAGTGTTGGGGCTTACACTGAGTACTTTGTGCATGCTGAGCAAGCACCCTAACAACTGATCCATAGCCCCAACCTCTGTAAGTAGCTTAACAATAGCCTTGGATATCTGTTTGGTGGCTTCTAAAGTTCAAGTTTGGGCAGCAACCCCAGTCCCAGTCTGGCAGAGTCAGAGAGAGTGGGAGCATGGTGGAGGCCCCAGCCATAGCTCGGAAGAGTTAGACAGAGAGAGTATGTGGCTGCAGCACCTGAACAGAAGAACCAGAGAAGGAGCACGGTGATCGCCATGGCCTAACAGAAGCATCAACAACAGCAGCTTCCAGAAACTATATTAAGAAGTCCCTATGGGAAAAAGCACCTGTGTCCCAGCCAGCAACCAGTGCCATCCTCTGTACGAGACAGCCCACTGCATCAGCAACCACCAAAGCCACAGACCCACATGCGCCAGGAGGAGAAATCACTAGAGCCTTGGCCCCACCTGCACCTGGAGGTGCAATCACCTGAGTCTCTGTCCTACCTGCTCCTGAAAGAGTGATCAACAGAGCCACAACCACCAACTACACCAACCGGAGGAAGAGGAACCCCCTGAAGCACAGGCTCCACCTTTACTGATTGGAGAAAGAGATGGGCAGACAACAGGGTAAGAACAGACTCAACAGCATAAAGAGCAACATGGCACCACCAGAAAGTAGTGCTTCTACAACAGCAAGACCCGAACATCCCAATGCAGATGAAACAGAAGAAAATGACCTTAAAAATAACTTTAAGAAGGTGATTGAGGCCCTGAA
The DNA here is from genome assembly GCF_000317375.1 of Microtus ochrogaster. NCBI lineage: Eukaryota > Metazoa > Chordata > Mammalia > Rodentia > Cricetidae > Microtus > Microtus ochrogaster. The sequence goes on from NC_022010.1 coordinate 11,925,700, forward strand.
AGAGGAAATGAAAAATTTCCTTAAAGAAATGGAGGAAAAGACCAACAAAAAATTGGAAGAAATCAACAAATGACTTAAAGAATACCAAGAAAAAACAATCAAACAGGTGAAGAAAATGGTTTAAGACTTAAAAACCAAAGTAGAGGCAATAAAAAAAATACACACACACAAACTAAGGGAATTGTGGAAATGGAAAATCTGGTAAAAGTTCAGGAACTACAGATGCAAGCATAAACAACAGAATATAAGAGATGGAAGAGAGAATTTCAGGCACTGAAGATAACAATAGAGGATATAGATTCATCAGTCAAAAAATGTTAAATCCAACAAATTCTTAACACAAAACATCCAGGAAATCTCGGACACCAAAAAAAAAAGACTGAACCTAAGAATAATAGGGATAGAAGGAGAAGTCCAGCTCAAAGCACAGAAAATATATCCAACAAAATCATAGAAAACTTTCCCAACCTAAAGAAGGACATGCCTATGAAAGTATAAGAAGCTTACAAAACATCAAATAGACTAGACAAAAAAAAAAGGTCTCCTCGTCACATAATAATCAAAACACTAACCATACAGAATAAAGAACAGTAAGAGCTGCAAAGGAAAAAAAGCCCAAGTAACGTATAAAGGCAGATCCAGCAGAATAACACTCGACTTCTCAATGGAAACAGTGAAAGCCAGAGGGTCCTGGACAGGTGTTATGCAGACACTAAGAGACCACAGATGCCAGCACAGTTCCTATAGCCAGCAAAGATTTTAATCACCATAGATGGAGATAACAAGACATTCCAAGATAAAATGAGATTTAAGCAATGCCTATTCATAAATCCAGCCTTACAGAAGACACTATAAGGAAAACCCCAACCCAAGGAAGTTAGTTACATCCACAAAAACACAGACCAATAGATAATCCCACACCAGACATAGAAGGGAAGCATACACACAATACCACCAACAACAACAACAAAAAGAAAGAATAACAGGAACTAGCAATCACTAATCATTAATATCCCTTAATATCAATGGACTCAGTTCACCTATAAAAATACACAGACTAACAGATTAGATACAAAAACAGAACCCATCCTTCTCCTGCATACAAGAAACACACTTCAACTTCAAAGACAGACCTCAGAGTAAAGGGTTGGGAATAAAATTTTCCAATCAAATGGACCTAAGAGACAAGCTGGTGTAGCTATCCTAATATCTAACAAAACAGACTTCAAACTAAAAGTAACCAAAAGAGATAAAGAAGGCCATTTCATATCCATAGCAGGAAAATCCATCAAGATGAAGCCACAGTTGTGAATATCTATGCCCCCAATACAAGAGGGCCCAAATTTGTAAAAGAAACATTACTAAAGCTTAAATCACATATCAAGCCCCACACACTAATAGTGGGAGCCTTCAACACCCCACTCTCACCACTAGACAAGTTTGCCAGACAAAAAATTAACAGAGAAATAAAGGAACTAACAAATATTATGACTCAAATGGACTTAACAGACATCCATAGAACATTCCACACAAACACTGGAGAATGTACCTTCTTCTCAACACTTCATGGAACCTTCTCTAAAATCAACCGCAAACCTCAACTGACACAAAAAAAAAATGGAATAACCCTCTGTATCTTATTGGATAACCACGGTTTAAAGTTAAACAACACAAATTCCAGAAAGCCTACAAACTCACAGAAACTGAATAATGCCCAACTGAATCACTCCTGGGTCTAGGAAGAAAAAAAGAAAAAAAGAATTTCCTAGAATTCAATGAAAATGAATGTACAACACACCCAAACTTATGAGACACTGTGACAGTTCATAGCACTAAAAGGAAAGTTCATAGGACTAAAAGCCGACATAAAGAAATTGGAGAAACTGCATACTAGTGAATTAACAGAACACCTGAAAGCTCTAGAACAAAAAGAAGCAAACTAACCCATAAGGACTAAATGACAGGAAATCATCAAATTGAAGACTGAAATTAATAAAATAGAAACAAAGAGAACAATACAAAGAATCAATGAAATGAAAAATTGGTTCTTCAAGAAAAAAAATCAACGAAATAGACAAACCCTTATCTAAACTTACCAAAAGACAGAGAAAGACTATCCAAATTAGCAAAATCAGAAATGAAAAGGAAGACCAAACAAGAGACTCTGAGGAAACCATCAGGTTATAATTCAAAAACCTGTATTCCACAAAATTGGAAAAATTAAAAGAAATGGGCAATTTTCTGGATAGGTATCACATACCAAAATTAAATCAAGAACAGATAAACAATTTAAATAGACCTATAACTCCTAAAGAAATAGAAGCAGTTATTAAGTCTCCCAACCAAAAAAGCCCAGGACCAGATGGCTTCAGCATAGAATTCTACCAGAATTCCAAAGAAGAACTAATAGCAATACTCCTCCAATTGTTCCACACAATAGAAACAGAAGGGACATTGCCCAACTCCTTTTACGGGACTATAGTTACCCTGATACCCAAAGATAGAGAACCGCAGATCAATCTCCCTCATGAATATTGATGCAAAAATCTCAATAAAGTACTGACAAACTGAATCCAAGAACACATCAAAATAAAAACAAAAATCCACCATGACCAAGTAGGCTTTATCCCAGAGATGCAGGGTTGATTCAACATACAAATCTGACAAATATAATCCACCATATAAACAAACTGAAAAAAAAAAACCACATGATCATCTCATTAGATCCTGGAAAAGCCTTAGACAAAATCCAACACCATCTCGTGATAAAGGTCTCAGAGAGATCAGGGATACAAGGAACATATCTAAACATAATAAAGGCAATATACAGCAAGCCAACAGTCAACATCAAACTAAATGGAGAGAAACTCAAAGCGATTCCACTAAAATCAGGGACAAGACAAGGCTGTCCCTTCTCTCTATATTCATTCAATATTGTACTCAAAGTTTTAGCAAGAAGAATAAGACAAAAAGGAGATGGAGGGGACATAAATCAGAAAGGACGCAGACCAACTATCACTTTTCACAGACAATATGATAGTATACATAAATGATATCAAAAGCTCTACTCTGGAACTTCTACAGCTGATAAACATATTCAGTAATGTGGCAGGATGTAAGATTAACTCAAAAAAACTCAGTAGCCCTCCTATACACAAATGATAAACACGCTGAGAAGAAAATCAGAGAAACGTCACCCTTTACAAAAGCCACGAATATTAAAAAAGCTTGGGGTAACTCTAACCAAACAAATGAAAGACCTGTATGATAAGAACTTTAAGTCTCTACAGAAATAAATTGGAGAAGACATCAGAAAATGGAAAGATCTCCCATGCTCTTGGATAGGTAGGATCAACATAAAAAAAATGGCAATTTTACCAAAAGCAATCTACAGATTCAATGCAATCCCCACCAAAATCCCAACATAATTCTTCACAGACCTTGAAAGGATGGTACTCAACTTCATATGGAAAAAATTAATAAACAGAATAGCTTTTAAAATCCTATACAATAAAAGAACTTCTGGAGGCATCACCATCCCTGACCTCAAGCGCTATAGAGCTACAGTAATAAAAACAGCTTTGTCTTGCATAAAAACAGACACGTGGATCAATGGAATCGAACTGAAGACCCTGACATTAATCCATGCACATATAAACACCTGATTTTTGACAAAGAAGCCAAAGAGGTACAATGGAAAAAGGAAAACATCTTTAACAAATGGCTGGAATAACTGGATGTCAACATGTATAACATTGCATATAGATCCATATCTATCCCCTTGCACAAAACTCAAGTTTAAGTGGATCAAGGACCTTCAACATAAAGCCAGTTACAATGACCCTGGCAGAAGAGGAAGTGGGAAATAGCCTTGAATGCATTAGTACAGGAGACCATTTTCTAAATAGAACACCAATAGCACAGACACTAAGAGCAACAAACAATAATGGGACCTCCTGAAACTGAAAAGCTTCTGTAAGGCAAAGGACACAGTAAATAAGACAAAACTACAGCCTACAGAATAGGAAAAGATCTTCACCAACCCCACATCTGACAGAGGACTGATCTCCAAAATATATAAAGAAGTCAAGAAACTAGACAACAAAATACCAAATAATTCAATTAAAACTGGGGTGGACAGCTAAACATAGAATTCTCAACAGAAGAGACTCAAATGGCCAAAATACATTTAAGAAACTGCTCAACATCCTTAATCATCAGGGAAATGCAAATCAAAACGACTCTGAGATACCATCTTATACCTGTCAGAATGGCTAAGATCAAAAACACTGAGGACAGCTTATTCTGGAATGTGGAGTCAGGGGAACACTCCTCCACTGCTGGTGGGAGTGAGAACTTGGACAGACATTCCAAAAATTAGTATGGCGGTTTTTCAGAAAATTAGGAATTAATCTACCTCAAGACCCAGCGATATTATTCTTGGGCACATAACTAAAGGATACTCAATCATACCACAAGGATTTACTCAACAATATTCATAGCAGCATTATTCATAATAGCCAGAACCTGGAAACAACCTAGATGCCCCTCAACTGAAGAATGGATAAAGAAAATGTGGTACATTTATACAATAGAGTACCACTCAGCTATAAGAAACAATAACATCATGAAATTCATAGGCAAACGGATGCAGCTAGATAGAAAACATCCTGAGTGAAGTAACCCAGACTCAGAGAGACAAACATGGTATGTGCTTACTCATAAGCAGATGTTAGATATAAAGCAAAGGATAACCAGACTACAATCCACAGCTCCAGAGAAACTAGAGCCTTCTTCCAATAATTGATGGAACCAGATGCGGAGCTCCATAATCAAGCACCAGACTGAACTCCAGGAATCCAGCCAAAGAAAGGGAGGAAGGAATACATGGACAAGGTAGATCAAGATCATGATGGAGAAATCTAGAGGCAGCTGAACCAAGCTCATGGAAGCTCACGAACACTGGGCGGACAGCTGGAGAGCCTCCATGAGACCGAACTAGGCACTCCGTATACAGGAGACAATTGTGAAGCTTGGGTTATCTTAGGGGCCACAGGTAGTAGGACCAGGATCTATCTCTGATTCATGAGCTAGCTTTATGGAGCCCATTTTCTATGATGGGATACCATGCTCAGCCTTGATGCAGGGGTGAGGGGTTTGGTCTGAACCCAACTTAATATGCCAGATTTCATTGACTCCCCGTGGGAGCCCTTACCTGTTGGGAGGAGTGGATGGGGGTGGGCAGGAAGGAGGAGGCAAGGGGGGGGCAGGAGGAGGTATGGGAGAACTTTGGTTGGAATGTAAAATGAAATTTAAAGAATAGGTCATTTAGGACTGGAGAGATGGCTCAGCGGTTAAGAGCATTGCCTGCTATTCCAGAGGTCCTAAGTTCAATTCCCAGCAATCACATGGTGGCTCACAACCATCTGTAATGAGGTCTGGTGCCCTCTTCTGGCTTGTAGGCATATACACAGACAGAATATTGTATATATAATAAATCAATAAATATTTTTTTAAAAAAAGAATAGGTCATTTAATTTAAAAAACAAAGTTCAAGTTCTGTTGTTCAAAGGGGCTCCTAAAGGATGCGTATTTTGTTTTAGTTCATTTCACTTTGGAAATGAGATCCTAGGCTGCTTCCTGAGATGCCCTGGCCATTAGGCTGCTAGGACCTCCAGGACCCCTGTAGGAAGGAATCAGAGCATACTGTTTTGTCTGAGCAAAGTTAGCCAGGTTGCCAGTGGGATTCTCCAAAGGGTATAGGCTCACAGCCAGGAAGGGAGGAATGTTCACTCACAGGTCATACACATGGGCCTTAAGCCATAAGCTCCTCACCATGCTAACACTTCGATTTCAAACAGCTCCGTGAAAAAGGAATATTGTCCCCTGCAGGCAAATATTATCCTGTCTCCTCTCATAACACAGTTTATTAGCTGGACTAAAAAGTTTCAGCACCCAGACAATGACAGGCTTCCACCAAACTCCAGGGTGGGTGGCTCCTTTCTCTTTTCATGTTCCTCTAATTCTTTATCTTTCTAGCCTACCTCAGCCCCACTGAGGTTCCCAGAAGAGTATTCCATAATTACGCCCTCTCCTATGCCAAATAGCATTGACAGGCAGAGGAAGCCCAGCAATGTTTCACTTACAGACCTGGGCATTGCCATCCAAGTCTTCTCCTCGGGATGTTTGTTAGTGATGGTGTCTCTCCGTGAACTAGGAGGGACCCCTGTGGACCACACGCCTGGGTCTCCTACTATGTGGAATTAAAAGGAGCATTTATGCTCTCACTGGCTGTGATCCTCCTGCCTGCTGTTCAGCATCTCAAGGCCTGAGGGACCTTGCTTACTGAACATGTGTTGCTCAACTCACTCCCTGTCTCGAGTGAGGCTAACCAAGCTCCTTCTGTTCCTCTTATCCTCAGGGGCAGGATGGGGCTCAGCTGGCTGTTCCTTTTAATTCCACAAAGTAGGAGATAGGAGGGGAAAGGAAAAAGGAGAAACCACATCCTCTATTCGACCAATTTTCTCACAACTAAAAGTTGCTGACTAAAAATGAGGGGTTCACTCTGGCACCTAGACCTGCTTCGTTTGGCCTATTCAACATTTGACATGACTCAATATTCAAGCGAAAGATATGATTAAATTGACAAAGTGCTTGCCTGGCTTGCAGAAGGCCTTGGGGTTCCTGCCTCAGCACCCCATAAATTGGGTGTGGTAGCACACACTTTCAATCCCTGTACTTGGGAAGTAGAAGCCGTAGAATCAGAAATTCAGAGTTACCCTTGTTGGTATTCTAAACTCCCACAGGCTGTCAGCATTCAGGCAAAATGCTCGGCCACCCCAGGCATTAGCACTTCCAGGTCCTACAGCCACGCATGTGCTATCAGTGTTCAGGCTAACTGCTTGACCACCCTGGGGCTTTAAACCCTACATAATCTTCGTGTGATGTGGTCTTGTAATCGATGCATAATGCAGCTACGTAAGCCCCTGTGCACATGCCAGAGAGTCCTGTGTACCCCTTTTTCCCCTCCCTCTCCTTCTGTTAATAAAACTCTTAAAGTGGGTTTTGTTGTGTATCTTGTGATCCATTCTCACGTCTGGAATTATCAATGGTACCGTGATTTCACCGTTTTATTTTTTATAAAAAATTGGAGGGGGTTAAGGGTAGTATGGGTGAGAATGGGGTTGTCAGGTCCCTCAAAACTGCTTCAAGCTGATTTGGTGGGTACCAGTCATGTCTGGGGGGCCAGAGGCAAAGGCTTTACCCGGTTAAGGTGACATTCCTATGACATTTTAACAAGAATATTTTTTTTATTCAGTTAGTTAGGAGCAGTTCGTTCTACCCTCCCTGAGGACTGAGGATGATATGGAATATGAAAATGCCAAGGGATGTTGAGAGCCTTAAATAGAGTTTGAGAGATCTGAGAGGTAAATTCAGGGCTGTCACGGCACCAGTGTAAGATATGGTGTGAGAGAGACCTTGATGGGTCCCATGGCAGGTGAGGAATGCGGGCGGGAAACAGAATGCGCCATGCAAAGAGAGCTTGACTGTGAGTTTATTTAAGAAGAGGGGAAGGGAGAGATACAGAGACAGACAGACAGAGAAGAGGAGAGGAGAGAAGAGACCAAGAGAGAGTTGCCTTGGCAGGAAGAGAATGATTGGAAGTGGGTGGAGCTTCTCTTAAAAAGACTTTGTACAGTGTCATAGCAGAGGGATGCCTGTGCCCAAGGGGCAGGGCCAGATTGTGCCTGGATACTAACAGCCCTCAGCTGCATAGAGAGTTCAAATCCAACCTGGGGCGCACAAAACCCTATCTAAACCAAAATATAAACACACACACACATGCACACATATATCTATTTAAAGACTAATGTAAGAGAGTTACACAAAAGCAAGCATTTCTACACATAAAGCTCAACTCCATTCACAGGAGAGACTATGATTAAGATGTGGCTCAGAGAAAACACCTCCATGGGCTTAGGTTGAATTTCCTACCTCATTCTGTCCCTTCCCTGTGACAGATGAGAAACTGAGGCACAGAAGCAAAGTCAAAGGCCTGGGATCACGTGGTTAAATAAATGACAGGGTGTAGGGTAAGCCTATTTCTGACTACAAAGACTAGAATTTTAGACTATGGAATTCTCTCGTAAATTCCAGGAAAGTTATAAAACTTCATCAGTTTGTGGGTAATCTGTTTGTTTGTTTGTTTTCAAGACAGGGTTTCTCTGTAGCTTTGAAGCCTGTCCTGGAACTAGCTCTTGTAGGCTGGCCTTGAACTCACAGAGATCCACCCTCCTCTGCCCCCCAAGTGCTGGGATTAAAGGTGTGTGCCACCACCGCCCAGCGTGGGTAATCTTTAGACCCATGGTATTGTGGGCACTGGCTGGCTCAAAACCCAATCTCTCCACTGACTCAATTTCCAAGGCCACCTCCCTCCATCTTCCAGAGGCAGGGGACAGCAGACAGGCATTGACAGTTTTCACTCCTGACACCTTCTGAGCCTCCTGTCTCCTCTTCAGTAAGTCCCAGCCAGGCTTCCCCATGAAGCAGGAGCTTTATTTACTGTGGTGGAGAAACACAGACTAGATCCGGAGTCCTACTAAAGAGTCTAATTCCATTTGCCTAATGGCATGGTGAAGGTTAGGGGGAGAAAACACGCTTTTGGGAGAAAGTTGGTTTTTAAAACTCCTGCATTTGGATTAAATCCTTGGGGGTACGAATCTTCCAAGAAATGAAATTCCCTGGAACCTGCTATGTAGACCAGACTGGCCTTGAACTCACAGAGATCCACTTGCCTCTGCCTCCCGAGTGCTGGCACCACCATGCCCCATCTGCCTGATTTGACTTTCACCATCAGAGACCAGATACAGAATTCCCATTTAAGCTCCATTTGACCTAGACAGTGCCAGTTCCTTCCACATCACCCTGAGAAGCTTCCCTGGTCCCAGGCTGGTGCCTGAGGGACCAGCCTTTCTCCTGCCTCTTTCCAGCTGCTCACAAAGCGGCCGGTGTTTAGCTTCTAAGGCAGTTCTCCATTGTTTCTTTCTAAATGGAAACCTTTTATTTGCTTATCAATCATGGGGACAGGCTTCATTGTTGCAAAGAGAAGCACTTTCCCATCTCTCTGGAAACCATCACTCTCCCTGCCCACCTTCCCGCCCCCTTTGGATACAGACCTGGATACTAATAATGTTAATTTCAGAGAGACTCACAGGACATTTGTTTTACGACAGACAATGTTGCAAATGCTTTTCATGGGGTGGGGAGTCATTTATTGAATCTCACAAAATATCCCCTGCCTTGAAGCTGAAGAAACTGATGCAAAAGGTAAATGGCCTCTCCCCGGTGCTGTTAACTAGAAAACACAGTGCTCCTGGACCAAAAGGGGAGCTGACTAACATCAGTTTCAGGTTCTTTTGTTTGTTTGGGTTTGTTTACTTGTTTGTTTTTTATTTGCTTTGGGGGGTGAGGACAGTAGGGAGCAGAAGGGGACAGTAGCAAACCCGAGCCTGGGCTTCATTTGAAACACACACTCAGAGTGGGCTACCTCAGCAAATACAAGCCTCGCCTGACCCAACATTGTCAGCTTCAAGATTTTCCAGAAACTCCTGAGATTATGCTTTCGGCCAAGTCCATTTTTAAAACATTGTGCGTGAGTTCAGGTCAAGTGGGCACGGATGTGCCACAGCCCTCACGTGGATGGAGGTCAAAGAGCAAGCTTGGATGTTAGTCCCTGTCTCCCACCTTGCTTACGGCAGGACTTGTCTTGTGGGCTGCTGTGAACGGCAGGGTACTATGGGCTCATCTCCATAGAAGCCATGAGATTGTGGACAGCCGTTCTGTGTCCAAGGTCAGATGGGTTCTGGGGATCCAAACACAGATCCTCGTGTTCCTGAGGCAAACACTTTACCGACTAAGGCATCTCCCTGGCCCAAGTCTGAACTTGAAGGGGAAAAAAAATAAAAGACAGAGATTGCTCAGATCTGTAATCCCAGCAGTCATGAGGCTGAGGATAGCCATGAGTTCAAGGCCAATCTGGAATACAGGGTGAGTCCTATGCCACCACGGGTTACACAAGACCCTGTCTCAAAAAAAAAGTAACAATCATGTCTTTTCTTCACAGGTCTTCAATCAAAAGTGAGACACGGGGCCCTGGCTCCTTCATTAAGGGAAAACAACAGTGGCCCTGATGAGTCACTCCACACCAAAAGCTGTCAAATCCATCATCCCTGCTTTATTTTCTGAAAGTGATTAAATACCACTCCCCCCCTTTTGTAGCAAGATGCCAGTGACAGCCGATCTATCACTTCGTCTGATCTACGCCGGCATCTGCCGATGTTTACCCGCGGAGTTTCGCATCCATCATTTCCTACCTGAATCACTCTTCGAGAAAAGAGAAATTTTAATTCTGCCTCCCAACAACAGGGGAATTAAAAAGCGTGAGCTTTTCTCCCGCAAAACACAGGCGATGGAGCCTTAAACCCAACCGGAAGAATGCACACTCAAAAGAAGGCGACAGGGATGATCTTCTGGAAAGCACAGTGCCCACGGATGCCAAAAGAGGACACTGGATCTCCATCCAAGAGCTGGAGTTATAGACAGCTGTGAGCCACCAAGCGGGTGCTGGGGATTGAACTCAGGTCCAGAAGATCAATCAGTGCTCTTAACCACTGAGCCATCTCTCCAGCCCTGTTGTCATTTTCCATCTTGGTAATATGTTCACCATCTTAGCCATGGCAATGCATATGTGTCGCTGGCTTTAAATACCTTCCAGGACGTGCAACTTTGGGGATGTGTCTTTCCCCTCTCTTTCTAGAATTTTCTCACCACCCCAAAAGGAAACTGCTTCCATTAACAGTCACTACCCATCATCTGATCCCTCATACCAGCCTGGGCAGGTACAACCATGAAGCAGCTTCCTGTCCCTGTGTGTTTGCTTATTCTGCATATTTCCATGATTCCTTTAAACGAAATACGAAGACTTCTGCCTCACCTTGTTCTTCATTCTATAGAGCTCCTCTCCTCCCTCTCTCCCTCTGTGTGTGTGGGGGGGTCCCCATGAGTCCTAGGAATAAAACCAGGGCCTTTTACATGCTAGGCAGGTGCTCTATCATTGAGCTGCACCCCCAGCCTCTCACTGGGGGATTCTAGGCAGGGGTCTCTACTAATACTAAGCTATACCATAGCTCTTTCTCTATCATTTTCTAGCTACTTCCATGCTACTGCTTTGGCCACCATCTCATTCTTTCTCACATAGGGGCCACACTTTCCTTATCTGCCCAGAGATGAGGAGGACATGGATCCCTCTTCCATGGCTGATGGGAATGTAAATTGGGGCAGGCACCATGAGACATAGTCTAATGTGTCAAGCTGAGCAAACCATCTCCACCTCTAGAGTGGAGTACAGGTGTTCAGACAGAACACATGTGAGTCATTTATGACAAGATCATTCATAATAGCCACAGTGGGAACCACCAATGCCCACCCTCATATCTGAAGTAAGCATCCTCCTGGTACTGAGGTCACAGTATGACAGAACTTCAGACCCGCAGCTCTCTGGACACCCCATCATGGGCAGCCCAAAGAACAGAGTTCAAACAAAGAAGTAGGGTCATCTGCCCTCCCATCCCATGATCCCCTGGAGCAGCCATTCCCAAGGGAAGGGTAAACAAAACCATGGGTAAACCAAACCACATTAAGGTATTTGTTGAGTCTCTCTTTCTTAGGTGTTTTTGTTTAAATTCTGCCAATTACCAGATGGAGCTTGGTGACTCTCAAAACCCATGTCTATCAAAATTATAGAGCCAAGCATAGCTTGGACCCAGCTGGAGGGCCAAAAGCGACCTGGTACCCAGAGAGATGCAGAGACTAACCTGGACACTGAGAAGAGACGCACAGCAGCATGGACTTCGAGCCCAAAGCTGAGCAGAAGAAAGAGTCGTGAGTACAGGCTTGAGTCAAGGGTACGGCCATCATAGCGGGGAAGTCAAGTACAATAAAGAGTGTGAGGCGGCTGGGCCATGCGAGTCCGACTATGGGGGTCCATTCCTGTGTATCCTGGAAAAGTGACCTATGCATTCAACTTTGTCATACTCTGTAAAAGACACCTCATGCCCCCATGTCTGCAGGTTGTGTTTTATTTCCCTCTGTGAAAACACATTTATAGTGTTTAGAAGGAGCTGGAAAGATGGATCAGCAGTCAAGAGTTGCTCTTTCAGAGGATCCAAGTTTGGTTCCCACATCGTGTGTTTCACAGTGACTTGTAACTCCATGTCCAGGGGCTCTGACACCCTCTTCTAGCCTTTTCAGGAACCTACACCCATTTATTCAACACAATGCAGGTTATGGGGGCTCATCCTGAAATGTCCTGGTAGACCTTCCTGGTAGACCTACAGTATTCTTAGACATGTCATCTCTGGCATTCTCCATCAGATGCCTCCGCCCAGCCTTGGATCCTAGACTGTGAGGAAGTGAGTTTAGCACCAGCATGGCTCTCTCTCTTCTTCCTGATTGTGGATACAACATGACCATCTGCCTCATACTCCTGCATTTGACTTCCCCATCATGAACTACCGGGAAGTCACGTTACCCTTGAACTGTGAGCCAGCACCGACCCTTTCTCCCTTAAGTAGCTTTTGTCAGGGTGTTGGATCACGGCTACAGAAAAACAAAACTGAGACATAGAGGAAAAACAATTCTCATGGATGTGGAGAAGCTGAGCTAAGTTGGGCACCAGAGCCACGAACGAACATGACAGAATACGAGTCAGTGGATCATACCCCAGAGTGCCCATGAAAAAAGTTGTGCTACTCTTGGTTTTAGGCCAATGTACATCCATCTGTGAACCTTTAAAATACATTAGAAATGGAAGTGAGAGCCTGCCTCTGTGCGCCTACATTGCAAGGGTGAGGAGCTCACACTCCTATGCCCCTTCTGCCAGCGGGCAACAAGCTGCAGCGTCACCTGCCACACTCTAACACCAGTCTCTCTTAATTCCATGCATTTCCTTGGCTCTTCAGCCCTTTGTTGCCCTCTAACAAACTAAAGCTGTCTCCTGGCTCCACTCTCCCCACCCATGTAGTTACCGTGGCTATCTTCCAATTAAACATGGTTTACACATGAGCTCCGATCACAGGCTGGGACTGGAGCCAGCCTGGCTGAGCGTGGAGATCGCACCTCACTCCGGCTCCCAGGATTAGCCAAAGTAATTCCCCAAATGGTCTGTGCCCAGCCCATTCACATCACGGCTACCCACACACATCCCAGGCTCTGAAGATCAGAGCACTGTGACCGAGGTTGCAGAGCCAAAAAGGCACCCCCAGCCATGCTGCACCCCAATTCTTCACACAGAGCTGACAGGCACCACAGTGAGGCCATAGAGTTATCTGAAATGAGACCTAAGTCCTAAGAATCCCATGATGTCAACTACCCATCCTCCAACAAGGCCCTGGACCACAGGATGTCAACTACCCATCCTCCAACAAGGCCCTGGACCACAGGATGTCAACTACC
>NC_022010.1:11939311-11948138 GCF_000317375.1 Microtus ochrogaster
CCCTGGACCACAGGATGTCAACTACCCATCCTCCAACAAGGCCCTGGACCACAGGATGTCAACTACCCATCCTCCAACAAGGCCCTGGACCACAGTTTCTCTCTCAAGCCATTGTCCATACTAGCCACTATTAACTCTCCCACTATGGTCCCCTCTGCAGCTAGTCACAAGATGCCTTGCTGAGGGCAGCTGGCTGCTGATGTTGCTGGGCCCTAAAGCCACCATCCTGGAAGCAGCGGTCTGTAATAGAATCAGGTAAGAGGAAGCAGATGGACCATGTGACCACCAGGCTCCTTATAGCAAGGACGCTCACTGGAAATGCTCATTCCAGGCCTTCCTCTCCATTCCAGGCTCTTTCCCATTCTCAGCCTCAGTTTCCATCCATGGACACACTCCCCAGAATTCCTGCCCAGAAGACTGAAGGCTCTCTGCCCAGGAACCCAGAGCTGGCCCATCTCTCCCTCTTCATTTTGCCCATCTGGGGTGGTTTAAACATGACCCCCAGAGGCTCAACTTTGAATGCTTGATCCCCAGTTAATGGAACTGTTTGGGAAGGATTGGGAGGTGTGGTTTTGTTGGAAAGGGTGTGGCCTTGTTTGAGAAGCTGTGTCCCTGGGTCTGAGCTTTGAGGTTTTAAAAGCCTATGCCAGCCTCCACCCACTCACCCACCCACTCACCTACCCCTGTTCTCTCTCTTCCTCTTCTCTGCCTGCTACCTATAGATCAGAATAAAAAGCTCTCCACTACTGCTCCAGCCCCATGTCTGCCTGCTTCTCACCATGATGATCATGGACTAACCCTCTAAAACTATAAGCAAACCCCCACTTAAATGCTTTCTTTTATAACAGTTACCTCGTGTCTCTTCACAGAAATAGAACTGACTAAAACAGTCATATATTTCATTTACGTATGACTTGGGGATGGCTTTTTACCCCGTGTCACCATCAGTATGAAGGGGACTCTCATTACCAAAACAATGAGCGGGGAGGTGTGCTCCTTTTTGATTAAGTTTCAGGGATGACAGCAGGTCCCCTGCTTGGTCCCCTGGGCCCTGTTCCTTATGGCAGCCAGTGGTTCTTCTCATAATGAGGGGTAGGTCATACCACCCTGGGCTTCAAAACCCTGCAGTGGTGCCCAGCCTAACCTGAGTAAAATCTGAGGCCTTTTCAAAAGGCACAAAGCTCTGGGAGAATGTCACTCTTGGCACCTTGCTGGCTAAGTGTCCCCACCCTTGCCCCCTTGCACAATGGTGTTCCTGACCTCTACAGTGACCCTTGAGCATGTCACTGTTGACTACCTAGGGGCCAGGGCCAAGCCTTCCCTTCATCTCTCTGTGACTCACTTCACACCTCCTCTAGGTTCTGTTCCCCCAGAGAAGCCCTCCTCCACCAATCTATCTAAAGGAACCTTCCAGGTCCTGGACTGCTCCCTGCCTTGTTCTCCTGTGGGTGTTTATCGTCTCCTGGTGCAAAAGAGAATGGTGTCTTCCACAGAAGTCCGTCTCTGTAAACAATAGAAAGCTTCAGAGAGCTGAGACTCACTGTCCCTGTGACAGCCTGTCCTCAGACCCCGAATCTGCTCTCAGCAGGTGACCAGGGCTTCCGGACCTGCTGGTGGACCCACAGGACACAGACAGCAGAGGGGACTTTGGGAACTGGTTGCAATCCTGGGAATATGTCCAGCCTACACAGGCTACCACCCCACCCTTCACACCTGCTTTTCGCTGCCTGGAAAGTTCTTCCCCAGGCCCCTGCTCGGTTATTCCCATCTCAGGCCAACAGCACATCCCCAGGTGCCCAGTCCCTCTCCCATATCCTCCATCCACAGTCCTGTTTCAACTTGGGCCCTCACATCATGACCACAGGAGCCAGGAGGAATATCTGATCAGCAGTGTGACATCAGAGTCCCCAGTGCGACAGACCCTGGTCAATGCTCACTCAATTCCAACCCTGCAACTCGGCCCAGTCACTAGAAGACAAAAGAACCTCTGTGGAGGTTGCAGGGCTCTCATCCAACATGCTTGGACATTTGTTTGCTCAATTGTGCATGTGCATGCGTACATGTGTGTGCACACGTGCATACATGTGAATGTGTGCCTCTGAGGAGGGTGTGTGCTGGAATCGAACTCAGGATACTTGCTTACTGGTAAGCACTCTGCCACTGAGATCCATCCCCAACCCTTGTTCCAGACTCTCAAATATGTGAGTCTCTGGCCTTGACATTTCTCTATCCTTTGGGTAAGGTTGCAAGAAACCCAATGTAGTGTTTTGTTCACACCATCCCCTCTCCTGTGGGCCTAGAGTTTTGCTCCGCTGGGTGGCAAGGCTTACATCATAATGGGCCCTGGATGTGTTTTCTGGCCACAGAAAAACATCAGGGTTGGGGGGGGGGGGGGTGGCTCAGTCAGTAAAGCATTTGCCATGCAATCATGAGGACCGGAGTTTGATACCCAGAACCCGAATGAAAAAGTCAGGCCTGGCAACCCACTCAATCCTGTTCTCAGGAGGTAGAGATGGGGATGGGACACCTGAGGCCACTCTGTGCACGCCTCAGTGAGACACTGCCTTGAAAAGGCAGGGTGGCATACATCTTTAATCCAAGCACTCAAGAAGCAGAGGCAGGTGGATCTCTGAGTTCAAAGCTATCCTGGTCTACAAAACAAGTTCCAGGACAGCCAGGTCTACACAGAGAAACCCTGTCTTGAAAACATTCTACCCCCCCCAGAAAAAAAAAAACTGCAGAGTGGGGCCTGCAGAGATGGCTCAGTGGTTAAGAACACTGGCTGCTACTCCAGAGGACCTAGGTTCGATTCCCAGAACCCATATCATTATATTACAACCCTCTGTAATTTCAGTCCTAGGGGCTCTGATACCCTTTTCTGGCTTCTAAGGGCACCAGGCAGGCCCACTATGTACAGACATGCATGTAAAACACTCATATACATAAAATAAAAAAATAAATCTCAAAAAAAATTTAAAGCAAGGAAAATATGAATCGAGAAAGACATTTCACATAGACTCTGACCTCTACATACACACACGTGAGCATGTTCAAACACCACACACACACACACACACACACACACACACACACACGACTGCTATTTTCTGAGGCTTGAGAGCCTGCTGACACAGGGAGCTCACGGTCTCCATGCTCACAGTCCCTCATTTCCCTTTCATTTCCTCGGGATCCCTGTTATCTGTCCTGAACATTTCCAGATTTGCTTACTTTCACAATCTCTCCCACGCTGGCAACTCTGGTGTTTATCTTGTGGGCTGTGCCTCTGCAGCTCGTATCTCCTCCCCAGGAGCCTTCATTAAAATATTTCAAATGAAGACCTTTTCTGCCCCCTCCAGAGAACGTACTGGGTCTTTCCCACACAACACAGTTTTAATTCTTATCACAGGACTTCAGGCAGTTTGTACATTATATCCTATTAAAAACCTCAATTACGCTTGAGGTTGTCACAATTCGGAGATTACAGTGTTCCGCGCAGTGTTCTGCCAGGGATATGTTCATATATTCACTTTGTTCACCGGCAGACTTGGTGCATGAGCCCGGATTTCACACCTCATTTGGTACCACAATGAGACCGACACATAAAAAGAAGCAATTATTTATTTAGATTATGGAATGGTTTCAGAGGGATATTCGATTATGTAATGGTTTTAGAAGGATATTCATAGGTATAAACTGCCGTGCTAGAGTAGGGGTCCCTGCTGTTCCTCAGCATGGAGTTCACGGGTGGGGGAGGGCAGGGGGGAGGCTCAAACATTGAGCAAAAAATGTCACTGGGATGGGAGCCCTTCTCGGTCACAAAACAGACTCCTCTTTCCCATGTAGTATTTTTTAAATTTCTTCTGGGGATAAATAAAAATCACAAAACCGAAAAGTGACAACCACTTCTGAGGAGCAGCACACTTCTTTCCGGGTGAAACACAGCCCTGGGCTGGGGGAGATGCCTCAGAGGGCAAGAGGGGGCTTGCTGCAAAAGCCTAAAGACTGGACTTGGAATCCCCAGCCTCCATATAAAAAGCTGGGCACGGAACCTAAGCACTGTGGGAGTGTGGAGACAGGAGGATCATGGTGGCTTGCTGGCCACCAGCCAGGTTCAGTAAGAGACCCTGTCTTAGGACAATGAGGCAGTGACTGACAGAGTACGACAGCCCCCACCCTCCTCTGGCCTCCGTGTGTGCATGCATGCACATATACCATACACACAAACAAAATGTAGCCACTGCTCATCAAGCATCTATTTCCTCAGTATATGCCATGGAGACCATAGCTAGAAGCTCCGTGTAAGTCCCAGGTGGGAACCAGGAACCGCCCTTGGGGGCACTGACCCAAACCCCGGTTTGAGTTGATCTGGGTAGGTGTACGAGCCAAGTTATTCCAGGAAGAGCCCAGGACAACCATCCTGGGACTCATAGCTAGACTTAACCAGGAAAAATAACTGCTCAAGTGACTGTGTGGTCAGAGGGACACTGGGAGTTCCTGGCCACTACACTGCTCCCAAGAGGAAAGCACAGCCAGGGAGGGGAAACAGACTGCTGGAGAAACTCGGGTACCAGAGCCCCCACTTCTGATGCGGATCACCGGAACATGTGCCCTCCCACTGTGGATATAAGCACACCAGCCCCCTGTGCTAAACAAAATCAAGATACAACCCTGGGCAGAGCCTCCCTCTAAAGAGTGTGGCCACTGTGCCCACTGATTGCCCTCCCCCACCCTCACGCCCTGGCTGTGAAGCCCACTCTACACAGCTGGAGAACACGAGAAGTTCAGCACCCAAGCCCAGCCTGCTCCTAGGCAGGGAGGCCTCTGTTACTCAGATCTTTTAAACCAAACTGACTTGGTTCAGGAGACACTCCACTCCTTTCCAGTATTTAGAGACTGCTGGGTGAATCTGTGATGCCTGGAAGCGAGGCAAGCATCTGGTAACCATGAGACAACCAGCTGGAAGATGCCCCAGAGGCCACACGGAGTGCTGCTGTGTGAACAGCCACCTCTGTATTTGCTCTGTGAGATGGCGGATCCCTTTACAGCAGCCGCTTTGGGGGAATGACCTGTGGCTTTACAACCAGCAGTCCTTCCACAAATATCAACCACTCAGGACCCGGGGTACCCAACAGGCACTTTCAGACATACAGGGAAGCCCTGGTCATGTGATGTCACAGCCCAAGCTCCATCCATGACCACTGTCTCGGGGGAGGCGGGAGTAACTGGCAAATTTAGAATGGGAGGTGTCAGAGCCAACATCAAACCACTCGGCCTGAGTCATTCCTCCTCCTGGGAGACCTTCAAAGGCAGCACAATAAGGCTCCGGGGTTGGCTGAGGTCACATGAGAAGTGACAGCATGTGCCAGGCAAGTCCACAGGAAAAGCTCACCCCGCCACCAGCCTTCACCTCTCACATGACCCCACTCATGACCCACGCTGACTCATCCCCAAGACCCGGGTGTCTCCTGGGCCTCAGCGGACCCAAAGCTAGAGAAGACAGATCAGGACGATTTACAGTGATAAGTGACATGGGTGGCATCTGCGCCGATGGTGAGTTCAGCAGCCACTAGTCCAGTGCTGCTCCTTGGTCCAATGTGGGAGACTGGCAGACAGACAGATGTACCCCCAGTAGGCCAAGAAAGTGGAGGTACAGACTAGAGAGGGACTGCCTAGTCAGGGATCCTTCTACCTTCTGCCACCTAGGTGGTGTCCCCACAACCCCCAGCCTGGATTCTGAGCTGCAAAAGACTGTGAAAACCTGGACATGGTCTCTGGAGTCCCACCCGCACCCCACATCACGCCCAAGAGAGAGCACAACACAACAGAAAAGGCTCATTTAAATAGTCAGAGGCCTGAGACGCTCCAGGGGGTAAAGATGGTCGCCTCTTATGCCTGAGGATCTGGGTTGAAATCCCAGGGTTCACGGGAGAAGGAAAGAACCAACCCCTGAAATCTGTCCTCTGACCTCTACAAACACCATGACAGACAGATGGACAGACAGATGCAATAATAAGAATAATAATTTTTAAAGTAATAAGCAGCAAGAGACAATTAGCAGATAGTTGTGTGCACCCTGCTTGCTTATTAAAAAGTAATTTCCCTCTGGCTCTTTAATTGATTAATTCTCCCTGTTTCAGCTTCGGTTCTTCACGGAAACAACAATAGTAACGACACAGTGATCAGACTCAGAGCTGTGATAAATGGAGGAAGGTTGTTTTTGAGACAGGCAACCTCACTATGTACTGCACAGAAAGGATGGCTGGTCCAGGCTGCAGTGCAGCCCTGCAGTGGCTGCACCAGGCTGGTGAGGCCAAAGGAAGGTAGGTCCACACGCCATCCCGCACGTGTTACTCTGTCACTGGCTTAGGGTCCAGCACACCACAGTGCTTACCTGCTCTGTTTTTCCAGGTGGTGTCCCACGCAGGACAGGGCTGCCGTGGTCTGTGTCCCATCCTGCTCGATGTCCTCCTGCACTGCCCACTGGTTCTCGTTGCTCACCCGCACTGCTGTTATCTTCACGCCCGCAGCCGCCTTGATTCTATGACGTAAGAAGAAAGTAGATATATAAGAAAACAGGCTTCGCCTGGGCCAGATCCCCTTCCCTGGAGGCTGGAGGGAAGGGAGGCTATGAATTGCTTCTCCCTAAGACTGATCTCAGGGACAGCAGGACGGCTCAGTGGGTGAAGACACTTGTGCCAAGCCTGACGCCCCGAGTTCAGCACCTGGAGTCCACACGGTGAAAGGACAGAACCAACTTCCTCAGGTTTTCCTCTGACCTCCACACACCGTCATGGCATAGGCGCCCACCTCCACACGTACAAAATAAATGTATATTAAAAAATGTTTTTTGATTTCCAAGACAAGGCTTCTCTGTGTAACCCTGGCTATTTGGGAACTTACTCTGTAGACCAGGCTGACTCATAGAGATCTGCCTGCCTCTGCCTCCTGGGTGTTAGGATTATAGGCATGTGCCACCACCACACCCCAGCTAAGGAAAAAATTAATACTGACATGTCCAAACCATGTGCAGTATGCTATGAATTTGGAAAGCTGAGGCAGAATTGCTACAAGTTCAAGGCTGAACTGGGCTGCATAGTGAGACCCTGTCTCAAGAATAAATTAGCAAATAAATAAGTCCTGGCCTTTTAAGAAATGCCACAGCATGTTGTCACGCACCTCCACGTTCTGTCGCTGGCTTTGAAATTCATAATTTTATGCCCATTTTATCTTGATATTAAAAAGAGAGGCAAGGGCCCGCAAAATGGCTCAGTGGGTAAAGACACTCACCGACAAGACTGACGACTTGAGTTCAAACCCTGGGACCACATGGTGGAGGGAGACAACCAACTCATGCAGTGTGTCCTCTGAGCTCCACGGGTGCACCATGGTACACACGCCCCACACAGAGCGCTAAGATATGAATACCCATAACGAAAAAATGATAGAAGCGAGGAGATAGGTAAGGGATCCATCCCAGGAGTGACTGACAGGTGAAGGGGGGGACGGGTGATATCTGTTTGCACTGAGGCACCTGGGAGGCCCAGGAAGGAAAAGGAAAGACCCTTTCCCAGCAGGGTCTGCAACATGGGTGGCATCTGGGCCAGAGATCTGTCCTGAAGCCTAGCTCTGTCACCTGCCTTAAGGATTCTAGAGTGGACTAAGGGATGCCAACCCCTACGTGTCCATCAGATACAAAGAAGGGGCTCTGACTCTCTCTCTCCCTTCCTGTGGTCACCCGGCTCCAGCCTCAACAGCACACTCAAGAGGCTCCTATGTCACCCATCTGCCACCCCCTCCCCCACTCCTGCATCTGAACACTCTTCCTGCTGGATTCTGGTCTTAATCTCATCTTCCACAAAGCTTTCTTTCTTGACACCATGACAGCCTGGGAGTTAATTTATGCATGCCATGAACAGAGGCGGCCTGTTCCATCTCTGCTTCCAGCCAAAGGAGCAAGAGAAGAGAATGTTCCAGAACCTGTGTCTACATTCAAAGCCCTTGTCACCGAAGTTTCACCCTCCGCCCTATGGGTCCTCGCTGTTCTAACAACTCAAATGGATCTTCCCCACATACAGCGGCTCAGTGCCTTCCCATCAAGCCCCTGGTGGTCAGAGGGAAAACAGTTTCAGGCTAGCCCACAGAGACCTCTGTGAGACCTGAGCTGCCCCCACGGAGCTTGGGAGACTCAGTTTCTCCTGGATGACAGTCCTTCATTCACAGTGGTCTCATGGAGATTAAGGATGCTCACAGGACTCTGGGATGAAGGACCATCACTGATGGTCAAATTCAAATATGGAAACACCAACTACTCCCTAGAGACCTGCCTGGGCTTCTGGTCCCCTCTGCTAAGCATCCTGAGGGCTACTCTGAGTCTCCAAGCAGAATCTAGCAACTCCCTTTAGAAATTTCCTGGTCCTGATTCTGAGCAGAAATTCTTCCCACCTCCCAGGGCAAAGCCAATGTCTTCTTTCGCCACAGGGAATTTGTCTCACTGGGCTGCTCTAAGGGACAGTGGACAACCAACCAGTGCCCAGGTTATGGCAAAACAATAATTATGTGTTCTCTCTCTCTCTCTCTCTCTCTCTCTCTCTCTCTCTCTCTCTCTCTCTCTCTCTCCCCCCCCCCCACTTCTGGCTGCAACAGCTCCTGATCCCACAGCATCATCTGCAAAGGGACTGGGAGGAGAGGAGGGAAAAGAAACTGAGGTAGGGATGTAAAAATACAAATAATTTTTAGTCACTATCTAATTATACTAGCTACTTTGTTTTACATAAAATATAAATAAAATTCCATAAATGCTGAGGAGGAGGAGGAGGAGGAGGAGGAG
>NC_022010.1:11948306-11984781 GCF_000317375.1 Microtus ochrogaster
GGAAGGAAGGAAGGAAGGAAGGAAGGAAGGGAGGGAGGGAGGGAGGGAGGGAGGGAGGGAGAAGGTTCTCCTGAGAAAGATCTTAAAGCCAGTTTGTACAGGCCGACTGTGACAGGTGTGTTTGTAATGGGTGAGGTTAATCCCATTATGATTGAGAGGTCTAAAAAGAAGGGGATGCTGAAAAGAAATTCAAGTTATAGCAGAAGAAATGCATGCTGGGTATTAAAAACACTTGTAAAGCCAAATTGTTGACACGCCGCCCATCTCTTAAGCACAAGTTATGAAATTCTTCTTAAATTTCATCTTAGTTTCCCAACTAAATCCTCCTTAACTTCAGGCTATATTTGTTAAAGCGATTTAAGCTCAGAGAAATTCAGGTCTTAAATATTCACTAACCTTGTTTTAGACCAAAAAAAAAAATCTTCAGGCTTGGGGATATTCTTAGCACTTGGTATTTTAAAGCAACAATATCTGAAACTACAGGGAGAGATTAGTGGCCCCGCTGATGTGGTGAGCTGGAGGGTTCCAAGGCTAAGCAAGAAAAGTTACCACCACAAAGTGTCCAGGACACATAAGGAGGGTTAGCCAAGTGACTCGGTGACAGCTAGCACACAGGGGATGTGTGCCAGGGAATGAAGCCATCAAAGGGCAGGGCTTGGGGGCTGGGGAGAGGGCTCAGTTTGTGCAGGGTTTGCTGCTCCTGTAGAGTTCCCCAGTTGCGTTTCCAGCACACAGACCAGGAGGTTCCACAACCACCTCTAACTCCAGCTCCAGGGGATCTGACGCCTGTTTCTGGTCCCTGCAGTAACTGCATAGCCGTGCACATAGAGATGGGTGCACATAGAGATGGGTGCCCAGATTCCTCCACCAGGTATCTGGAGGCTAGCGGAGGCAAGCCATGCTGAGAGCCCATTTTGAATGACTATTTCAATTTGAAAGATGGCAGGGAAAAGAATCCAGATGAGGAGACCTCCAAGCACCTGCCACATGGGACCTGCCAGGACACCCGTGGAAAGGATGGGGGTCTCCCTTCTGCTCTCTCCTGTGTGGGTGCTGAAAACACGTGTATTTTTGGCCTTTGGGTCAGAGAGAGAATAGGGGCCTCTTAAGGATCAAGCAGATCTCTGAGAAGCATGGGGCTCAGCTCTGAGAACGGGGATAAGTAGGGTCTTCTGTCCCTGGGTGTGAGCATCCCCAGCAGCACACTCCCACTTCAGGAGGCCAAGACAGGCAGGTACCACAGGGGGGACACTCTCATCTTCCATCCTAGAAAGTCAGCTAGGATGTGCACAGCTCGGGACAAATCAGAGGCACCGCATTTTCTCAACCAAAAGGATGATTCTGAGTATTTCAGTTCCTCTCCCACACAGATGCCTGGATGGGGTGAGTTGCCTGGTGGCAAGTAGCAGCCACTGAGAAGGGCAGTTTACAGCACCAGATGGCTGGGGTTGCATTCACTACAAGTACAGACACTGCTCTGCTCTGGGCAGGATGTCTCTGAGTGCAGACCTGTGGTAAGTCTGTACCTGCTGGAAGCTGCATGTGCCCCGGAGGCTGAGCAACCCTTCTGTCCGCCCCCCTGCTGCCCCATGCCTCAGTGATAACATCCTTATGGTGTTTCCCCAACCAAATACTAACTGTCATAACTCAGGACTGTCTTCTCAGACACAAGCCAAGGCACTCTCCACTCCCAGGCTTACAGGGGGGCTGCCTTTAGACATATCAGCTTCCCAAGGCTGTTGGAACCAGTAGCCATAAGTTAAGCTCTCAGGGATGGAAGGTCATTGTCTTATGGTTCTGAGGGCCATAACTCTGAATTTAGGTGTTAGCAAGGCTGGATTTTATGAAAGCTCTGAGAGAGAGCACTTTTATTTTTAATTATACATATATGTGTCTGAGCATGTGAGTGCATTACCCATGATTGCCAGAAGAGGGAGACAGATCCCTTGGAGTTAGAGTTACAGGCGGTTGTGAGCTGCCAGACTCAGGAGCTCAGGACCAAACCCAGGCCCACTGCAAGAGCAATACATGTCTTAACTGTGAGCATTCTCTCGAGCACCACGGAAGGGAATCCTCCTCTTGGAGCCTATGCCTTCCACATATACTTCCTTCTTCACAAAGACAAGCAAGCTTATCTTGATTTCAGTGCCCTAAAAGTAGGTAGCATCCAGTGAGGGAAGCTAGCCCACAGTTTGTCTTAGCCTCTCTTCAGTCCTGATCCACACCATAGACACATATAAACTCTTTTACTGGAAGCACCACACACACACACACACACACACACACACACACACACACACACACACGGGGGGGGGGGGGGGGCTAACCAAGATGCTGTGTGTCCTCCTGGACAGTGATTGGTCCAAGGAGGAGTCATGTGGCTCAACCAGAATTTCCCATCACTGGGCCTCAGTTGATTGGCTCACAGACGGACATGTGGGCAGGATTTGTCAGAGATCTTTTACTTGGGTATGTGTGTGCATGCATGTGTGTATATGTGGTGTGTGCCTGTCTATATTTCTGTATGTCTGTCCATTTGCACACACACCTACACAGAGACCAGACACCAGATGTCTTCTTCTATTGCTCTCTACCTTATTCCTTTAAGATGTTCTCTCTCTATGAGCCTAGAGAAATGTCTCAGTGGTTAGAGCACTGGCTGCTCTTCCAGGAGACCCAGGTTCAGTTCCCAGCACCAACCACACAGTGGCTCACAATGGCCTGTAACCTCCTTTCCTAGAGGTCTAAAGCCACTTTCTGCCTCCTCAGGCATCAGGCATGCCAGTGGTGAACAAACATACATGCAGGCAAAACACGTATACACACAAAATAAACATGAAATTTAAAAATTGAGACACGGCCTCTCGCTGAACTTGAAACACATCTTGAAGCTACCAAAGTGATTGACTGGCCATCAATCTCTCAGGATCTCCTGTCTCCGCCCCTCACAGGCACAAACATGCTGGACTTCTCACATGGGAGCTGTGGATTTGGATTCAGGTCCCCAGGCATGCATAGAGGACACTCTTTTTGTTTGCTTTTTGTTTTTGCAAAACAGTGTTTCTCTTTGTAGTCTGGAACTCACTCCATAGACCAGGCCAGCCTCAAATTGCAGAGATCCACCTGCCTCTGTCTCGCATGTGGTGGGATTAAAGGCGTGCACCACCGCTGCCTGGCAACAGCAAGTACTCAACTCCACCCACTGAGTCATCTCCCTTCCCCCATCAGGCATCTCTGAGCCTCGCTTTCTTTCTACAAAATCATAAGTACTCAATCTGCCTGTGTTGGCTAATTTTATGTCAATTCGACACAAGTTAAAGTCATCTGAGAGGAGGGAAGCTCAATTAAGAAAATGCCTCCATAAGATCCGACTGTAAGGCATCTTCTTAGTTAGTGACTGATGCAGGAGGACCCAGTCCATTGTAGATGGACATCCCAGGGCTGGTGGTCCTGGGTTCTATAAGAAAGCAGGCTGAGCAAGCTATGGGGAGCAAGCCAGTACAGAGGAGCCCTCTATGGCTTCTGCGTCAGCTCCTGTGTCCAGGTTCCTGCCCTGGTTGAGTTCCTGTCCTGACTTCCTTTGATGATGAACTGGGATGTGGGCCCATAAGCCAAACAAACCCTTTCCTCCCTAAGTTGCTCTGATCATGGTGTTTCATCAGAGCAATAGTAGCCCTGAGATAGCGTCTATAACATATTCCTGGGTATGAAAACAGTGGCAACGCAGAGGCCACAGGCTGGTGGAGACTGTGAAGACGTATATTTGACCACCTAGATCCAGCAAGAACTGGGCATGTCCCTGAGCTGTCCAGTTCCGTAAACCAGTGATTCCCCTTTAAGCCACTGCAATCTAATATTAACCGACAAGATCCATCCAGCCTCTAACATTTCTACCATGCAGAGGGCCAGCTGAAATCCACCCCATGTTCACAGAAGTCACACAAAAAGTTAGTCCTGCAATTCAAGGGCAAGAGGAGGGAATAGAGAAAAGGCTGTTTAATATTCTCTCCATCCTTGTGAGGAAAGAAAGCAAATATTAAATCATGGAAATCTCTGGAAACAGTCAGAGAGCTTGCCTTTGTCACATCCATCACTTTGGTAATAAATATTAATAAACAAACCTAAGGCAGAAAAAAATGCAATTCATAACTCAAAAGTAGCCTGACCTTTTATGGAATTAAACTCATTTTCTGTCAAGCCTGCTATTTGTAGAATGTTTCTGGTGACATACATTTTCACAGACCTCCCAAAGACTCTTCCATCAGGGTCTTCTCGGCCACTCCTGAGCCAGAAAAGGATGCTTTCTTTTCTCTTAGACACACACAGGGGTTCATTTACTCTCCTGTATGGGCTATGTCCTGGTTAAGGACACCCTCTGCAACCAGAGTGTTCACAATGACCAAGACACACACATGTGGGCAGGACACACAAGCAGAGAACTTTCTTCCAAGTTCTAGACCCACAGATGAGGGAATACTTGAGATCACCTCTTAGGGTCTCAAGGATGGCTCAGTGGTTAAAAAGCACTCGTTGCTCTTACAGGGGACCAAGATTTGATTCCTAGAACCCACAGGGGACTCAGAGCCATCTGTAACTCTAGTTCCAGGGGATCCAGCGCCCTCTTCTGGCCCCTGCAGGCGCTTAATGTACATGGTACATATACGTACACATAATCCATACATATGAAATAATAAATAAATCTAAAAGAAAGAATAAAAGAGTCCCAATAATGATCATGCTTAAAATGTTCCTGGTTGACTTTGGAAATCAGTATGGCGGTTTCTCAGAAAATTGGAAATCAACCTACCTCAAGACCTCATATACCTAAAGGATACACATTCATACCACAAGGGCCACTTGCTCAACTGTGTCCATAACAGTATTATTCATAATAGCCAGAACCTGGAAACTACCTAGATGCCCCTCAACCGAAAAATGGAAAAAGAAAATTGTGCTACATTTACACAATGGAGTACTACTCAGTGATAAAAATCCAATGACATCTTTAAATTTGCAGGCAAATGGGTGGAACTAGAAAAAGAAAAAAAAAACATCCTGAGTAAGGTAACCGAGACACAGAAAGACAAACACGGCATGTGCTCAACTCATAAATATCCATTAGATGTAAAACAAAGGATAACCAGCCTATAGTTCATGACCCCAGAGAAGCTAGGTAACAAGGAGAACCCTAAGAGAGACATACATGGATCCCCTTGGGTAGGGGAAATAGACAAGATCTTCTGAGAAAATTGAGGCATGAGAGGGGCAAAAGAGGAGGGGGGGAAAAACATGAGGGAAGGGGATGGTAGAGATGGGGGAAGGACAGAGAGGAAGAGCAAGGAAAGAGATATCTTCATTAAGAGAGTCAGTATGGGGCTAGCAAGAAACCTTGCACTACGGAAATTTCAGGAATTCACAAAGTTGACCCCCAGCTAAGACCCTAAGCAATAGTGGAGAGGGTTTCTGAACTGGCCTTTCCTGAAACCTAACTGATGACTGCCTTAATCATCATCATAGAACCTTCAACTGATGATGGAAGCAGATGCAGAGACCACAGCTAAGCACTGGGCCGAGTTCCTGGAGTCCAGTCAAAGAGAGGGAGGAGCAATAATATGAGCAAAGGGGTTAAGACCATAATGGGGATACCCACAGAAACAGTTGACCTGAGCTAGCAGAAGCTCACTGACTCCAGACTGACAGTGGGAGAACCTGCATAGGAGCAAACTAGGCCCTCTGAATGTGGGTGACAGTTGTGTGGCTGGAGCAGTCTGTGGAGCCGCTGGCAGTGGGATCAGGATTTATCTCTAGTGTATGAACTGGCTTTTGGGAGCCCATTCTCTATGAAGGGATACCTTGCTCAGCCTGGATATAGTGGGGAGGACCTTGGTCCTGCCTTAAAGTGATGTGCCAGACTTTGTTGACCCCCATGGGAAGCCTTATCCTGAGTAGTGAATGGGGGTAGAATGGGGGTGGAGGTAGGGGGAGCAGAAGGGGGTTAGGAGCTAGGATTGGTATATAAAATGAGAAAGATTGTTTTTAAAAATAAATTTAATTTAATTTTACAAAAAGAAAAAAATGTTCCTGACTAGGAAGCAGAGGCAGGCAGATCTCTGAGTTGGAGGCCAATCTGGCCTACATAGTGAGTTCCAGGACAGCCAGGCCTACATAGAAAAACCCTGTCTCAAAAAAACCCAACCACTCCCCTAAAAAAAGAATAAATGTCCCTGGCTGAACTAAGCCTCAACCCACCATTCACCAAACAAAGCCACCCCATGTCTCTTGTCCCCTTTCAGAAAGGACTACCAACCATGGAATGACAGAAGGCAGGAATCAGGCACACACCTCAACACTTGCAGGACACCTCTCAGGAGCCTGCTCTTCCATGGTGGCTTCTGGGAATTAAGTCAGGTGACCCGGCCTGTACAGCTAGCACTTTTACAGGCTGACCCATCTTGCCACGCTCTACTTCTTTACTTCCTAATAATTCAAATCTGTTTCCACCCTCATTTGACCAGACTAAACGTATTTCCAACAGTAGTCAGTGATCCCTCTCAAACCACCGCCACCCCTCACCAAGGTCTCCTGCCCTGGTCCAAGGACAAAGAGGTGGCTGTCATCCTGGGGTTCTCTACGCAGACAGAGGTGCAAAGGACAGGAAGCAAACAAACCTCTCTTCATCCGCCCTCGTGGGTTGCTCCTGAGTGTCATCATGATGGCTCCCAGAGTCCCTTGGGGTCAGGTAGACTGAGGTAGGACTCTGATGCTACTCGTGCCAGGCTTAAAGCTAAGAGAACTTTCAGAAGGCCACCCTGATCCCATCTTGTGAGACCCAAGGCAGTGAACTCAAGTGCCTCCAGGGACCAGGCAGGGATACTCCAGGGGCTTGGCGGGTGGAGTCCCCCGTGAGCTGATAACAAGTGTGGGCATTAAAAGTGTGAGCCACCTTTACATTGTCATTACCGAGAGTGACTGTGGATGGGAGGTGACCAGCTGCTTCCAGATCTTGCCTTGACATCCCTGCTATGATGGACTGTAACCTCGAGTTATGAGGAAAACAAACAAACCAACAAACCCTTTCTCCCCCAAGCTGCTTTTCATAAGGGAGTTTTACCACAGCGACAGACATAAACCGGGGCACTCAATGAATGACCTGCCTCCTTCGTCCCGACCCCACCTCCCGCTGCTCCACCATCTTTCCATGAAACCAGACTGAGCTGCGGAGATTCAAGCCAGGGATGCCCAGAACCACAAACATGTGACACTTGGTCCCCAGCTGGTGACCCTGCTGTGAGGCAGCATAGAACCTCTGGGAGGCGGGGCCTCACTGGAGGAAATGGACTGCCGGAGGCCTTACCCAAAGGTATGTGCCACCTGGCTTCCAGCCCAAGCTCCCTCTGCTCCCTCGTGGGCAGGAACTGTGTGATAGATGGCTGCCTCTCGTTCCTGCTGCCTTAGGCCAAGTGAGTCCTTCCACCAGGCCTCACACTGTGATGGTTCAAGTCCAAATGCATCATTTCTCCTTCAGCTTCCACAATCACTCTGGATCTGCACGGACAGTCTAGCTAGACTACCACTGTCAGACTAACTTGTTTCTCCCTATGGATTTCCCTGCAAGGTCCCTTCGTCATCCTGACTTATGTAAGGGAAGACCGAGGCACAGAACACAAAGTGGAACACTGAACTAAGCCACCTGTCCTTGGTCTTGGTTCTCTAGGGTCCTCACTCAGCATCCACAATGCTTTTGCCTCCCTCCTCCAGGTGAGCCCATAATCCATACCCTGGCCTTGATAA
The DNA here is from genome assembly GCF_000317375.1 of Microtus ochrogaster. NCBI lineage: Eukaryota > Metazoa > Chordata > Mammalia > Rodentia > Cricetidae > Microtus > Microtus ochrogaster. Next base: position 11,956,098 of record NC_022010.1, read on the forward strand.
TGGCTCTCTCCCTAAAGTTCCCTCTGCCTCGGTTTCTCCTTGCCAAGAAAGGCAAACGTCCCGCTGCTTCTTCCTAGAGAAAGTCCACATTAGTGTGGAACAGAAACATCTTTTAGGACAGTGACTCCCAGAATTCCCGTGCTCTCCCATGAGGGTAGTTGTGTGCCGAAGCATTTAGAAGACACAGGTCTCTGGCTTGTCTTTAGGAGAATCTTATACCATGAGTGTGGGTGTGGCTGCGTCTGCATTTCACCAACCTACCCATGCACAAGTGGGTTCTTCCACCATCATCCCTAGCTTAGGCTTGGAGAAGGGGGAGGTAGCTGGGGAATCTGGGTATGATGTCTAGTTTTGTCAAATCACCTGGAAAGGAAGTCTCAATGAGAGGTTGTCTAGATTAGAATGGCCTGTGGGCATTGTCTCCATTAGTGTGAAGACCCACGCCCACTGTGGGTGGCACCATTCCCTAGGCAGAATGGCTTCTCAGCTGTCTAAGGGTGGAAAAATTGAGTTGAAGGCTGGCATGCATGTGTTAATCCAAGGCCTTCTGCCCTTGACTCTGGACATGATATAAATGGCTGCTTCAAGTTCATGCTGGCTTGACTCCCCCACAGTGGTGGACTGTTTCCTGAAACTGTAAACCAAATAAATCCTTTCTCCCTTAGGTTGCTTTTAGCGGGGATGTTCTATCACAGCAACAGAAAATGAAGCTAAGACACTAGGTCCCTCAGGTTCCTTTCCCACTGCCTATGCCACAGGTGCCAACTGTTTCATAGATTTTGTTTCAAATCATTCTTTGTGGGTGAGATAAGGATTCTCTATGCAGTTCAAGCCAGCCTCAAGCTCATGGTGATCCTCCTGCCCCAACCTCCCAAATGCCAGGATAATAAGAATTTACCACAAATGCACCTACTTTAGATTACCTGGATGCCCATGTGTGGGTTCACCTGCAGGCAAGCTCACTGGCTGGAAACCGGCCTGAGTGCGTCTGTGGATGTGGACTGGCCTCTGTAGATTGTGCTGATGTGACCTGTGATTCCCGCAGGGATCACTCAGTGTCCCCATTTAATGACAGACTTCCTTCAACCCTCGGAAGAGGAGAGGGCCATAGACAAGCTGGCTTCCTGCGAACACCTCCCTCAACCTGAAGCTTGAGTCACTCCCTCAGGCAATTCCCTCTGGATTCATCGCATATGCCTTCAGGAAGCAGGAGTAACCCCCATTTTAAAGGGGAGAAAATCACAACAAGGGAAGTTGAATAGCCCCTGTTACAGACAGCGGGCCACAAGCAAAGGTGTCACAGGTGGCCATCTCAGACTCAGCCAGCCAGTGAGTGATGTCTGAAGAAACAAGCGCACATGCAGCTTCATCTGAAGCTGATCCCGTTCATCAGTTAGAGCGCTGCTTCTCAGCCTTCCTAATGCTGCAGCCCTTGAATACAGATCCTCACGTTTTGATGACACCCTGCCCCGAAACATAAAATTATTTTGTTGCTACTTCATAACTGTAATTTTGCTATTGTTATGAATCATGAAAAATACCTGATATTTCTGATGGTCGTAGATGACCCCTTGAAAGAGTGGTTCAAATCCCAAATGGGTCAACAACCCACAGGTCAAGAACCACTAGCTGGAGGGACACACACTGCCCCTCAGCTTTCATGATCCTGGAAACCCCATCATCCTGTCTCCTTCTTGCGTTGTCCCAGGTACCATCTGCATAATCGCTTCCTATTTGTCTTTAAAGCTGGCTGGCTTTACATTACCTTCGCCAGGGAGAGAGCAACACATCCGCTCTTGCCATGAAAACCAAAGCAGCCTCACTTTCCATAAAGAGAAGAAAACCCTAAAATAAGTACAATGGAAACAGAACAATGTTACTGAATTCCAGCCAGATGCTGCAGCCTGCCAAAGGCTCGCAGCCTGGGCCGTGGGTTCTTGTTGTTCCCAACACAATAAAGCAACAGATGAGAGTCACAGGTGGCTGTGGGGCACCATAGACCGTCGCCCTGGAGCACCTGGGATGGAAGGCACACAGAACCCAGGGACCAAAGACAAGCACTTGGCCTCAGTAACCCTCACTCCCATGTGCACTCTGGGTATCACCTAAACTCCACTTTCCGCGGCTGGCGCTTCCCTGGGTGTAAGGGCACATCACAGCAAAACCTGGTGACTTTGGGGAGGAGGCTGACCTAACAAAACACAGCCCTCGCTGGAACCTGGAGGTGATTGTGTGTTGGTGCTAGGTCTCACCCAACCAGGCTCTGTCTTCCTCTGAATGCCTGTCCCGTCACCATGGCAACATGAAGCTGCTGCAGCCCAGTCAGTCAAACTTCCTTCCTATTGAGTGTCCCAGTGTACAGCGGGCTCCTTCAAGACCACGGCAGCCCACTGGTTACAGAACAATCCACCTGGGCTGCTAATTACAAGTTTTAACCTCTCTGATGCCACACACACCTGCGGCCTGCTTCCTCTTCTCCCGTGGCAGTGCCCTTTCTTTTAGGCTCAAAAGCAGAGGAGGGCGATGCTCTGTCCCTGGCTGTAATTAAAAGTATGTGTTCTTTCACGGTGGAATAAACCTCTGTGCAGTTGCCTAGGGAGTCTCTGAGGTGGAAATTGAGACAGGATAATAAGGCAGGGTATGGCTGATAATAAGATGGAGTATGGGCTCTTCTGACCCCTGAAAAACTCAGTTCCCCATCTCTGTGTGTCTGTGTGTGTGTGTGTGCATGTGCGTGTGTGTGTGTGTCTGCGTGTGTGCATGTGTGTGTGTACATACACACCTGTTCGCCTGAGCATATGCACCTATGCACAGGTATGTGGAAGCCAGAGGTCACCCTTGGATGCTGCTTCTCAGATGCCAATCACCTTGTTGTGAGACAGGGTCTCTGTGTCCGTGTCTGTCTGTGTGTGTCTCCATCTCTTTGTGAGTCTGTCTGTCTTTGTGTCTGTCTCTCTCTCATTGGTCTGGAACTTGAAGAATAAGCATAAGAGCTAATCCTGGTTGTCAGCTACATCTGGAATCAACTAAAACCCAAACCGCTGGGCATTCGAGAGGGCTCTCCTTGATCAGATTTCTTGAAGCAGGAAGACCTGGGCTAGCCCTCCTGGTGGCAGCTCAGATGAAAGGCAGGAAGGACACAGAGGAAGGCAACTTTGCTCTTTGCCTGCTTGCCCTCCCTCTCACTGGCAGACTCATCTGTCCTGATGCTGTAACTGTTCTTAGATCCCAACATGGGCTGAGAACCAGCAGCTCTCCAGGAATTCTCCAGGACTCCAGTACCAGACTGGGACCTCAGAGACATGCAGCCTCATAGCCTGAACGATGTCAGGGGGCAGCGATTGCTGGACTGCCCGACGGCATCCTGTGAGTCAGCTCTAATAACCCTTGAATATACATGTTCATCCTGTCCGTTCTGTCCCTTCGGAGAACCCTCACTAACAGAGGAGACCTGGCTGACCAGTGAGTCCCTCAGAGCCTTCCAGTTCCACCTCCCCAGCGCTGGGATTACAATCTCACAGCACCATGCTCAGTTTGTGTTGGTGGTGTGGTGTTTTTTTTTTTTTTTTTTGTGTGTGTGTGTGTTTGTTTGGTTTTTTGTTTTGGTATTATTTTTTATTTTTTTGCATGGGTTCTGGGGATGGAACTCAGGTCCCTTTGTTTAAAAGGCAAGAAATTTACTCACTAACCCCTCTTCCAAGCCCACCTAGCATTTGAGTAAGTTCTGTGTGTTCAACTGCGCCACCCAGGACCGCATATTCAAAGGCACCATCCAGGACTGTGTACTCAAGTGAACGTCCTCTTACCACAGGTTGGCCCCAAGCACAAGGCCGACTCCCACACTAATTTCTCACCCACATTTATACACAGACATGCATTTTTTTTATCTCAACTCAACTATTCCAGTACATTGTGTCTTATCTAGATACCACAAAATTTCCATAACAGCAGAATTTCCATACAGATGGCACATAAATAACACTTGCCTGTGGCTTGGTCTGCGGTTCTTATGGTCAGCGGGTCCCATTAGGGCTTTATGAACTTACTCAGTGACTGAACGCTCTACCTGATCCTACAGATCGCTGCCGTGCAAGCCAGCCGAGCTCCAAAGCGAAATTAATTCTCAACAGTTCTTCTGCGATGTGAAGGCACCAAAATTGAGTTTCTTCTGCATGCGATGCTAGAAATATTTCTCATTTCTCATTCAAACCACAAATGGTGGACGCCTCTCTTTCTCTCTCTCCAATCCATTTTCCTTAATACCATACAATTGCAATTATCATACGGGGCACAGACTGGTCAGTACAGCGACTGCCACATGGAAGTCAGTCCAGGCAAGAAAGAAAGAGGGGGGCAGTTTCTTGTAGCACGAACTCTAATTGGTATTAATAATAAAAACCCAGAGACAAATATAGAGGTTAATGCTGAAGATTAGACAAGTGGCAGCCACTAGGGAGTTCTTTTACCTCTGCCAATGCTCAGACAGAAAGGGGCGATTCTGTCCTCGGACCACATCTCCCAAGTGAATCTGTCTCCACCAAGCCTCACACAGCAGCTGTCTCCACCCACCTCATATTCCTCTCTCCACCCAGCCATATCACTCCTGACTCTACCTCCCTAGTGCTGGGATTAAAGGCGTGTGATACCAAGTGCTGGGATCACCTCTGTGTGACGTCTGTTTCGCTTTTAGACAGATTCAATCTTTCGTGCCCCAGGATGGCCTTGAATGAACAGAGATCCCTCTGCCTCTGTTTCCTGAGTTCTGGGATTAAGGTGTGCACCACCACCCCCTGGCCTCTAGTGGCTTGACTCTGTACTCTGATCTTCAGGCAAGCTTTATTTGTTAAAACACAAGCAAAACATCACTACAGTTTCTACAATGCAAGATGAACTGGGAAGGCCAGCTGTAGCCCAGAGCAGCCCCCAGAGGTCCCAGACCACCTCTGCAAGCTGAACCCTGGCAAGGAGCACTGAGGACTCCTTACCGTCTGAAGCAGCTGCTTTCTGTGTCTACCCAGCGAAAGCAGTGTTTGTGAGTGAGCTGGGTTCAGGTCGGCCCTGTCCATGCTTGCGAGGATCCAGAGGGGTCACAGGATTGACTCCACCCAGGAGAATTTTAACGGAAAGTCACAAGTCACAGGGTCAAGAGGAACAAGTCCCCGCTGAGAGAGTGCCAGGGTGCTGGGAGGTGTGGGCTCACCTTTCCAGCACATGCTCAAGCCCCACATCTAAAGGGACCCCCTAGACAGGAAACCCAGAGCAAGAAACCCACATGCTGTCCACTTACTGAGCATGGTTGTAGCAAACCAGGCCACGAACTAAGCTGCAAACACTCACTCTTAAAAGCTCAGGGTAATGACGGAGAGGATGGAGGTGAAAGAGGTTAGTTTAAAACAAAGTGCTGGGGGACATGGGAACAGCAAATGTTTTACTGATGGAGCCGGCTCCCTTAATATACCTGTGTGGGTCTCACCTCTTGCTTAAGCTCATCCTTCCATTTGGACCCACCCTCTTTACCCACCCTTCAGGGCCCAGCTAGTTGGCCTGTGGTTTACACACACACGGCAGGGAGCTGACCTCCTACTCCGGCTTCAATCTGCTCATTCTCTGGAGAGATCAGAAAAATGCCTGCTTTTGTAAATATGTTTTATTGCAACCCACTCCCTCATCCTGGGTGTTTTCAGGCTATAACAATAGAGCTGAGAAATCACCAGAGGGACAAAAGGGTGGCACAAAGAGCTGAGTCACCACTGGACACTTTCCAGAATGTCTCCCAAAGCCCGGCTGTCATCTCCCTTGAGTCTCACGTAAGGGTCTCAATGCACTTGGGCTCCCAGCCTGCAGAACTCTCAGTACTGGGCAACCCCACCTTCCTTGTACTGAGACAAGAACTCCAGAGTGACCCACAGCAAGAGATAGCTGTCCCCAGAAGGGCCCCAGATGCCTGAGTGTATCTGGGAAGGTTTGATATTGTCAGCACATACCTGACAATATCCCACATCCCCCCCTTTTTTGATTTTTGTTTTTTGGTTGTTTTTGGTTGGTTGGTTTGGTTTTGTTTTCAAGACAGGGTTTCTCTGTAGCTTTGGAGCCTGTCCTGGAACACTAGCTCTTGTAGATCAGGCTGGCCTCGAACTCACAGAGATCCGCCAGCCTCTGCCTCCCCAGTGCTGGAATTAAAGGCAGGCACCACCACCGCCTGGCTTCTAATCCCCCTTTCTAAAAGCACTCACTGAACCGTAAACACGTATCTCTTACAGCCCACAAATGTCTCTCTCAAGGACTCAAGAGCCATTTCTTTGAAATAGAATCCCTGGGAAAGACAGGGCTCTGTCTCCTAGGCTCTGGGCAAGGCAGACCTCTAACTTAGTCACAGCCCGCCAGCAGGGGAAACTGCTGCCTCATCCACACTGCCAACCCCCAGGCAGCTGTCACTCTGCTTTAGTTGTATTCCCTATCCTCCCCCTCTCTAAAACTGCCCTCGTTCCCATAGGCAGAGAGGTCAGCTATGTGCTGTTGGTAATTAATAGATAAAATAGATAAAACCCATCCTCACCACCTTAACTAGAATCCCACACATGAACCTCTGATGAGCACTGGACAGTGATCGAGTGACCTGCTCCATTCTATAGCCAACAGCCCAAGGTTCACCAAGAGCCAAGTCTCCTCCCAGCGGATGTCACAAAGCTGCTTACCGAAGAGTGAACTGGTCTGCCACAGAGCCACTGGTCAGAGAGACCAAAAAAGTAGCCGTGTCCCCTTCTCGGATGAGGTTCAGAGGAATAGAGAGAGCGACATTGTCATCCAGGCTCACCAAGGACCACCGCAGGTCGTCCTGGGTAGGGTAGACCACCACACTTCCAATCCTCTCCCGGGCAGGGAGCAGCTGCTGAGGCTCCTGCTCTGAGTGGATGTTGTTTTCCCACTTGCCCTCCTCCTCCAGCGGGCACTGACCAGCCTCGTTGGCTGGATAAAGCGCAAAGAAGAGTTCCATAGCAGTGCCACCCAGCAGTGCTGGGATCTCCTCCTCGGGTTCCAGGTCCAGGCCAGAGCTGAACCACTCAGGCAAGAGCTCCAGTTCTGCCACACACAGCCCAGGGGCCCCCTGCAGCCGGCAGCTGGCCGCCACCTCCCTGGCCTCTGGGAAAGCAAACATCTTGACACAAGGGAGATCATCCCCAGGGTCACTGTCATCCCAGCCCATGCCAGTGACATAGAACAGTGTCTGCACTTTGGGTCTGTTGGAAAAGATGGAACTGTCAAGGATGTGGGATTTGAGCCTCCAGTTGAAAGGGAACCTCTCCATGTTTCCAAAAGGGGTGGGCGTGAGCAGGAAGTCCCAGGGCACTGTCTTCTCCACAGAGAAGGGGCCGTAGCTGGCATTGATGGCGGGAGGGCTCTGGGCTCGGTGGATGAAGAGTGTGGCGGATCGGGCCTGCAGGCTGGCGTTGCGCATGAGGTCCTGGTTGGCCTCCTTGAGGAAGAATGCCTCTTCTGCGTCAGAGACGTGGAAGCTGGCTGGGAGATAGGCAGGCAGCGAAGAGAACTTCTGCAGGTTGTCTGCAACGCCTCGACCCGTGCTCTCTGCACAAGAAAGGAAAGTAGAGGCAGGGTCAAGGTCTGTTCTGAGACACGAGGAAACGAACAAACGAAATGCCATCTCGACCCACCATCCCAGCAAGGTGTGCCATGGCCAAACAGCCCTTCTCCTCCCTCTCAGCATGGAGAAAGCCGAAGAAGCCCAAGAATCTTCCAATAAAACCCATTTCAGAATGCAAAGTAGACCAATTGCCCCAAAATCCAACAGTCCTGTGGTTAAACAGTTGCCTTTCCAGAGGAGAAGTGTTAATTCTTCCTATCCAAGGGAGGCAAGCGTAGGGAATGAGTGAGAAGCCCAGGACGCTGCTTGGTTTGGGTTATACACATTCTGCTCTTCAAACAATGTATTCAGCAGCTGTTAACTGTGCACACAACTTTCTCTGAGCAGTGCACCCAGCAACCTTGTACCCCTACCTACTCGGGCTGCACTTACACACCTCTCTGAATAATAGGTTTATCTCTGTTGTATATGTGTGTGCATGCATGTGTGTGTGTTTCTGTGTGCATGGTATGTGTGCATATATGTATTGTTTGTGGTATGTGTGTTTGTATGTATGTAGGTATGTTTGTGGTGTACAGGTATGTTGTGTGACCCAGGCTCCACATATGAGTGAAAACATAGCACTTAGCTTTCCAAGTCTGGATAACTTCACCAGATGAAATTTAAATTAGAATCTGCTTGGGTATGCTGATGGGGTTTGGCTCCCAAACCAGGAAATTAAATCCCGGTGAATTTTGCACCACAGTGAACAAGAAAAGATAATAATCTCTTTGGAGGGACTTTTTTATGCATCATGCCGAGCTTTTTTTATATAATTTATTTAACTTTATTTCATATGCATTGGTGTGAAGGTGTCAGATTCTCTGGGACTGGAGTTACAGACAGTTGTGGGCTGCCATATGGGTGCTGGGACTTGAACCTGGGTCCTCTGAAAGAGGAGCCAGTGCTCTTAACCTCTGAGCCATCTCTCCAGCCCCTCTTTGGAGGGACTTTAAGAGCACTGGGCCCTTCTGTGGATCTGGTTGTACCCTCTCCTTAAATGAAGGCAAGGTCCAGAGCAGCGTTTAAATTCTCATTTATTTAGACACGTAGAAAAGGAAATCAAAATAAATACATGCTTCCACATGCTCCTTCCTCTTTGTGGACTGGTTTGTTCTTTTATCTTTCATGTGGATATGCTGTGTCACTCAAAACGCTGACTCACGAGGATCCTAAGTCTGGTCCTTCTCTCTGTTGTAGGCAAAGCCTCTGTTTTATCAGACACATCCATATGAGGCCTCACTCCTGTCGCACCATCAATCAAGCAAAATGTGACATTAATGTTGTCTCACCGTCTCTATGGACAGTCAGAGACATTCACAGCTGAGCCCACATTCTCTCCCCCAACCAGATAGTAATCTAACACGCTACCTTGATTTAAGAGCATTTATGAAGCCCTAAGTCTGTCCTGGGAAGCATTCCCAGTCCTGGCCTGAGAAGCTAACATTTCTCCCTGATTCCAAAGTGTCATAGAGAAGCACTCATTCTTTTCCCCATCCACAGGCGGACCTGAACCCGTGAGTGGACTACGACACATGGCCCTGTTTGGTCTGCTATCTTCTTAGAGAGCTTATTGCCATCAGAAGGCAGGAGGCAGGCAACAAGGCAGGAAATGAGAAGGGTTTCAGGAAGCCAGTAGGAAGGACTGCTCATCCTGGCTTCCATGGGGGCCAAACAGTTAAGCCCAGGTTCTGAGACAGCACAGGGTGTACCAGGGAGATGCTGTGGTCCCTGATGCTTCCAAGCAAAAGAGCAAGCGCAGGTGGCTCTGAGGAAGTCTCAAGAAGAGCTCAGGTTGGGAAAGAGGAGGGGATGAAGGAGCACCCATGATGAAGTAGCTCACGGGGTGCCAAGAGACCCAAAGAGAGATGCTGTATATCATTGCTGTGCTTGGCTACAAACACCTTCTAAACATGAGCTTTGGTCAAGACTGATAGGACCTGAAGCCTTGAGCCCCAAGGAAAGACCTGAAAACCAGTCTCTAGGAGCACTATCTTGGAAATGACTGGCCAGCTGTGTGGCTGAGGGTCACCTGCCTGGACACAGGTTGTTGCTGCCACTGCGTCTCTCTCCAGTTCCCACAGACAGCATGGGGCCCAGCCTGTCAGGTCTTTCAAAACTACCAGGAAGACAAAAACTCCTCACCAATGTGTCCACCCTTTACCATCTGCTGGTAACCTCCTGGCACCTGGGCAACTGGGTATAACTACACTTGTATGAGCTTCATGGTCATGAAGACAGGACAGAGAGGGGTCTTTGTGAGCACCAACATTAATTCAGGGATGCAGGAAATACAGTCTCTGAGGCCAGATTTTTTTTTCTCTTTTCCAAAGAGGATTCAAATTAGCATGGGTAGGAAGAAGCACTGAAGGCTCAAGGACACTACTGAGCACTGAGTGTGCACCATGTATACACTCAGAAAGTGAATGATCAGAGCAGAGACAGCAGCCTTGTGAACCAGTGTTGAAACATAAACCAGCTTGTCCACTGAGTACTAGAGGTGAGTGTATATTATAGCAACAAAAACAAGATAAAATATAGACAACTAAAAGCAAAGGAAAACAAAAATGCAATTGCCATCATCATCACCATAATCATCAACACTGTCATCACTACCATTATCACCATCATCACCATCACCATCAATGCCATCATCATCACCATAATCAACACTGTCATCACTACCATTATCACCATCATCACCATCACCATCATCACTACCATCAGTGCCAGTATCATCACCTTCACCACCACCATCACCACTGTCATCACCATCATCATCACCCTCAGGAAGCCTCACAGGTCACTGAGACTCACGCAGACAATAAATGCCCAATGTGGATCTAACCAAGCAGAATCTTGCATTAATCACTTGTGTGCTGCCAGGAATTTACTCCACCAGCCAACCGCACACTGAGTGGACTTGGGGGAGTAACAAACCCAGCTCTTACAGCCCACACTCTCCATGGCATGAAAGCAAGCCCAGTTCTTCCCTTGGGACATGGAGGGACACTCACACAGCACTGACTGGACTGAGCTGGTCCTGACATGGTCCTCCCGTGCAAGGCAGGGCTGCCACAGCAGACAACAGTCCAAGGGATGTGACTCCACAGAGGACAAGGCCATTGGCCTTGCTGTCGCCATAGCTCCCCAGTACCCTAAAGTATAATGTAGGGTCACCTCCACTCTCACCCTGTGTGGTGGATTGAATAGAAATGGTCCCCAAAGACTCTCATGTTTGAATGCTTGGTCCATAGGGGGTGGCCTTGTTGAAGTAGGTGTGGTCTTGCTGGAGGAAGTGTGTCACTGTGGGGGTGGGCTTTGAAGTCTTTTTTTATATTTATTTATTTATTATGTATATAATATTCTGTCTTTGTGTATGTCTGCAGGCCAGAAGAGGACACCAGACCTCATTACAGATGGTTGTGAGCCACCATGTGGCTGCTGGGAATTGAACTCAGGACCTTTGGAAGAGCAGGCAATGCTCTTAACCACTGAGCCATCTCTCCAGCCCCTTTGAAGTCTTAAAAGCTCAAGTCAGTTGCTTTTCTTACTATCTGAAGATCAAAATATAAAACCCTCAGCTCCTTTTCCAGAACCAAGTCTGCCTGCACACTGCCATTGTCCCATCAAGATGATGACAGACTAAACCCCTGAACTATAAGCCAGTCCCAATTAAATGTTTTCCTTTATAAGAGTTGTCATGGTCATTGTTTCTCTTCACAGCAATAGAAACCCTAAGACACCCTGTTTCTGTGGATGGCAGTGTGCGCATGGATGTGTGCACACGAGTCCGTCTCCATATTTAATTCTTGATTCTGGCTGGGGTTTCTCTCCATGAAAAAATGTACATTAAGAATCCAACAGAAGTTGAAAACCAGTGAGCCCTGGACTCAGCCTGTGGATAGACTGATTTGACTTTAGCCTTGCAGGGGGGTTTGCTTGTTTAACAATCCCATATATATATATAATGGATTTTAGTCACTTTGACACACTGGCTTCCTCTCTCTCTCTCTCACCCTCTCCTTTTCCCTTCTTCTCTATAAGTCCCCTTTTACTTTCATGTTGTCTTATGTATGGCCCTCTGAATTTCCTTTGTTTTTGGATTGAGAATGGGTAGGAAGTAACATACCCTTCTCCGTGGGTGACTTTTGGCTATTAATGGTTGCTGGAGGAAGGGCTATCATTTTCCCAGTAGGTACTGGTTTGTGTGTATATTGGTTGAATGTTCCCCATCAGGAAGCCCACACACCCTCCACTGCTCCCCAACTTCCCTCGCTACTAATCCTCACTTATTCCTGGCATGATCCTCGGCAGTGAGACTATTCTATGAGATAACCATCTTCTCTAAACCACGTTCTCCCATGTCTCCTGGTCCCTGTATCTCTATTACGTCTCTCTACTGCCGTCTGTATTCTTATGATGTTTCCACTCATGCTTTATGCCCAAAGCACTCAGGGGCTAGTTTAGAGCCTTCAATGCTGTACCCAATGTTTCGCAGTGGAACTCAGTGTGTTTCCCCAAAACAGCTTAATACATCAGAGTTCCATTACATTTCTCAAGTTGACTCTTAACTTGACAGGGTCTAGAACCAGCTAGGGGACAAGCCTCTGGTATGCCTGTGAGGGACAATCCTGATTAGGTTGAATGCGGTAGAAGAACCATGCTTACTGCAGGTGGCAACCATCCCGTGGGCTGGGGTTCCAGATGGACTAAGGAGGAGAGAATGAGCCAGACACCAGCATGCATCTCTCTCTGCTTCCTGACTGTGGATGTCATGTGACCAGCCACCTCATGCTCCTGTTGCCAGGTCCTTCATGCCATTATAGACTCTACTCCTCAAACTGTGAGCCAAATTAACCCCTTCTGCCTTGAGTTGCTTTTGCCATGGCGTTTTATCACGGGCATCGGAAAAGTAACTAAGACAATCGTATGCTGCAAATGCCAAACCCTGCGGTCCCCAGAATGTGGCTGTATTTGGAAAAAGTCTTGGACGAGGCAATTCGGTTTCAGTGAAGTCATCTGAATTAATCCTAACCTAACATGACAGTTGTCCTTATGAAAAGAAAGAGAAGGAGTCAGGGTGCATACAAACACAGACAGAGGACACGGGGAGACACGGGGAGACAGCTGCCGCCAGTCAGCCAGGCAGAGATGCTCCAGAAGAAACTAGATCAGCTGACACCATGACCACGACCTAAGACTTCCTGTCCAGGCTCCAATTTGAAAAGGATTGCCAAAGTTGCCTGCTCTGTGGCACTTGCTTTGGCTCCCAGAGCAAAACATGGCTATCTAGCTCAGCTGGCTATCTTTGACACCTTCCAACCTGGTATCAAAGTATTCATTCAACTTTCTCATCCCACAGCCTAGAACAGACTCTTGTTAGCACAGCTGAGGCTCCGGGTGTATGCCCCAAGATGCCTCTCAACCTTCTATGTTCTACTATGTGGATAATTTTCAAGTTCTCCGGAACGAACATGTGTTGCTTATTCTAAGAGAAATATTGACACTCTGCCTTTACAAAACAAAGATATAGAATTCAACTTAAAGTGGCAGACTGATGGTACACATTCCCCGCATCCCCATAGAGCCCGGGGCAGGAACAAAGCATCAAAGCAGCCAAAGGACCTCACCCATCAGCAAGAGAGATGGAGGGGGCATGTCTGCAGATAAGACGGGGTGGGATGTCTGAATGAGGGGGAATGTCTGCAGAGCGTATGTGAGGAGTCACCATTGATGGAGTCAACCCACCGTTGGGAGCTTTTACAGCAGCTGAAGATGAGCCCTTGGGGCGGCTGATCCTTTCGTTGCCAACTCCGCAGGATTTTAGAATTACCTAGAAGGCACGCTTCTGGGTGTGTCCTGCGGGTGTTCCCAGAGAAGTTTATCCAAGGAGGAAAACGCTACTCTGAGTGTGGGTGGCACCGGCACAGGCCCTGGAGTCCTGGACTGAATAAGAAGGAAGGCCAGGAAGATGGTTCAACAGATAAAAGGCTTTAGCCTGGCAACCCTGGAAACCCCAGGTTGATCTCTAGAGACCACATTTTAAAAGGGGGCCTGGAGAGACGGCTCAGCAGCTAGGAGCACTGGCTGCTCTTCTAGAGGACCCAGGTTCGTTGATTTGTTTCCCAGCACCCACATGACAACTCACAACTGTTTGTGACTCCAGTTCCAGGGGTTCTGACACCCTCACTCAGACATGCACGCTGGCAAAATACCAATGCACAGAAAAATAAAGAGAAATAAATAATAATTTTTCAAAAACAAAGAAAAAAGCCAGGTGTGATGGCATACATCTACAATCCTAAAACTCTTAGGGAGTGATGGATGGCAGAGACAGGAGAATCATCTAGAAGTTCAAGGGACAACTAACCTGAATATGCAGCCCAGCAGTAAAAACCACTAGAGAGACCCTGACTTAACAAGGTGAAAGGTGAGAATCAGCTCCTGAAAACTGCCCTCTGACCCCCACATGTGGGCCGTGGCGTGCACGCATCAACCCCTCCGTCCACAGTTGATTAATTAATTACAAAGGAGAGAGTGAGCTGAGCTCGAGCATCCATGTCTCTCTGACCAGCTGCCTCCAGCTCCCGCCACCATGCCTTCCTCTCCGCGATGGACCGCACTCTCGAAGTGTGAGCCCAAATAAACCCTCCCTGCCTGCAGTTGCTCCTGTCATTCATTTTGCCACAACAATAAGACAGTAAATAACACACCAGCTAACCTGCCAGCACTGGCTCCTTGAGGTCTGGACAGCTGTGGCCCTGCTCCTAGAAAGACTCAAACCGCAGGGCTCATACTTAACGTAGCCAGCTGCTGTTAGCCAGGAGGAAACCAAGACGGATGGCAAACGCAGGGAGCGTTAAACCCACGTGAAAGATTTCCACGGAGCAGCAGAAGTAGAAAGGTCCTCATTAAATGGATTCTATAGCTTTCCTCATGACAGTAATGCTGACCTCCTATAGACACTGTCAGCTGCTAGACGGTAGGGTGCTCTCAGGACCTCATCCTAATTTCCATTTATATTTATTCTAAATTGGGCACCTTGGAGACATTTAAGAAAGAGAGAGACGCTGGCTAAACGATCCTGACAGCCCTGCTGCTGTCTGATGAGAGAGCAGATGAGGCCCACAGGGGGCGGAGAGGTTCCTAGGCAGGAGGCCCCTAGCTGCCTGTCACCTCCACTTATACACTAAGACAGTCTCTCTCTGTCACTTCCACCCTCCAGCCATGAGGTGACCAAGTAAAACAAACCACTTGCCAGCATGCAAGTCTGAGGGAGTGTCACACGGAGAGACTTCTCACTAACTGAAACAAGGCTTCCCCTTCATTTGTTCATTACTGAAATAAAAACTGATTGGGGACTGGAAAGATGGCTCAGTGGTTAAGAGCATTGGCTGCTCTTGGAGAGGACCCAGGTTCTATCCCTAGCTCCCACATGGTGGTTCACAACCGTTCCAGGGGGATCAATGCCCTCTTCTGGCCTCCATGGGTACTGCATGCACATGGTGCAGATAAACTCACACAGGTACACATATGCATACACATAAAACAATAAGTAAATTAGTAAATTTTTATACGATTTAAGGGTATATATTATTCTTTCAAAGTTTTGGCACACAAACATAAGGACCCAAGTTTCAGTCCCCAACACCCATATGAAAAGCCAGGTATGGTGGCTCACATCTATAATCCTAGCAACATGAAGCAGAAGTAAGAGGATCTCTGGGGCTCATCCACAGTCTCCAAGTTCAGTGAGAGACTCTGCCTCAAAAACAAGCTGGAGAGTGATTGACAAGGAGGCCTAAAGTTGACTTCTCGCCTCCACATGCAAGTACACACATCACACACAAAATGAATCTATGTGCATATATGCATGCACACGTATGTGCCACAGCATGTGAGGGGCAGTCAGAGGACAGCTCCTTCTACCATATACGTTCTGGAGATGGAACTCAAGCCATTAGGTTTGGTGGCATGTACCCTTACCGGCTGAGCCACCTCAGCAGTCCCTCCTTTTCAAGTTATATAGGTCTTCATAGAGTTAGAACTAAGGCCAGTCAACACTGGCTTCAGGTCCAGCTGGATTCGGCGCTCCCAGCACCATCTCCCCACTTGTTTGGAAATGTCCTCGAATGGCCCAGTGGGTAGATGGACTGGGATGGGGATGTTGAATGGCCTAGTCAACAGATCAAATGACAGAGGCACACTGAACAACGTCTCGTGCACATCATGCCAATGAGAGAAGCAACCTCAGATAATAACCAACCACTCTGGCTGAAACAAGATTATCATAGATGGCAGAACAGACACCCAAGGGCCCCTTCCTTCTAGCCTTTATGGACTGAGCAGGAAGTTGAAAGAGGCATTAGGGTAGAATGTGGGTTTCTGGCCTCAGTGTGCGAGTATCAATTCCTTGTGTTTGACGTCACCTATTCTGTGGTCATCTTACACAAAAGGGGAAAAAAAAGGACACATAACATACACGTAAACAAGTCACACTTAGGCTCTGGTTCAGGGACCCAAAGCCACTCATAGAAGCAATTTCAAAAGCCCTCTACTGTTTCTAAAACAGGAAGCAAGCAGGGGAAGTAAGCAAAGTGAGGACGTGGCCTCTCCCTGCAGAGCTCCGCAGGATTTCTGCAGAGGGGCACTCGACCGTGTGACCTTGACAGTCCAGGGGACCAATGTATCTAACTACTCAGAGACCCTCCTCTCATGGTCTCGCTGTCTCCCTGATGTCCCACAACTCTCTATGTAGACAGCCTGGCCTCAGACTTGCATACATCCTCCTGCCTCCGCCTCCCGAGTGCTGAAATTAAATCTATGCAGCCTCATGCTCAGCTCCACCCTGCTGCAGAGGGACTTCCAGGAGGAAAGAGAAGACAGATTTAAAAAAAAAATGGGGGGACCAGGCATGATGGCACACACATACCTTTAAGCCCAGCTCTCGGGAGGGAGAGGCAGCAGGATCTCTGTGAGTTCAAGGCCAGCCTCGTCTACAGAGCGAGTTCCAGGACAGCCAGAGCTACACAGAGAAACCCTGTCTCCAGGGTTCCAGAGAATGCAATGAAAGAATATATAACATGCCCTAATAAGGGGCTAGTACCAATTTGAGGGATGCCAGGTCTCCAGAAAGGGGAGTGCAGCGCTGGCTGGAGTCAAGGCAACTAAATGTAGCCAATGAATGAGATTTGGTAGTAAGAGCCAGTGAGAAGGCTCAGCAGGTAGAGTGCCTGGGACCAATCCTGACAACCTGAGTGTGATCCTTGGGACCCACACGGTAGGAAAGAATCAATTCCTGCAAGTTGTCCTCTGATCTCTACTTAATACATTGTGGCATACATGCCCTGATACATACAAGAAAATAAATACATAAACACATAAATGCAAAAAAACACCCACATTATTTTTCTAATTACTAATACCAATATATGATTGTCATGTGAATTTGTAATATAATCCTAAAGCTATTTAGCGATGTCAAAGTGGGAGCACAGAGATGTTAAGAAACTAGTCTGAGGTCACACAGCGGGGGGAAGGGGTGGAGCCAGCTTCCTCTAGCTGGT
The DNA here is from genome assembly GCF_000317375.1 of Microtus ochrogaster. NCBI lineage: Eukaryota > Metazoa > Chordata > Mammalia > Rodentia > Cricetidae > Microtus > Microtus ochrogaster. Next base: position 11,973,306 of record NC_022010.1, read on the forward strand.
TCCAGATCCTAACCAAGACAAAGAGAGGCTCAACAGAGGCCTTTAACTGATCCTATGACCCCGAAGTTTATGGGAAAGAAACCTATGAGGAGGGCGAGGAATAGACACATGGGTTAGGAGCCATATCAGAAGTAAAACCACTCACTGTGAAGAATCCCAGTAGCAGGGAAAATATATCCCCAAAATCCTGCAGTCTCTTTTCCTGGAATGTCGTACAGATTGTATTGTATGTGAGCTGGGAAGGAAGCAGGCGCGCAGCCACAAGCAGGTGCAGGCCACAGGGGACAGCCCTGGCTGCCTGTCCTTGGCTGCCCCGACTGGGCTCACAGAACAATACCGCCACCTGCTGGCCTCAACTGTCAACACAGAGCAAAGCAGGTGCTAGGCCTGGCTTTGGAGAAAATAAAAGACTTTGGGGTGGTGGGGAGCTTGTCACATTGCGCTGCTGCCCTCCCACAGGAAGCCTTTGGGCATGGCACAGCAGACCTGCGAGTCCAGTCTCTTCACGTCCCCAAAAATCACAACTTGGTGGGCTTCAGGCAAAAAGGGTCACCACCCCCAGACTGGGAGGGAGGGACCAGCAAACAGTAACAAGGGACAATTCTCTGCCCTGAAGACTAAACACTTAACCCAGCAGGGAAACACCCGTGCCCCACATCCCTGACCTGGATTTGCCACCACACACAGGGTCTTGTGATGTACTGAAGCCGTGGGCTTCAGGGTAACAGCCAGAGACAGCAGCAATGGCAGGGATGGTGACCTGCTCCCCTCTGTCCATACCTCTCACCCCAAGAAGTCACAGCACAGAGTAGGAGGCATCTGGCAGCCCATCACAGTCCTCAGGGGAAAGTCTGTCTGCTATGTCACAGAAGACTACCCTGTAGAGCACTCATTCCAACCCCAGACTAAAAATGTTCCCTGGGTGCTAGAGAAATGACTTGGTGGTTAAGAGCACTGGCTGCTCTTCCAAAGGACTGGGTTTAATTCCCAGCACCTGCATAGCGATTAAGAACCATCTATAACTCCAGTTCTGTGTGATCCGATGCCCTCTTCTGGTCTCTGTGGGAAATGCACACAGACTTAAACACAGGTAAAACACCCATGTGCATAGCATTCATTTTTAAAAAATAAAAACTGTCCCTGATTCCTCTTTCATGGGCCACCTGTGTGCTGAGGGGCGCCAATAGAAGGAAACCTTTAAAAGCTAGCACCAAGAAAGATAAGCATGGCCTGTGTTACCAGGAGTGATGACTTGACCCAAAACCACCAGGACTCTGATGGAGACAGAAGCCATGTGTCATTTCCCAGAGACCCTGGAGTTGAGTCTGGGGCCTTAATCTTCATCCCCATTCAGACCGCCCCCCCCATACTGACCTCCACTCCCCACAAAACAGCATCAAGCTAGAGCGGGCTACACAGTTGCCCGGACAACAGAATATCAGAGTGGGCTCCGATTTGGGCTCAGGCCATCTTTATTGAAAGCAGGTCCTCAGGGAGAGTGTGAAGTTTCTGCAGTCAAATCCTGAAGTGGGCACCTCTGAGCCTGAGCCCACTCAATCAAGGCAAGAGAGCAGAGCACACATGCACGTCCCGTGGCTCTCAAAGGCTTGGGAAGAGGCCAGACTCCAGGCCCTCCAGAGTCCTTTGCTCAACTTAGGCGTTCGTAAATTGCCTCTCCCAGGATCTGTCTCTTTTCTCAACCTTTGGGAAAATCTTGGTAATAAAGGGGACGTGTGACCCCTCCCCCCATTCAGGACGTTTAAGGGACTTGAAGCCTGGCAAGATGGTTTAGTGGGCAAAGGTGCTCGCTGCCAAGTCTGGAGATCTGAGTTCAATCCCCAGGGCCCTACAAGGTGGGAGGAGAAAACCCACTCCTGGAAGTTGTGCTCCGGTTTTCCTACTTGTGTTGTGGTACAGATGTCATCACGCACACACACACACTCACACTCACACACACACACGTGTAATAAAATTAAAGATTAAGAGTGAAAACGATCTGGCCTACGAAGTGAGTTCCAGGACAGCCAGGACTGTTAAACAGAAAAACCCTGTCTCGAGGGGGAAAAGGAGAGAGCGTGCCAAAACGAGGGAAAAGGCTGCGCAGGGTTGTCCTGCCTTTCTGCCTGGTCTGGGGGCGTTGCGCATGGCCGCCTCTCCTAAGCCTAGCAGCTTCCCTGGTGGAATGAGAATCTAAGGCTTCCGTGGGGAGGGTGCTAGCTCCATGCTGGCCTCCTGTTTTTGATGTGCCTTCACCCATATGCTCCTGAAATGTGGGGAAAGTGAGCAAGAGGCAGCTGTGTTCCCAGAATTCATCCACAGCACCCGGTGTGCCCGACAGTCAGTGTGGGATGGGGACCCGGGCTACAACGTCTGCTGCCGGTCACCAGTATTCTCCGCTGAAATGACCTCGGAGAGCCCCATTTCCTATTTCAAGCTGGTACCATCTACCCAGCAGGCACAGTGCAGGAACTGGCTCAGAAGAATTTGGTCCGTACCCCATTTGAGTTGAACTCCAAAACCAGCACATAGCCCTTCCCAGGCTGATGGAGATCTGAAACCCTGGGCGACTCAACATGCAATAGTTATGTGGATGTATTTCATTCAGAGCTCTCGGGGAGCAAAATTTGACAATGGCCATCTAAGATTAACACATCTGGCCTTGGAGAGACTGCTCCCACTTCTCGGTACCCTTCTTGGGAAGTTACCTGCCCAGATGTGAAAGACCACACTCAGGACTCCTTCTGGAATGAATCTTTACATCAGCAGCCGCGGAGGTAAGGGTGCACAGACTGGAGGCGGGTGCTCTGGTTCTAATGGAGCTTTTGGAAGCTGAGCCCAGCTCACCCTCACAACTGCCTGCGAAAGATACAGCCCACAGTAGACAACCCTACAACACTGGAAAGCTAAGAGTCACAGTGATGTTAAGAAGAAATGAAGGCAAGGGGGTTTTTTGTTTGTCTGTTTCTTCTGTGCCAGCTAACGACTAGAGAAGCTATACATGTCACAGGCCAGACGTGTGATAGACTGCACAATCACGGCTCTCAAAAACATTGCAGGCCCCATGATAAAAATAATGTACACAGGAGAATTACCTGATACTGCATGTCAGTGCAAACTAAACTATATACAGAATATATGTGTGAAAACGTGTGTGTGTGTGTGTGTGTGTGTGTGTGCAAGGAGGCATAGACAATACATTAATATGCTTTTCATGTGTAAAATATCTCTAAACACAGGGAAGGGGTCTAATATTGACTGACTACAAGAAAAAAAACAGTGGCTAAGGTTGGATAGGGTTTGCTTTTCTTTGAAATTACATGTATAGTCTGAATTAGAACCATATGCATGTACCGTGGCTTTAACTATGTGAACAGGCTTGCCAGCATTCGCTTTACAGACCACAAAATGCACCCACGTATCCCATGGACCCCATTGCTATCACCCAGCATAAACCCTGGGTCAGCCCCCAGTCTGGCTCCTCTCACCTGATGTGATTATCTGCAAGACCCCGGCAAGAAATCAGCTTTGGAAAGACAGGGTTTATCTTAGCACACACTTCCAGATGACAGTCCACCCAAGTCACCGTGAGAAGAGCTAGAAGCCACTGGTCACAGGACATCCACAGTCAAGAGCAGAAATGAATCCTGCCTGTTACTTACTTGCTCTTGGCTAGATTCCTTCTCTCTCGTACTGTCCATGGCTCCCTGTCTAGGGAACAGTGCCTCCCACGAGGGACTGGGTCTTCCTGCACTGATTAACTGTCAAGATAATCCCCCACAGAGATTCCCACCAGGGGCCAACCTGACCTAGATCATTCCTCATTAAGACTCTAAATGAGGTGAATGGAGGTTTGATCGCGTTGACAGTTAAACCTAACCAGCACACACAACACATTCACGGGCTCAACAGGTGTGTTCATGCCTCTGTCACATGATACACAACTGTGTTATCTCCAGTTTGAGACGATGGAGAGCAGCGCTATCGGGAACCTGTACACCCATGCCTCCATTTCTTTCAAGGCAGATTTAGAAGTAGCAGGGCCAGGTCCTGAGGCAGAGGTGCATTGTGAGAACCTACCAACTGTTCTCAAAGCCACTTCTCCATTTTACAGCCAACACCCACCGAGAGGAATGTCACTTGGCTGAGTCCTCACCAACACTCGCTACTATCACTGCTTGTTTCTGTCACCCCATCAGCTTCACAGTGGGATGCTAACCCTTGGTTTGAATTTGCCTTCCCCTGGTGACTAACGGTGTGGGGATCTAACTGTAAACATTTGATTAGTAACTATACAACAGACTCAGAAAAACCACAACCTCCAGGTTCTCTCCCCCAAATCAAACAGCCCTGAGTCAGTATTCCACGCACAAAGACCTTTGGGCTCCTCTCCTAGGCTCCTATGTTACAGAGCAGTATACAGCACAGTATTCTGGATGTCATGGAACCACTGGTGACAGCCCCCAAACCAGACACATCACTATCTCCCAGCTGTAGTGGTTTGAATGAGAAATACCCCCCACAGGCTCATGTAGTCAAACATTTGGTCTCCAGCAGGTGGCGCTGTTTGAGGAGGTTATGGAACCTTGAAGAGGTGACGTCTTGCTGGAGGAAGTATGTCACTGGGGGTGGGCTTTGAGGCTCTATATCCTCACCCTACTTCCTGTCCGTAGTTGGAGATGAGATCTCCCAGCTTCCTGTTTTGGCTGCTGTGCCTCCGTCGCCATGGTGGGCTCTCACTGGAACTGTAGGCCCCAATAACCTCTTTCTTCTATAAGCTGCCTTAGTCATGGCTTTTATCACAGCATCTGAAGGGCACCCAATCCAGGCAACTTGGACTTGTAACCAAAAGACTGTGTGTATCTCTACTCCCACGACCATACCCCCAGGGCCCCTAGATATATGCAAGGCCTGGATCCTGAATATAAGTTCCATGGGGTCACAGCAGCAGCTCATGATGTTTTTAAATGTATTCCTCTCCATGTAAGTCACCCAAAGAGGCAGGGCTCAGCTGGCTACCACTCACAGACTCCCCACTGCAGACAAGGACAGAGGGAAACTCGAGCACTGTACGCAGTAAACAGACCTCCTCTTCTAGCTCAGTTCCCCCCAACACCATCCCACCCCAGCCATGCCACCAGGCCCCTCTGACGCCCCCCACATCCTGCAACAGGCCGGCTCCACCTGTTAATGGAAGCCGACTGTCTCGAAGCTGGCTGGTAAATCTTATTAAAGCAATCCCTCCCTGAACCCAGACTATTACAGCCACCCTTATGGTAGAATAAAAATTAATTTTCTCAGCTATAATAAGAACGATAAGAATGAATCACTTGGGACCAAATAAAGATTACAATTAGCACCAACAGAATAAATCGAAGTTTAACGTGGACCAGCTGTGGATTTGCTCTGATTTTCTCTCCGTTGCCTGTAAAGGCATCTGCAGAGAATGGCCTCTCTCATGAGCCCTGCAGATACAGGGGCTGTGTGAAGTTCCTGGGAGGAAAGGATGGGCTGCTCAGAGGGCACAGAGGCCAAAGGCTCAGAGGGCACAGAGGCCAAAGGCTCAGAGGACACAGAGGTCAAAGGCTCGGAGGGCATAGAGGTCAAAGGTTCAGAGGGCACAGAGGCCAAAGGCTCAGAGGGCACAGAGGCCAAAGGCACAGAGGGCACAGAGGCCTTGGGAGAGTCCAGGGAAGGGAGAGAAGGTGCTGTTGAAGACAATCATGCTATGGAGCAAGTGACCTCTGTCAGGTCCCTGTGGACCTGTGTGGTCGCTGAATCATTCAGCATAGGAGCTTCTCCTTGGGAACTTCCTCCTCATCATCATCATCCTCGTCTCCCTCCTTCCCTTCCCCATCTTCCCTCTTCTCCCTCTCCTTCCCTTCTTCCTCCTAACCCTCCTCCTCTCCCTCCTACCCATACCCTTCCTACCCTTCCTCCATCTCCTTCCTGTGGGAGCCCACAGTTTTAAATCCATTCCGTCTTGACTAAAGGTCAGAGAGTTCAAACCTATTCTTGCTCCTCAAGGACAAATGACAAGATGTTTGGCCAAAGATGTGGCTTCTGGATGTCCTGCTGCTCAAGGACCAGACAACAGGATGTTTGACATTTGGCGTGGTTACTAGGAGCTCTGAGATGTAAGGAAGTAATTATGATTGTTTGTTCTTTATATCATGGGAGGAACGTCTTCTGCCCTCCCCTTTTGATTGGGGTATATAAGGACTTTGAGTAATAAACTTGAGGCTGTTGCCAGTATTCACTGGAAGCCCTCCCAGCTCTATCTTCTGTCTCTCAGTCTCTTTCTTAATCCTCACTCCCTTTTCAAGAATACGTGAACAAGTCGGCGGCTCTGACACGTCCCCCTCCCCCTCCACAGTGAGTCTCACCTCAGTGACCCACAGCTAGGCAGAGATGCAGAGAAGCCAGTTACAGCCCACAGCATCTCTGTTTGAAATACTCACCCAGGGCTGGGGAGATTGCTCAGTCTGTGCTAGCTACTTAGGCATAAGGACGGGAGTTTGAGCCTCCATGCCTACAAGAAAGGGGGTATTGGAGTGCGAGATGGGCATAGCTGGTAATTCTAGTGCTGATGGGGGTACCTAGTGCTCACTGGCTGGCCAGCATAGACTAATGCCCAGTTCACAGAAGCTAGAGAAACCCCATGGAAGCCTTTTAGGTAGAGGCTTGAGAGAATCCTGGCAGCTTCCAGTGGCCAAAAGAAACTGTCTCCACCTGTCACATGCCCACCTGTGCCAGGCGTGGCCACAAGTGCTGTGTGTACTGACTGTTACCCTCTCCACAGCTCTGGATGTAACTGAAAATTTTGCTCTATGTGGGAACTGAGGACTGGAGACATCATGCCATTCCCACGGTCACACAACAAAGCCAAGCAGTCTACATCTGAAACCAACTGGTCATGCCCCTGCCTCCACACTGCACTGTCCTACCACCCCTGGGCTTCTCCTTGGAAATCCCTATGGGAAGAAGCTAAGCTAGTGACTGACTGGTGGATAACAATGGCTCGAGGGGTCACCTAAGTATGTGATAGGTTGGATAGATGGGTGCTCAGCTCCCCAAGGCCCTGAACTGTACAGTTCTGTCCTGAATATTCCCTGCCTCATTCCTGGAGTTGGTGAGTTTGCAACCCCAGGGAGTGCCTTCCTGAGCCAATATAAAGGACACTGGGGAGAACCCAAACCACAACCTTCAGGAAACCCACCCTTGGAACCATACCTAAACAGCCCTGTGAGGACAGCAAAGCAATCAGCACCCACCCTTACCCCCGTCCTGGCTCCCACGGGACACCAGCACCTCAGCCACCCAGGCAGCGATGCCAACCAGAGCCACGGCACACAAAAGAGACATTTCTCCGCTAATTTTGATTTTAATCTCTGAAAGAAGTGAGCTGCAACCTGGGTAGTCATTAGCAGAGAAGAAAGCACCTCTCATCCCAACTCCTAACTCTTGGTGCCCACTGGAAAATGATCGCCGCCCGTGGTAGCTTCACTAATTTGAGCTAGAAGAAAAGGTCTTTGTGCCTTCTATACAAGGTTCACGACCTCGTTCCCCGTTCCCAGCTTCCCCGTGTGAGCCTGCCTGGCTCTGGCTCTGAGAAGAAACAGGGCTGAGCCCTTCAGGAGACTCCGTGTGCAGAAGATGCCCACTCCGTGCAGGGCAAGGTGCCCTTAGGGAAACCCCGTACCACCGCAGGGGCCCGAGGTGTCACTTGTTCCTGTTCCTTGCCCTGGGCAGAGGCATTTTCTGCTTGCAAATGAGGCTCTGAGCAGGAAAGAGAGAGGAGGAAAGAGAAGGGCCTCCCCGCTGCTGTCTGTGGCAGGTATCAAGCTCAGCAGAGTCCCCAATTACAGCGTGCAGCCTTCACTGGTGATTCTTGTCAAAATACCCGTATCCCAGCAAGTGAGACCTTGTGCACAGATTCAGATGCTTACCCGGGAAGGAGCGGGGCTGGGCGAGCTCAGCTGGTAAAGGTGCTTGCCACCAACCTGACTGCTGACCTAAATTCAATCCCCAGAACCAGCATGCTAGGGGGAGAGAACTGAGTCTCCAAAAGTCAGCCTATGGCTTCCACGTTCAAGCCCCTCCCTTCTCTGGGCGCATGGATGGCCACTGACATCAGATTTCAGATGATTCAGCCTTTCTGTCTGGACTCAAAACCAGTGACTCTGCAGGAAGTTTGAGAACCTCATGACTGCCCAAGGACTGGGGACCTGAGTCTCTGCCTCTCTGGTGTGCACGATGGCCATGGTTGGACTGCCCAGCTCCTCCATCTGTAAGCCAGTCCGCTCAATCCCTTTTGAGGTATACGTGCAAGTTTGGAGGTGGCATATTCTGTGAGGCGTGTGGGGTATATGTGTGTGTTGTATTATATATGTCTGCATTGTGGGGGCATGTGTGTATGCTATACATGTCTGTATGTGTGTGAGCACATGTGTGTTACATGTGACTGCATGTGTGTGCATGTGTTGTACATGTCTGCATGTGTGGGGCATGTGTGTTATGTGTGTCTGCATGTGTGTGAGCAAGTGTATTATGAATGTCTGCATGCGTGTGGGCATATGTGTGTGGGCACATGTGTGTTACACATGTCTGCTTGTGTGTGTGTGTGTGTGTGTGTGTGTGTGTGTGTGTGTGTGTGTGTGTGTGGTGCACATACATGTGGAGGCTGGAAGTTGATGTCAAGAATCCTCCTTCATCACTCTCCCACCTCGTTCATGGAAGCAGGATCTCTCAGTCAAACTCAGAGCCAGCCAACATGGCGTGTCTAGCTAGCTAGCTTGCCCTAGGGATTCCCTGTCTCTGCCCTCCAAGGCTAGAATTACAGGCAGCCACCACACCCACCTGGCATTTATGCAGGTTCTCGGGACCAAGCTCTGGATCTCTGTCTTTCCTGGAAAGCTCTTTCACCCCCAAGTCATTTCCCCAGCCCCTATTCTTCCATTTCTTGGACAGCTACCCCAAAGTGACATTCAACCATCCACGAGGCTTCATCATCTGTGTCATCCGTCAGCCCAGCATGCAGAGTAGAGGCCAGCCTCTACAAGATGTGGCCCAGCCTGGGCTCTATTCATGCTGCCAGCCCCACCCCACTAGCCCCGAGTGCCCCCCAGGCCCGCCCAGTCCTCCATTCCCCAGAGACGATCTTGTCAATCTCTAAGCACAAGGAATTCAAACCATACGGCTTGAAGGAAAGGCTCAGCCCAGGGCTGGAACATGAAACGTACCAGATGATCCGGAACAGCTCCTGCCAGGCAGCAGGAAAGTGCTCCAAAGCAGATGGGGACACAGTCATGGCAGTGAGGCCGCCGGAAGAAGTGGTTTCTGCCCAAGGATGGGGTGACTTTGAGTATCTGACATCTAATGACAAGTGACTCATGGGAGGACGCACATAGATCCACAAAGAAGGGGTCACAGAGCTGGCTGGACAACCCAAGAGAGCCGAAGCATTGCCCGGCAACCAGGTTAAGGACTGGATCCGGGAGCAGCTGTGTTATGGAGGTGGGTTACCACGTTTTCTTCTTTGCAACACTCCCCTCGACTCCCTATTGCCTGTCCTGGAGATAGCACCTGCCTTCTCAGATCTTGCTCCCCTCCTGGACACGAGCAGCCTAGCACTCCCATCTGAAGCATCCTCCTGTCTCACCCACAGCAAGCAGGACAGAATTGCTGAACATGACAACCATGTGTGCTTTTCTCATGTAAGATTTTTTTCACAGATATTTAAATTGATTTCAATCCCGACTAAGGCCTGGGGAGACAGCTCAGTCAGCAGCCTGTTTGCCTTGCGAGCAAGAGGACCAGAATTACATCCCCAGAACCCATGTCAAAAGAGCCAGCCATAAACTGGACATGGTGACACACGCCTTTAGTCCCAGCACTTAGAAGGCAGAGACGGGTGGATCTCTGTGAGCTTGAGGTCAGTCTGGTCTACAGAGTGAGTTCTGGGACAGCCAGGACTATATAGAGAAACCCTACCTCAAACAAACAAACAAAAAAACAAAACAATACAACAACAACAAAAAGCCAGGCATGGTGACACAATTTTGTAATCCCAGCACCCGGAAGGTGCATGCATGACAGAGGTTAGTATCATGTCTTCTTCTATTGCTTTCTGCATTACCTTTTTAAGACAGGTTCTCTCACTAAACCTGAGGTTTGCCAATTCTGCTAGAATGGCTGGCCGGCAAGCTCCAAGAATCTCCCCAGCCCCCAGCCTGGGGTTACAGGCATACACAACCATGCCCAGCTTTCAGTTGGGTCCTGGAGACCCAAACCTGGATCCTCCCACTTGCATGGTTAGTGTTTTACCCACTGAGCCATCTCCCCAGCCCCCAGAGGGTCTTTTTATTGGAGCTTCTGGAAGCCCTGGAGACTGGTATGCAGCATTAAACGGCCCCAGACTCGGGGACTCGGTACCTGGCTGCAACCATGACATCATCTTTCATTTATAAAATTGTTCCACTCACACCTGACTCACAGAGACACCTGAGACCATTTCTTAAACCAACAAGCCCATCAGCAGATGGACAGAAAGTGCCCTGAAGCCTCCGCCCTAGATAAGACCCAAAGCGAATGCCAAGAGAGGGAGGACAGGGTGCTTCTCTGTGCACTGGCTACTGTTGCTATGGCAACAAGGAGCCACTGGGAGACAGCTCCATGGGCCCCATGGTCAGAGCTTCCGGAACAGGACCTGGCTTCCATCAGGGTGGGGCTTGGTGGATCTAAGGAGAGGAATTGCAGGTACCTGGGAGCGAACCCACTCTTCAGAGCTTCCTCAGAGGTTTCATGCCTTAGTTTCCCCATCTATAAAATGTAAAATTAAGGCAAGGCATGTGGTGGAAGTTAAAGAGATGAGAAAAGAATCCAACATCAGGGAACCCCCAACCATTCTGCTGCAGCACAGACTCGGCCCATGCAGCCACCTTGGTGCAGGTGTCTTACCAAGACATCATGCTGAATCCATGTATAAGACTAAAGACAGACAGGACTTCAAGTGGATGGCGCTATCCATGCGAAGATGCCCCAGCAAGCTGGTCCCACGCTGCAGACCCTCTTTTGTTGGGCTTTACATGCTCCCATGGAAGGGGGCCAACATGCCCTTCCTGGAGCCTAGATGGTCCCAGGACTGCAGTGGGAGAGACTCCTGGTGATGTGGGGCTCGGTCCTCAAAACAACACATCCCCTGTCTGGCCAGGACACTCACTTTTGCTTGCTATGGGTCACTAAGTTGTGAGGAAGCTAGAAACCTGGGGGAGACACCAGGGAACCCCAGCCCAGCCAAGGACCCACCAGACACAGTGTACCTGCGGATGACTTCCTTGAGCTGTTTCAGAGGACAAAAACAGAGGACACTGCCCCTGACACACCCTACCCTGGGGCAAGATTTAAAAAAAAAAAGAAAGGAAGGAAGGAAGGAAGGAAGGAAGGAAGGAGGGAGGGAGGGAGGGAGGGAGGGAGGGAG
>NC_022010.1:11984881-11990868 GCF_000317375.1 Microtus ochrogaster
GAGGGAGGGAGGGAGGGAGGGAGGGAGGAAGGAAGGAAGGAAGGAAGGAAGGAAGGAAGGAAGGAAGGAAGGAAGGAAGGAAGGGACAAACTACTCTGAATTAGGAATTCAAAGAGTCGATCTGTGGAGACCAGAGAGATGGCTGAGTGGTCAAGAGCTGATCTTGCTCTTGCAGAGAACCTGAGTCTAATTCCCACCACCCACACGACAACTCCCAACCACTTGTAACTCCAGATACAGGGGATCTGACTCCCCTTCTAGTCTCCAAGGTATACAGACACACATGCAGGCAAGACACTCCCCCTACCAAAAACAACCCACATAAAAAGAAAATCATCATTTTTTAAAGACGACAATCCGGGCATGTCATGGCACACAACACCTCTCCCCCCAGAATGGATATCTAAGGACAAAAGGCCATGTCTGAACTTCCCCACATGCCTCTCAGGAAACAATGGTAGCATGGATAACACGTGACACAGGAGTCAAAGAAGGGGGTGGCAGAGCATGGGGGCATTCCATCTTGACATGCCTTGGCGACAAGAAGAACCAAGCTCACACAAAAGCAAGATAGCAGATAGTCATTCTGCCCATAGAGGAGCAAGAACTTGACAGGAAGAAGAGGGTGGACTAGACAATGTTTCCTTTTTTGTTTTGTTGTTGTTTTCTACACAGGGTTTCTCTGTGCAACCCTAGTTGTCCTGGAACTAGCTCTGTAGAGCAGGCTGACCCCGAACTCACAGAGATCCGCCTGCCTCTGCCTCCCGAGTGCTGGGATTAAAGGTGTCACCACCACCGCACAGCTGTTCTTTTCTAAGGCAGGTTCTGTATCTAAGAAAAGGCAGAGAGTTCTGGTTCTGCAGAGTTCATGCCTATCATCCCAGCACTCGGAGACTGAGGCAGAAGGATCACCAAGACAGCCTAGGCTGTTTGGCAAGACCTTGTCTCATACAAAGAGAGAGAGAGAGAGAGAGAGAGAGAGAGAGAGAGAGAGAGAGAGAGAGAGAGAAAGAGAGAGAGAGAATGGTGGGGCTGGCACTAGGGAGGTGGCTGAGTGTGATCACCTGCCAGGCGCACTGTTGAATCAAAACCCGGCAACTTACGGAAAAGCTCTGTGGGAAGTTTGTTTTTAAGGGCTGTGGACTTCTGCAATCATGCGGGTTTGTATCTGAACGCCACAAGAGTCTGCACTAAAAGCACGCATGCGCTAACCAGGATCCCTCTGGGGAAGGTGGGAGATAGGAGGTGCTTGGGATGTTGAGCTCTTGCGTGATGTTTTATGTAAATAATACTAGTGGCTGCAGACCTCCGTCTCATCAGCGTCCTGTCTGCCAGCCACCACCAAGGCTTCCTTCCCACACACCAGCCCATTCACTCCAGCAGGTGAAATGTTTTAAAAGGAAGTGGGTGTAGCTCAGTGGTAGAGTACTTGGCTGGCATGCATAGGGTCCTGAGTTCAAGTCCTAGCCCAGAAAAACAACTCTAACTACAATCTGAATCTCTGAAGTACAGATGACACTTCATGAGGCCTTCCCATTTAACAGTGAGCCTTCTACATGTACTAGGGAGAAGTTCCTGGCCTCCTGAAGTCATCTTTCTAAGAAAAAAGAAAAACCACCATTGAGAGCCAGTGAGATGGTTCAGCAGATAAAGTTGCTGCTGCCAAGGCTACCAACCTGAGTTCAATACCCAGGACCAGCACAGTGGATGGAGAAAATCAGAAAATCGACTCCCTCAAGCTATTCTCCACCCACCACATTTGAACCATGGTGTGTGCGTGCCCCCATCTCCACCACATTTGAATCATGGTGTGTGCGTGCCCCCATCTCCATCACATTTGAATCATGGTGTGTGCGTGCCCCCATCTCCACCACATTTGAATCATGGTGTGTGCGTGTCCCCATCTCCACCACATTTGAATCATGGTGTATGTGTGCCCCCATCTCCAGCCGCTCACACACAAAATGAATATGCGTGATTTTGAAAAAAATAATGTAAGAAGGAAACAGAGAGATGGAGTACCAAGTGTGACCCCCACGGACAGAGAGGACGATCAGGGTCCTGCTCTGAGCAAGTGTGACATCCTGAGGCTCGGGGGCATCGAGGGCTCAAACATGAGAGAAAATTTAAGCAGATGAACTGCAGGGGCTAAGGCCCCCATGGCAGAACCAAGCTGGGGGTGTTCCAGGGACAAGAGGCCAAAAGTGAGGCAACAGACAGGAAGTGTCAGACATGACGGGACACCACTTATGCAGGGCACTCTGGTCTGTCTCAGAACACTGGCTTTTACACGGAGGTTCTGAGCCGGGGTGGGGCCTGATGCAATTTGCTCTTAACAAAACTACGCCAGTGGTTGTCACAAACAAGGGTTGGAGTGAGGCTGGGCTATGGCGGGGCAAGCGATCAGACTGACTGCAAGCAGGGTGGAAGTGAGGAGAAGGGGTGAGCCTGGGCATGCACCGTGAAGGAGAAAGGATGGTTCTAGGTCTTTCCAGCTGGGTGCTTAGAAAGAAGGCATCCCCATCAGCGGGCATCCCCACTGCTGAGAAATATTATTTTAACTGGGCAAAGATGTGCTACATTTGTTTATGCTGCAGAATATTACCTTATTATACACGTGTGTCGCTTTTGTTTATGCTACATTTGTTTAATTATGTAAAGATGTGTTGTGTTTATTTCACCTTGCCTGCCTAAGGCACCTGATTGGTCTATTAAGAAGCTGAATGGCCAAGCAGGAGAAAGGCTAGATGGAGCTGGCAGGCAGAGAAAATAAATAGGAGAAATCTAGGCTTGAGAGAGAAAGAAAGGAAGAACAAGAGGAGGAGAGAATGAGGACCACCCCTGGGGCGAGAAGCCAGGTAGATGACAGACAGACAGACATAGAGAAGCAGTGAAAGCAAGATGTACAGGAGTAAGAAAGGTCATAAGCTCCTAGGCAAAAGATAAAAGGAAACAAGTTAAATTAAAAGAGCTAGCCAGAAATGAGCCTGAGCTAGCCCAAACACTCAAAACTAATAATAAGTCTATGTCGTGATCTGGGAGTGGGTTGCTGGCCTAAAAGGAAAAGCCTGGTATATCCCACTCCCTGTACCAGACAGTCCAAAGGAAGATGGGCTCATCTAAGAAACTGGACTTCATACAGCATGCTAGCATAAGCTTATAAAAAGCCTCTACCTCAGTCTTAGGAAAATGTAATAAAAAAAAATTAATGGCCTGAGACTGGTGGAATCCCACTCAAGGTTTTCCTTTAGGTCAAGACTTCTTAGATCATTAACTTCCAACAGAAACCCCCAGCCCCAGCTCCAGGACACGTGAGAGACGGTACACACTGACACAGCCCTCTAGTTTGGGCCCCACCTTGGTTTCCCTTCCTGTCTCTATGATAAATACGCTGGCAAAATAATTTAAGGGAGAGAGGATGTGTTTCAGCTCAGACTTCAAGTCCATTGTGGGGCTGAGTCAAGTTGGCAGGAGGGGCTCAAGGCCACTCACGATGGGAAACAGAGACTGCCAGCCAGTGCTCAGCTGCTTTCGGCATTTTACACAGTCTAGGAAGCCCTGCCTAGGGAACTGTTCCGCCCACAATGACACAGGTCTTCCCACAGCGACTACCGTCATCAGAACAGCTCCCCACAGGCAAGCCCAGAGCCTCGCCTGCCAGGTGATTATAGATTCTGTATTCTAGATTCTGTATTCTAGATTCTGTCCTGTTCATAATCAACATAGTGACAGAGCTCAAGGGACCTAGGCCCTACTCACTCTTAAGACCCACCCCACCCTCCAAATGATATCATTACTCTCATTTTCCCCTACTTTAAAATCCAGTACCGGAGGCCCTGAGAGGTGAAATAACTCGCTCTTGGTCACACACCTGGGACACAGTAAAGACTTGATCCCTAGTCAGCTGATTTTGAAATCCGATATGGTCACTTAGCACAGGTTCCTATCGAAACTGGGTGCTGGGACCCAAGAGATGAATATTTATTTTTTTTAAATATTTATTTATTATGCATACAATATTCTGTCTGTGTGTATGCCTGCAGGCCAGGAGCGGGCATGAGACCTCAGTACAGATGGTTGTGAGCCACCATATGGTTGCTGGGAATTTAACTCAGGACCTTTGGAAGA
Source organism: Microtus ochrogaster (assembly GCF_000317375.1). Lineage (NCBI taxonomy): Eukaryota > Metazoa > Chordata > Mammalia > Rodentia > Cricetidae > Microtus > Microtus ochrogaster. Next base: position 11,989,010 of record NC_022010.1, read on the forward strand.
ACAGGCAATGCTCCCAACCTCTGAGCCATCTCTCCAGTCCAAGAGATGAATATTTAATGTTATTTAATTAACATAAATTTAAGGCTACAAAGAAAGACTCAACTCCCTACGTGGAGCAGTGGGGTGCCGTCAGATCTACCTCTGTCCCGGAGCAGTGGGCAACAGCGGATCTACCCCTGTTTTACATTTTTATTTAGTCGAGGGGAGGCCTGTGCCAAGACATGTGGGTGGGGGTCAGAGGACAACTTGCAGGAGTCAGTTCTCACCCGCCACCATGTGGAGGCCAGGAATCAAGTCATCGGGCTTGGCAGCAAGCACCTTTACCAGCTGAGCCACTTTGACAATGCTAATTCACTGGTTTTTTTATTCTTTATTTATTATTGTTACTGTGCGTGCAGTGGGAGAAGCTTGGGTGTGCCAGGGCACATGTGGATGGTCAGAGAGTGACTTTATAGAGTTCATTTTCTCTGTCTCCCTTCACATGGGTTCTGGGACTACAACTCAGGTCATCACGTCTGCGTGGCAAGCCCTTTGCTCTCTGAGCTCTCTCACCAACCTCCGTCTGCTCTCGTCCAGACAGAGACCGAAACTGTGACAAGCTGGTACAACTGTTCTGAGCTTGAGACGGGATTAAAATCCTCAGCAGATTTCAAGGCATGGAAAATAATAAGAAAGCAGGGGCTTAGAAAGACAACTCAGGGGATAAGAGCACTTCCTGCTCTCACAGAGGACCAGAGTCCAGTTCCCAGCATCCACAGGGTGGCTCACGACTGCCTAGAACTCCAGCTCCAGGAGATCCAATGCCACCTTCTAGCCTCTGAGGGCACCTGCACACACATGCACACACACACACACACTCACACACAAAATAAAATGAAATACTTTTTATTGAAAAAGTCTTACGCATATCCTGATCTCAAGGGGAAAAGACATATTGAATATATTTGTTCACTATAGATCTGTGCACTACATGTGCAGTACCAGTAGAGGCCAGAAGAGGGCATCAGATCCCCTGGAACTAGAGGTTGTGAGCCACCCTGTGAGTGCTGGGAATTGAACCCAGGTTCCCTGTAAGAGCAGTCAGTGCTCTTAACTACTGAACCGTCTTTCCAGCACCAACAAAATACATTATTCAAATTCACTTCACCTGCTTATTTTGTTTTGTTTTGAGACAGTCTTACATCATAGCCCAAGCTAGCCTGAAATTCACAATCCTCCTGCCTCAGCCTCTGAGTACTGGGATAGAGGTATGAATCACCCTGCCTGGCTTCTTTTAGTTTTAGTAACTGGCTGCTGGGAAAACTTACACACAAAGCTCACTTGACACTTTGAATCACATTGTTCTGAGTAGTTCTACCCCCAGGGAGACGCAACTCATTTAACCTGGGAAGAAGCACCTTCCTCTTTCCCATTTCACAGAATGTAAAACCAAGTCCATCTTTCACAAGCCTAGGGCAGAGAGTCACAGTGAGGTCAGATCCAGGTTTTTCATTTAAGATTACCTCCTTGTGAAGTAAAAGTGAAGTCAGTAGATACACAACTAATGTTCAGTGCCACTCACGCTGAGCTGACTCCCAACAACCAATACAGCCAGCAATGCAGGCCTGCTCCTGTTACTTGCCATCTACGGCAGGTTAACTGGTGAAGAACCGCAATCACCATGGACCATAGCCCCCAGCACCATGGCCACTATAGCAGCTCAAAAGGCCATGTCACTGTACCACAGCTCACAGCACCACGGCCACCGTGCCATAGCTCACAGGACCACGGCCACCGCACCACAGCTCACAGCACCACGGCCACCGTACCACAGCTCACAGCACCACGGCCACGGTGCCACAGCTCACAGCACCACGGCC
>NC_022010.1:11991461-12004213 GCF_000317375.1 Microtus ochrogaster
CCGTGCCACAGCTCACAGGACCACGGCCACCGTGCCATAGCTCACAGGACCACGGCCACTGTGCCATAGCTCACAGGACCACGGCCACCATGCCATAGCTCACAGGACCACAGCCACTCTACCACAACCATAATATAAAAATAAGTAACAACAGAACACACACCTCCCCAAGCACCATTCTTTGTCACCCAGCTGTCACCTACCCTGTGTTACCTGCACCTCAGTTTTCCTCTGAGGTGCCACAGTCTGGCAAGTCATGTGACCATTCTTTTACCCACATCAGTGAGTTCTGAGGCAGGTACAAGACACAAATAACCCACTGAGAGTCTGCCTCGCCAGCTGAGGGAAGAAGAGGCCAGAGTCTCACGTCTGTTATCAGCTATAAGGATGCCACCAGTTTGGACTGACACAGGACACTCCTACAAAGGGCCACCTCAGTAAGAGACCAGCCAGAAGACAAAGGTTGGAAGTGACTAAGCCCTGCTCTGCCCTTTGGGAACCTGCATCCTGCTGTGCTTGAAGTATGCCCACCCCAACTTTGCAGACTAAGAGCTTTTCTCCCCTCCTAGAACCAGCGCCTAGTTTCATGTTGGGTTTCCGTGTTAGGGGTTTTGTTTGTTTGGGGTTTTTTTTCTCTTCTTTGATATTTATTTATTTTTATTTTATGTGTGTGGGTGTTTTGCCTGTGTGTATCTACGTGCACTATGTACCTGCCTGATGTGTCAGAGGCCATAGAAGGGTGTCAGGTCCCCTGGGACAGGAGTTATAGATGTGAGACACACGTGTGTGCTGAGAACTCAACCTGGGGCCTCTACAAGAATAGCAGGTGCTCCTAACCACTGAGCCACCATGTGGGTTCTACCCCACAGTTGTCATGTGACTTCCACACATACACCATGGTACAGTGCACAGGTGTGGATGTGCAGGTGTACACATACTCACATGCGCGCACACACACACAATAATAATAAGAATAAAATCAGTTTTAAAAGAATATGTGCCGGGTGGTGGTGGCACATGCCTTTAATCCCAGTACTCGGGAGGCAGAGGCAGGCGGATCTCTGTGAGTTCGAGGCCAGCCTGGTCTACAAGAGCTAGTTCCAGGACAGGCTCCAAAACCACAGAGAAACCCTGTCTCGAAAAACCAAAAAAATAAAAATAAAAAATTAAAAATAAAAAAAATATGTAACCACCACTTTGAGGGCATCAGTCCCTCCTAGACCTACCCAGTGCCAACCAATATGATTCAAAAAATCATTAAAAATAAAATTTAAGCTAACTTCGTCTTGCAGGAGGTCACAGATATGAAACAAGGAAAAATGAATCACGTCCCTTTTCACTCCAGTTCATAAAGCTTCAAGTTCCCACTGTCCATCTCTCTGTCACAGCCATTTCAAAAGCAAAATGGGGACTCAAATTGTTTCTAGGCAACAGATTATATACCTGCTGAGGCAGGGGGAAACTGGAGCACCGACCACAGACAGACACTGGCAGCATTTCTTCCTAAAGCTGAAACTTTCCCACTGTGGAGTGTGGGGCAGGGCCAGTCAGCTTTCTCCCAGGTTAAGACGCATGCAGCCTGGAAGTTTCTAAACCGTGACGTACAACACAGGTAAAGACTTCTACAAAGGGCATCCAGTTTGATTGGCCATGGCTGTGGTCTCCTGACCATGACCTCATGCCTGTGAGTGGACTCTGGGGATGGTTTCTATGGGTTGCAATAACCCGACTGGGACCTACAAGAGGAAAGGAAACCAAGCATCTGGCCTCTTCTCACAAAGGTGCCAGTGTAGCAGGCTCCTGCTTTTAGAGTAACTAAATCCAGAGCTTGGTAGATGGCTCAACAAGGCTACTTGAGCTTTAGGGCCTAAGTTTAAATCCCTGTACCCACATTTTAAAAAAAAAAAAAAAAGCAATGCTGGTTAGAGTCTACAATCCCAGCACTGGGGATGCAGAGACAGGAGAATCCCAGGAGCTCCGTGGTAAAAAAATAAATAAAATAAAATAAAATAAAATAAAATAAAATAAAATAAAAAGCTGGACAGTGAGTGAGAAAGATACCCAGCATTGACCACTGTCCTCTGAGTGCGTGTGCATATATGTGCACAGGTGCACACGCACACACACACCATGAAAGCCTAGCTTCTCTGCCTTCATTTGCATCTCTCCCCTCTATGCTGGGCTTCAGTCTTCTACCAACGCTGCTTGCATTCTCTGTTTAAATGTCAAAGTAGGCAGGAAGCGTCCCCAGGGGTGAGTTAGAAAGCAGATTAAAGGTCTTTTTCTGATTGCTTAAGTACGCTGATCTACATGGGGAAATACAGAAAATGGTGCCGTATCACATAGGTGCGAGATATTGAAATCATTTCAATTGTCTGTAAACTGCCTCGGCGGGTCACTCAGTCTAGGGGTGTAACCCGCCTGGCAGGGTCAGTTATTCCAGGGTCCCAGAGAGGCGCTATCTGGAAGATATGGGCGGAAAAGAGGAAGAAGGCCATGCTAGGTTTGTCAGAGCCTCCGTTTATTAGAGTCATGGTTACAGCTTATATGGGATGAGGAATTTGGAGGGCAGGGACATGGGCTCTTGCCGCGTGGTCCACAACGGTCACGTAGGCCAGGAGGTTACGATTGGTCAGGTCACGATTCCTCAGCCAGGAGTTCACGAGTTGACACACCTAGTTCTCTTGATAGTTTGGAATGTGGGGCGGGTTCCGCTAACAGATAGCTCTCTACTAACAGATAATTGGGTGTGGGGTAGGCTCTGCCAATAAAACAGTTCTCAATACAATTGGGAAGTGGGGTTCTCTGAAAACTCCCCAGGGCAATGGTTCCTGTAATGATTTTGGGGGGAAATTGGCTCCTGACAATTGTCTTATGGAGACTAAAGGAGACCGCATCAAATTATGCTCCCCGAAGATACCCACGTGTTCATCCCCAAGCCTATGGACCTATTGTCACAGGTCATTAATGGATTGTCAGAGGTTGGCGTAATGGTGCATGCCTTGGGAAATAGAGGCAGGAGGATGGCAAGCTCAAGGCCAGCCTGGGCTACATAGCTAGATTCTGTCCCAAAACAAGAAAAGGGGATTTTGTAGATGTCATTTTGATATTAAAGACGTCAAGATGGGGGAGAGGTTATCTGGCAAAACTCCTAAAGAGAACGCATGCAAGGATCTTGCAGCATCCTTCACTAGCAAAGATGGAAAAGAATCATCTAGACGCCAGGCTAGAGGGACAGCTCAGACAATAAAATGTTTGCTTTGCAAACATGAGGACTTGACTTTGTCCCCCAAAGTCCATGCAAAAAGCCAGGAACTGTGGTACAAGCTTATAATCTCAGAACTGGAGGAAGGTGGAGATGCATTGGTCACAGGGACTCAGTGACCTGGTAGCCTAACCTACTGGAGGGCCCTAAGAGATCCTGCCCTGAAAACAAGGCAGATAGGGGAGGGGCTTGGAGAAATAGTTCAGTGGCTAAGAGCATTTACTGTCCTCCCAGAGGACTGGGGTTCATTCCCAGCACCCACATGTTAGGTCACAAACATCTGTAACCCCAGATCCAGGAGACACCATGACCTCCACAGGCACTGCACGCACATGGTACACATACAGGAAGCAGACGCAGGCAGACACACGTGCACGCACATACACACAAAGAAAATACAAAAATCATCCCAATGTCCTTCAGCAAACACTGGCTAATACTTCAGGCTTTATCCACGCTGCAGAAGGTAGCAAGGCCATCAGGAGGGCAGAATTAAAGTTTTGCCATCCGGAGTAGAGAACCCCAGAGGGGTTCACTCGGCACAGTGGTGTGTACACAGGGCTGTGCCGGATGCCCTCAGCAGAGCCAGGCATACAAAGGGCACTGGGGACGAATGGCTGAGTCAGCAAACAGAAGTTCACACCTGCAAGTAGAGACATTGCCTGGGAGCACACCTCCAGGCAGCCTCCGAGGAGAGGTCAGGAGGCTGGAGAATGGTCACGGTAGGAGAAAAGACATCTTTTCTTACTGCTTTTTGTTTTTGCAGATTAATTGTGCATAGCAGGGATTCTCCCACAGTGTTTCATCACATGAACACAATACGCATTGGCCATTCCCCTTCACCGTTATTCTTCTGACTGCTCTTTCATTCCCGGCCGCTCAGACCCAAATAATCACACAAACACTATATTAATTATAACACTGTGTGTCCAATAGCTTAGGTGTATTCCTAGCTAGCACTTACATCTTAAATTAACCAATTTCTATTAATCTATGAATCCCCCCGAGGCTATGGCCTACCAGTAAGGTCCCTGCGTCTGTCTCCTATGGCAGCTACATGGCGTGTCTCTGACTATGTCTTCTTTCTCTCTATTTCTCTGTTCGGATTTCCCTCCTGGCTTTACTCTGCAAAGCGATGGACCAAAACAGCTTTATTCATTAACCAACAAAAGCAACACATATACAGAAGGACATCCCACATCAACTTCCTTCCTTCCCTCAGCTGTACCCCACTCTCATCTTCTACACCCCAATAATCCATTTTTCTCTCTGTTCTGCCCACTCTCCCTCTAAGCCAGCAGTTCTCAGCCTTCCTAATGCTACGACCCTTTTAATACAGTTCTTCGCGTTGTGGTGGCCCCGACCATAAAAATATCTTTATTGCTACTTCGTAACTGAAATTTTGCTACTGTTATGAATCATAATGTAGATATCTGATATGCAGGATATTGATATGTGACCCCTGTGAAAAGGTCATTAGACCACCCCCAAAGGGGTCATGACCCACAGGTTAAGAACCTCCAGTAGGCAAACACTGGTTGCTGTTCTGATGCCCAGTCCACCCATCCTCCCAGAGGGCAGATGATCACATCGTCTCTGTAGCTAGTCTGATCCTCAGCTCATCCCTACTGAATGTTTGGATCATGTGACTCGATACAGGGAAAACAAAAAAAAAAACAAAAAAGCAACCACAGAAATAACAGGACTAAAGCCCCACCTAGGGACACAGACACCATGTTTGTCTGTTCCTGTGAGTGAGTACTGTATCACTAGGATATGGGGTGGGGGGTCTGCAAAGACTAGGTGGGCCTGAGTGAGGCAGAAGGTGGAGGTGACCACAACCACAGGCAAAATGTGGACGCCAAGTCCCAGCCCAGAAGCTATGGAGACTCCATTCTCTTCCCCGGGCCTTGGTTTCTTCATCAGCAAAATGGGTGAGTTATTACCAAATTCTGTCCTGAAATCCCAGGAACTTCTACCAAAGGTAAATATTCAGAATCAAATCATCTCCCCAGACCACACTACTATGGTCACATGTCCCCCCAGACCACACTACTAGGGTACATAGGCTACACCACTACGGTCTCATGTTCCCTCAGCCCATGCCACTAGGGTCCCATGTCCCCCCAGGCCACACCACTAGAGTCCTGTGTCTCCCCAGACCACGCAGCCTGTGTCCCGTGCCTCCCTGAAGCAGGGAATAGACGCTCCTGATTTCAGCATACACCAAGATGCATAGCAAAAAGCTTTAACACACCCGTCCTTCCCTGGTAATTTATGGCCTGGATGTGGCCCTATCGACACTTCATTACGGAGACTGACAGCCACGGTAATTATGCCTTTCCACGGCCAACTATTCATCCTCTGTATCTTCCCTGTTCCTATCACGCCTGGTCCTTTGTCAAGGACAGCTGGGCATCTTCCAGTCACGCCCAGCTAATAGGCACAGAGCAGGAACCCAAGTCTCACAGAGGTGACTCGGGGTTTCTCGTTCAACTTTCATACGTTGGAAACGATGTCTCCAGAATACCATGTGAAACACACTCAGTGGGTTGACGTAGATCCCAGACTTGACTCCTGACGCTGAAAAGGCGTGGCGGCAAACTGACCCGAAGGGTTTGCGGAGGAACCAGCACCTGCTTTTGGAAAAGGGTAACCATGCCCGCATGGGACCCAAGAGTTTGTCACACAGGTCTTTAGGAGCCAAGTCCCCCGGAACATCTAAGATGGGGGCTCATGAGAAAGCTGACCTAAGTGGAACTGAGCCCAGATGGCAAAGGATGCAAGCCCAAAGTGGAGGACGCTAGTGTTGGGGCTCCCCTGGACTCTTGAGTTTTTTCAGAAGTGAATGAAACGGACTCACTCCCAGAAAGGAAGGGAAAAGGAGACAGAGAGGAGGAAAGACGTTAAAGGCACTGGCTTGGAAGTCAGCACTTAACCCCCAGTGTGGTCTCACAAGGTTCCTGGTTCACCCAGGAGTTCCTGGTGACTCTCTTAGTGCTCAGAGTGGTCAGGGAACTTACCTAAAGTCACACAGCCCTTGAGTGGCAGCTCAGTTCACTGTCTCCAACAGACTTCAAACCCTGGTTTCTCTCAACCCCACCCATCCCACTCCCATCTGCGACTCCTTCCACCCTCTCCCCAGGGCTAATTTCATCCTTGTTTTATTGTTTGAGACAGGATCTCTTTGTGGCCCCTGCTAGCTTCAGACCCATCAGGTAGCTGAGGGTAACCTTGAACTTCTAATCCTCCTGCCTCAGCCTCCCAAGCGCTGTGTTTTTAATTTCTCCTGAATTTTAATTCTATGAGGCAACATTTCAAAATGCCTTCCTGGCAGTCTTACCTTGCCAGTGATCCTGGAGCCAGTCACAGTGAGGGTGAGGCGTGGCCACCCCCCACTCTCACTCCCCTCCCAGCTGCCTCTCACTTTTCACGGGGCTGGTCCCCCCCTGGTCCCCCCTCCCCCCCCCCGTGGAGACACTTTCCTCTCTCCACCCCCAGGCCTGGGTTCTCTGTGGCATGGCACCCAGGGTGCCTGGGTTCTCTGTGGCACGGCACCCAGGGTGTTCCCTCCGTCACAGAATTGCCTTACTCTCTAGTTGAACAGTTGTCATGGAAATCGCTTCTTTTGCTCTGAAAAGATTTGAGGATCCAGGACATTTTTTGTTTTCTTTTCTCCTTCTGCCTTAGACAGCCACCAGGCTCCTCCCCGCTGGGCTCCCCACTCCTCTCCCACCGCTGCCCAATGGCAGGGAGGGGAACCGCTTGGTTCAACCCTCCAAGGGATAAACCCTCTTCCCAGACTCCTCAGGCTCTCAGGCAAGATCCCCCTCCCTGGCTTCCTGGCGTGCGTGCTGGAGTCACGTAATGTTCTGGCCAATGAGAGAGCAGCTGTCTGCCCAGGCTCATCCCACGGCAGGTGCAGCCCGCCAGGAATAGGCCGCAGGTGAGGGTGGGGACAGCTAGTAGCCTGTGCCCCTCTGGTGGAGCAAGGAGGACCCAGCAAGCCTGGGGGTGGCTCTTGTCCTTTGAGACTGGAAACTCTATTCATTTGTGGCCACAGGTGACCAAGCTGGTGAGGTGGCTCAGTGGTTAAGAACACCAGTTGCTCTTCCAGACGACCTGGGTTCAATACCAAGCACCCACATGGTCGCTCACAACCATCTGTAACTCCAGGTCCAGAAAATGCAGATATTCATGTTGCCAAAAAGTAAAGAAACCTAACAACAACAACTCTAACTGAATCTGTACACCACACTTCAGGCTACTATAGTTTCCAAGAAGGCTCCAGGCCCCAGTCTGAGGACAGCCCTGGGCTTCGGGCGGCCCAGGCCTCTCATACCCGCGCTCTCACTGAGTGTCTTTGTGAATTCGCTTTTCTCATCTGTCAAATGGAGGCAGAAGTGAGCTCTAAGGGTGACTGAGGGAGTGGAACTGGTCTATATAGACCAGGCGTGATGTACAGGCATCCCAGGTACTCAGAAGGCAAAGGCAGGAAGGTGACAAGTTCAAGGGCTGCCTGGACTACAGAGTGAGCTCAAGTCTAGCCTGGGCAATGTCTCAAAAAGTCAAAAGGGGGATGGGGATGTAGAGACTTGCCTTTCATGTGTGAAGGCCTGACTTCCATCATCCCCTGCGTGGAGAAGGGGGGAGGAGGAGGAGGAAAAGAAGAGAAGGAAAAGGAGGAAAAAGAAAGAAAAAAGAGAGAAAGAAGAAAAGAGGAAGGAAGGAAGGAAGGAAGGAAGGAAGGAAGGAAGGAAGGAAGGAAGGAAGGAAGGGGAGGGAGTAATGAAAAGGAGACGAGCCATGGTACAGTGAGGACATTTGGGCAAGACTGACATTACCTTAGGACATCCATTCCACTATCCCTCAGTTCTGGGGGTTTCAAGTCCAAAACCACGGTGCCAGCAGGGCCGTGCTGCTGCTAAGGCGCTAGAGATGATTGTCAACCCCACACCTCTGCCCTTCCTTCTAGGTTTCCTGTGTGTCTCTTGGCTGGTAGATCCATCATTCCAGGCTCTGTCTCCATCTTTAAGTAAGGACATTATCACAGTGCAAAAGGTCCTACCCTAAAGGTTTTGGCTTACCTCCATTGCAACTGCAGAGACCTGGGGATGGCGGCTGGACATGTATGTCCTCAAAGAAATACAGTACAGCCTGGGACAAATGCAACGTGATTCCCTCCCCGGACCTTTCCAAGGGTGACTGTCTCTTCCTCAAAATCTACCTCACCAGACTGGCGCCACCTTGATAGAATAGGGACAGCTGCGTCCCTGCCTGACTCCACAGCCCTACCCCTCCACTACCCTCCTACAGACTAGAGCCTCAGGCACATCTGTGGAAGGCCAGTGGCCTCTCAGCTCTAAAGCCACCCTTATTGTGCCAGCTGTCAGTACAGACACCAGGGTCTCTGCCAATCTGACAGAGAGTGGCACCAACAGGGTTGGGTCAAAGCCAAAGGCTTGCTTAACTGACAGGCCCCCCAAGGACACAACCCACCACCACATCCATTCAAATCTCTCTCACTTCTACCCACAGAGAAGCAGCGGTCTTCCCAGAACCCCCAGCTGCCATTCATCATCCGTGATGGTGGAGAAACACAACCCTGGGTCATCACCACGGTTCCCTTCAGAGGCCATTAGGATGGAGCCAGAGAGACAGCTCTTCACCTGTGCTTGGCTTGACTCAGTCAGCGCCTCTACCCATGAGAGCTGAGGTCCGAAAACAAGCTTGGAGAACAGCCCTAGATGGCAGCGGTCTTTACCGCTAGGCTCTCGGAACCCCGTGGAGCTCAGAGCAGAAGGCAGGGAAGCCGTGGTCGGAAGGATAAGGTCTGTGTTGTTTTTCTTTAGGTCTTACTCAAACACCTAAGCCACACAGACAATGTGCTCAAATAAAAGAACACCGAACAGTCATCACTACTGCCGAGTTCTTACTTCCAACACTTTAATTGCCAGAGCCAAGCCCCCATGGGTACTAAAAGAACATTTGTCAATTTCATTGACATTTGCCTTAATTTTTTTTTTTTTTATCCAAAGGTTTCAAAACAACAGTCAATCCTGAAGCTAGGAAGCTGGGGTTAACATCTGCTCAACTCCTACTCATTCTCCAGAACCCAATTCAGAGGAACCGTTCCTCTAGGAAACTTTCCACGCCCTCCCTCCGCAGGCAAAGAGCGTCTCCTTAGTAACCCGGGAATCTATCCCACCACGGCCCCCATGTCACTCAGGTTTGCTCTGTTCCCTTCAGCAGCGCCTTCCAGGTGTGTGACACCGAAGAGCCTCAGGGAACGTGCCAAGAGGGGGATCTGTAAGTAGAACTCAGGTTAAGCAAGAAGTCACCCCCACAAACAGCAAAAAGATGGTGAAATAAAAAGGCTTAGACTGGCTGAGCAGTGGTAGCACAGGCCTTTAATCCCGAGCTCTCTGAATGGTCTACAGAGAGAGTTCAGGACAGTTGGGGCTACACAGAGAAACCCTGTCTTGAGAGAAAGAGAGAGAGAGACAGAGACAGAGAGAGACAAGGACGGGGGAGATGGCCCAGTCAGTAAAGCGCTGACTATCCAAGCAAAAGGACCTGTGTTTAAGGCTCTGAACACAGAAAAACACTGAGCATGGTGGCGTAGATCAGTCAGCACAGGGAGATAGAGACAGATGGATCCCTGGGCTCAGCGACCTAGCCATAATCCATGCGTTCAGGGATCACAGATAGAGACCCTGCCTGGAAGAACCACATGGAGGGCGATTAAGGAAGACACTTGATGACATGAAGACACCACAGACGTGCACGCAATCGTGTGCACACCTGTGCACATACACGCAGGTGCACTGATACACACACAAATAAAAATCAGCAAAGAAAAATAGAGAGGAACGTTAGACTCACAGATGAACCCTACCAGTCATCGATGGACTGGGGAGGTGGGGGTGCCCACTGGAGCCCTAGGCTGGTGGGTGTGGCATGGCGGGACGCAGGTGGCACTGTGTCCTCCAGGTTCCTTAAGGAGCTTCCTTCTTCTCCACCAGCATGTTAGCCAGTTCACACAGATAAAGACAGGCAGATGTGGGCCACAATGTCAGCTGGTGCCAGCTGTATGCCTGCAAAGTGGAGAAAGGAGGTTGGCACCAACTGTATACCCACAAAGTGAATCCTGGAGGTTGATGCCACCTCGCCCAGTGTGAAGTAGCCTGCAGCTCGAGAAAGACATGGGTCACCACTGAGCACAAGAATAGAGGTCACCCAGACACTACGTGAATGACGAGACGAACCACACCAAGGACACCGAGGTCACCACACCTTGTACGTACAATTCACAAAGAGATGAGAGCAACTCAGGGACCAAAGTTCAGATCAGCAAAAGAATGAGGACCAGCAGATTAAGAGGGGCTCCTTCTAGGAAGAGAAGGAATGAGGTTGGAGAAAGACACAGAGAGGGCTTAAAAGAAGAAAAAGACACACAGCAGTTGTCCAAATGGGAGCCATCTCTGGGGAATGGAACATTATTAAGGATTATGCCAAAGGAAAGGGAACACACAGTGGTCATCATATGCATGTCATCCTTCTACCATTAATATCAGAGTCCAGGCTGCCCTGGAACACATGGAGCTCCGCCTGCCTCTGACGCCTGAGTTCAGAGATTGAAGGCATGAGCAACTATGGCTGGTTTCTTCTTGTCTTAGCTGAGGAGACACAGTACCTGGTCCTCCTAATAGAGTTGTATTCCTGACGTGAAGATTGTTTTGTATCCATTCAAGCAAGTAAAATAAACGACGCATTTATATGGTCACCCATGCACAAATCCTCATCATAAAGAGCTTCTGGAATATTCTACGGTGAAGAGCATCTCCCAGCTGTCCAGGAGACCTTCCCTGACCCTCGGCATCTGGCTGCATTTGAGATAAGAAAGACATTCGGATGCAAACAGATGAGCTGCGGTCCATTTAGAACGCTGTAGAAATGGAAGTCCCATCAGCGGCATCAAGAGTGGGGGTGATGACCTGCCTGCAGGGCTGCGGTGTTCAATTAATTCTTAATGTGTTTGGGGGGCTTTGTTTGGGGGGCTTTCTCCCTGCCGCTGGGTCATTTACTAATGCAGGGACTCACTCCTTCCCTCCGCCTTCAGCACACCCATCACCATGGAGACGGGAGTGACTCAGAGATCATAAATAAAAATAATCCGACTGCACACGCCACCACATGCCACCTGGATGCAATGCCAACCCATTTTTTTTCATTCTGAGAGCTCATAGAAACTTGAATGATGCACATCTCCCAAGAAACAGAAGCCACTGGGTACCCACTGAGAGTCAGGATAACACCCAAGGACATATGTACTTCCCATTGACTCTGACCAGCTGCAGGGGAGCAGGGCTGTGTGTGTGTGTGTGTGTGTGTGTGTGTGTGTGTGTGTGTGCACGTGTGTGCACATGTGTGTTGCTGGGTTGAACCCAGGGACTTATGTATGCTAGGCAAGTGCTCTACCACTGGTCCACCTCCTCCTCTGTTTTTACTTGGTATTCCAAAAATATCTCCCTAAATTGCCTGGACCAACCTTACTCTCTATAATCCAGATGAGCCTCATACTTGTGATCTCTCTCTCTCTCTCTCTCTCTCTCTCTCTCTCTCTCTCTCTCTCTCTCTCTGACACACACACACACACACACACACACACACACACACGTGCCTCTGCCTCCCATGTGGCTAGGATGACAGGCTTGCTCCAAGCTCAGTTTATCAATATACTCTACTCTGGGAACTGCTGAGGGCTTGTACACACCCCACCTTGAGAATCTGAGAGGGTCTCTCGCCAACACAGGAGCTCCTTGACTTGACACTTGCAGCTTTTCCAGATCTGTCCTTGCCAGAAGAATCCAGGTCCCAGTAGGTATGGACACAGGATACCCAAGAACAAGAAGTCCCACAGGCAGAAAGTCCCTCCCTTCCTCCCCCTCTCCTGGCCTGGGCCTACGGAGTCCTGCAAGCCAGCCAGAACTCAGCCGGGGTTGAGGACCACAGTCCTACTGGAATTGGCTTTATCTTTGCTATGTGTGGCACTGACTGCTCTTTATGACATTGGCCTGCTTTGAAAATAACTGTGTTTAAGTAAAAGCAGGCGGGGATGCTGGGGATGGAAGCAGGGTTTTGCACACGCTAGATAAGCACTCTGGCTCTCAGCTGTACCCCAGCCCTCTTTCCACTCCTTTATCTTGAGGTGTAGTCTCCCTAAGTTGCCCATGCTGGTCTTGAACTTATGATCCACCTGTCTCCGTCTCCTGAGTAGTTGGGATGACACCAGGCCTGGCTTCATTTTTAAATACATTTTTAAAAATTAAGATTTCTTTTTTGCCGGATGATGGTGGTGCATGCCTTTAATCCCAGCACTCGGGAGGCAGAGGCAGGTAGATCTCTGTGAGTTCAAGACCAGCCTGGCCTATAAGAGCTACTTCCAGGACAGGCTCCAAAGCCACAAGGAAACCCTGTCTCAAAA
>NC_022010.1:12004313-12006791 GCF_000317375.1 Microtus ochrogaster
AGACCAGCCTGGTCTACAGAGCTAGTTCCAGGACAGGCTCCAAAGCCACAGAGAAACCCTGTCTCGAAAAGCCATAAAAAAAAAATTTCTTTTTTTCTTAATATGTATGAGTTTTTGCCTACATGTATGTCTGTGTACCACACAAATGCCTGAACTAAGCAGAGGCCAGAAGAAGGAATCAGATTCCCTGGAGCTGGAATTACAGGCAGTTGTGAGCTACCTACCAAAGAAATGAAAATCAGGTCCTCTGCAAAAGCAGCAAGCACTCTTAACTGCTGAGCCATCTCTCCAGCTCCTAAATGGAAAACTATAATAGCAGGAAATACTTCAACTGAGGCAAAATAATTAATAATAATAATAACAACAAATCATAAAGGCAACCCAGGGCAAGCCAAAGGTGAAAAATATAGTAACTGAAGTCTTATGGCTCCTGATTGCTGAGTGATGGCCTGAGGCATCTCTCTCTACCTCAGGTGAACCATCAGCGGCTGCCACCTGTTGACTCTAAAGTCTCACTCAGCTGTAATTACAAAGGCTGAAGATCCTTGAGCCCTCCACAAGTCCCTGGATCCTCCTGTCTCCATCCCCTCATTGATGCAGCCAACACTCAAGGGAGCAGGTTCACAGTCTGAGGGGATACAGTCCATGCCAGTGGGAAAGGTGTGGTGGCAGGAACTGAACCAGGAGGTGACACTGGACCCACAACCAGGGAGTAGCTTGCACCCAATGACCCACTTCCTCCAGCGAGGCTCCACCTCCTAAAGGTTCCACAATCGTCTAAAACAGCGCCACCTGCTGGGAACCAAGTGTCCAAACACCCAAGCCTGTGGGGGACACTTCACATCCAAACACAATAGGTCACTAAAGGATTCAGTTACTGGACATTTTGTCTGTGATGGTTAACCTTGACTGTTGACTTGACACAACTCAAATCACCTGTGCCGGGAGTGGCACTGAGGGCTTGTCTGTGGGGCACTGTCTTATGTTAACTGGTGTAGGAAGTTGAGGTTTGGGTCCCAGCTGTACCAAAGAGCAGAAACTGAGCTGAATGTCAGCATGCATACATTCATGCTTTCTCTGCTCTCGACTGTGGACGTGACGTGACTAGCCACTTCAAGTCCTGTCTTGACAGCCCCACAGTGATGGACTATAGCTGGGAAATTGTGGGCCAAGGTAAACCATGTCTCCTCTATGTCACTCCAGTTGGGACCTTTCGTCACAGCAACAGAAAGGAAACTAGGACACTGTTTTCACCTCACTTTGCCACTGTGATCAAAGACTCTAACCGCAGGCCACTTAAGAGGGTAATAGGTTTAATCTGTTTATCTTAACTCACAGTTCTAAATTGTAGTTCATCGTGGAAGGACGTTAGGGAAGGAACTCAAGCAAAAACTTGAAGCAGAAACCATGGAGGATGCGGTTTGCCGGCTGGTTCAGAGGCTCACACTCTGCTAGCTTCCTGATACAGCCTAAGGCCACCCGCCTAGAGATGGCGCCGCCACAGTGGGCGAGGCTGTCCTACATCCACTAACAATCATGACAGTCCCCCATGGACATGCCCAAAGCCAATCTCTTCCTTTCTAGGGGACTATAGGCTGTGTCCAATTGACAATCCAAGCCAAAGGACAGCCATTATTCTAACACAACAAAATACAGAGGAGGATGTAGTTTTTACATTGGGTTTCTCAGCAGAGGCCCACAACAGCAAACATCTATAAAGAGTTCAGGAATCTGATGATGGCATTGGGGCGGGGTGGGGAGGGGGAAGCTCTTACTGATGTGGAAATGCTTGGATGAAATGTCAAGTACAAACAGCTGCCGTACCCCTGGCATCTGACTCTTTCATCTCACTTTCTGGGCGTGAGTGGCAGATCAGCACTGAGTGAGGAGGAGTGCTGCCTTCCTCACCAACCCAGTCAGAGCTTCATTAGCCATCACGCAGCCACAGAAGTCAAGAATAATTGGGAATTATCAACTTGACTTTTTGAAATTATAATAATTACTATGACTGGAGGTGCAAAGGGAAAAAATACTTGCATATTGTTGGAGGGGGTATCAACAGATAATCTTTCTGAAAGTTCACTTGGCAACAGGGATCAAAACATTGAAAAATATTCACATCCTTAGCCCAAGAAGAATTCTCCTAAGAACTTGTAAGGAATAATAAGAAAGTTCATTGCAAAACACCTGAGGCATTGAAACCCAGAAATGGCCTGGATACTAAAAAAAATTGTGGGCCAAAGAGTGTCCTTGAAATGAAGCACAACACAACCTTCACAAATCATACGTGAAGAACATCTGAAAGCAGTTAAGTGGCAGGAATATCATGGAGAATAAGAAAAGGGGGCATGTGAACCTTCAGAATTAGGGAAATCATTGCGGGAATGTTGAGTGCCTGTGTCTGTGAGTGTGTCTATCTGTGTGCTTCTCTCTCTCTCTCTCTCTCTCTCTCTCTCTCTCTCTCTCTCTCTCTCTCTC
>NC_022010.1:12006891-12009495 GCF_000317375.1 Microtus ochrogaster
TGTGTACACGTACACATGCCTGCAGAGGCCAAAAGACTGTCAGATCCCCTGAAACTGGAGTAACAGATGGTGGTGAGCCACCATGTGGTTTCTGGGAACCAAACTTTCATCTTCTGTAAGAGCAGCCAGTGCTCTTAACCACTGAGCTGTCTCTCCAAGCCCTATTTTTTAGTCTTTGCATGTTTCTATAGTCTCCATATTTTCAACAGTTCTCTTAAAGTCAGAGTCAGGGAGCCCTAAGGATGAAGTTTATGAAAGGCCAATCATTTGACTTTTAACATTCTGAGTTTGTTTTTGTACTCCAGGGAAACAGTTGAAGTCAAGAGTCCACAGGGAAGATTGGAACCAAAGCCTGCCCGATCAGCACCAGAGTGTGGGCTTACAATACCGCTGACAACCACCAGGAGGCACTGTTGTACCACACGTGGCACTCATCTGCTGGTTGCATCTCCCTCTCTCCATAGACTTCTTTTTTTTTAATTAATTTATTATGTGTCTGTGTGTATGCCTGCAGGCCAGAAGAGAGGACACTAAACCTCATTACAGATGGTTGTGAGCCACAATGTGGTTGCTGGGAATTGAACTCAGGACCTTTGGGAGAGCAGGCAATGCTCTTAACCTCTGAGCCATCTCTCCAGCCCCTCTCCATAGACTTCTGTTGATCCTATAGCATCAACGCTATGAAGACAGGACATCATCAAATGTGTCTACACAAACTGAGATGGCCTCTGCATGGGACCACTGTCACATGTGCATGCAGACCATCATGGGCTGAAACGTCCCCTCACAGAGCACACTGGCTGTGGCTATGGTAGAATACTGGTTGCCAGCTCAATCACACAACCCCAACCTGGTGACCTTTCTTCCTTCTCAGATCTCTGGTTCTACTTCCTTCCGTTCCAGCACACACTCAGGTTCCACTCAGGCAAGTTACCACAGCAAACTCAAGAAGAAGGACCCAGGATGGGAAGACAGCTCAGTGGGTAAAACCTTTGTCCCAAAATACAAAGACTTGAGTTCAGTATGAAAGCTGGGAAGGGCGGTTGAGTCGCTTCTCCATCTTCAAAATGTGGCAGAGGCAGGCCGACCCTGGGGACAGGCAGACCTGTGGTGCTCGCTGCCGGCCAGGTCTAGCCAAGCAACAAGCAACAGGTTCAGTGAGAGTCGTCTCAAAAAGTAAGACAGATGGCTGGAAAGATGGCTCAGCAGTTAAGAGCACTTGCTCCCTTTCCAGAGGACATGGGTTCGATACCCAGCACCCACAGGGCAGCTCACAACCATCTGTAACTCCATGGGATCTGATGCGCTCTTCTGGCCTCTGTGAGCACCAGGCCACATGGTACATAGATAGACATGCAGGCAAAACACCCACACACATAAAATAAATCTTTAAAAATTTTAAGTAAGATATACAGTGATAGAGGAAGACACCTGTGGTTAACCTGTGGCCTCCACAGGTGTGTGCACACACATACGCACACCTGCATGAGCATGCATATATAAACCACACACACACACACACACACACATTTTCAGTAGGGTTCCAGGGGTTACTACTGTATACAATCTCATTTCCTGAACAAACACGGGTGGGGGGGGGGGCGGGGAAGCAACGGCTTACCCCTTCACTCCCTACTACTTCCTCTTCTCGCTGTCCAGAGGGTGAGAGAGACAGTTCAGGACCCCTGGGACCCTGATGAGACAATGTGTCTTTAGGAATGGCGGAGCTAGAGGGAACTGGGAACTTGAGTGGTGCTGCCAAGGTTCCATATGCTTATACCCCTTCCGAGAGATTTGCCATCGCATGCTCAGACCACAGTTCCTGAAGCCCCACCCCCACCCCCCTCAGACCTCACACCATGCCCAGTGCCGGCAGTGTGGCCATCAGCTATCCCATGTGGGTCTACCCACTCCAGGGAACCTAAAGTGACTGCCTAATTCCTGAATGCCTGTATCTCTCCTTTAGTCTAAGAAAGGTGACAGTTCTAATTCATCTTGGTTTAGGAAGGGGAGTGTCCTCCCCCAGCTGTCTTGATGAGCCAGTGTGCTGAGGAACCAGGGACACAGGTAAAGAACTAATTACCACACAGGATCCATCTCTCGGTCTTTAATCTCCAAGGGGAAAAAAATGTCATTTAAATGCATTTGCGCCAGGGAACTAGAAAGGCCGCCTGCCTGGCGTCACAAAGAGCCCAGAGTTTGTCACCCTGCTTTCTATAGCCAAAAGAAAAACATTATTTTTCCTGGCACCGGTGAAGGAAGGCGAAGCCGTGAGGCGACCTGGAAGTTAGTGGAATTCTATAAGACAGCCCTGGGTGGCCGCACCTGGACCAAGGCGGCTGCCAAGCTTCTAAACACTGAGTGGCGAAGCCAACCTGAGGGAACCGCCAAGGAACAGTAAATAGACTCAGAGGTGGCTCTTGGAGCCTGGGGTCCTGCAGAAGGCGGGTCTGGCTTCCAGGCTACAGCCACAGAAGCGCGTGGGGGGGGGGACCTGCAGGAGCCACGGAGAACCCAATTAATTCCATCAGCTGGTGAAACATTCCAGCTCGCTAGTTAAAAAGGTAGGGAAAGTTCCTTACAGCCTCTCTAAGCAACCCTCCC
>NC_022010.1:12009645-12020737 GCF_000317375.1 Microtus ochrogaster
GCTCCCCACTGCTGTGATGCCCAGGACACCTTTGCCCTCTCTGAACCTCCTTCCCTTTTCCTTTTCAACTTCATTTTAAAAGTTTTAAGTATTGAATAAATGAACTGTTTCTGTGTATCAAACTTCAAAAGATAGATGGATATAGAAAGAATAATTTTTCTCTTCCTCTACTCTCTTGTTGCCCCCAAACTCCCAAGAAACAATCCATGTTATTATTGGATTGTTGTTTGTTTTGCTTTTGAGGCGGGGTCTCATAACTCAGGCTGGTCTCCAGTTTGCTAAGTAGCTGAGGTTGACCTTGAACTCCTGATCCTCTTGCCTGCTGCACGCCTGATTTATGCTGGGCTGGGGATGGAACCCAGGGTTTTATGCATGCTAGGAGAGCCCTCTCCCAAAAACCATATTCCTGTTCTCATGTCTGACTTCTCTTGGAAACCTAAATCTGTTAACCCTTTCAAAGACTTGCCCCAATGACCTGACTTCCTCCCATTAGGTCCTGCCCCCAATAATCTGACTTCCTCCCATTAAGTCCT
Organism: Microtus ochrogaster; assembly: GCF_000317375.1. Taxonomy (NCBI): domain Eukaryota; kingdom Metazoa; phylum Chordata; class Mammalia; order Rodentia; family Cricetidae; genus Microtus; species Microtus ochrogaster. Next base: position 12,010,179 of record NC_022010.1, read on the forward strand.
ACCCCCAATGACTTGACTTCCTCCTATTAGGTCCAACCCCCAATGACCTGACTTCCTCCTGCTTGATCCTCCCCTTCTTCCAATGACCTAATCTTTCCCCAGGCTCAGTAACTAGTGGTCCAACCTCCTCTCACTAGGCCCCACCTGCTGAAGGTTCCATGCCCAAAGCTAACCACAACCTGGGGACCAAGCTTTCTCCACACAGGAGTTTTTGTAGGACACTCAAGATAAAAACTATAGTACTAAACACCATTGACGTTCATTTTCAAACTGGAGGATTGTGATAGTCAGAAATGACAGGATGTGACAGCCATCTGCCTTACGCCTTATCTTGCCACTAACAATGGAGGGTTGGGGTTCAGATAGGGAACCCTGAGTCACTCTGATGATAACACAGACTCCAAATGCTCAACACATTGAAAGAAGTCATAGATGTCACACACACACACACACACACACACACACACACACACACACGCACACACAAACACAATGCCTTTTTTTCCCCTACTGTGTGGAGTAGGAAGACCTTACCCCAATCCAGGCTGACCTCGAACCCCAACCAAGACAAATGGAGGAAAATCTCCAGAACAAAACAAAAGATGAAGCAGGGGCGGGGTGGTGGTGAGGGGGGAGTCTGGCCAGGCACCTCCATGTCACTGTTTTCTAGATGCTTTTGTGTGGCTCTTGTTTTTACCAAGTGCATCTATTGTGCTCAGGGGAGGCAGAAGGTGCAGACATTATATAAGGAAGAACAGAGCTCAAGCTGGGGAGATCGCTGCCTCCACCAGTGTCAGACCTGTGAGCCTGTCGCCCCCAAAGCCACAGGCTAGTTCTTGAGAGCAAAGGCGTCATTTGGGAGAGAGAAGGAAAGAGTGGCTCTAAGTGGAAAACTGCTGGGTAAAAGCCTCCCCTGCTGGGAGCTGCTCAATTCATTCATTAAGGATGAAACAGACTCCAATCTAAAGCATTCCACGAGTGGGGGGGCGGGGCGGTGCTGGCTGTCTCTCTACAAGGTGCTCACAGAATGGCTTCTTCAGAAAACCCTCCCTGAATCTTAGCAAGATCCTGGGTCAGAAAGACAAATGCCTGCGGGGATCAGAAGGCTGAGCAGCAAGTGAAGTCAGGGGACCAACACAGAACACTTGAATATTAAATTCACAGGGCCACAGTCCCCGCTATACTGGGGACACCATTCTGTGGAAATACCTCCAATCTCGAACAGAGTTGGGGGAACAGAGAAGAGCTTGAGGGAAGCTACAGGGGAGGCCTATTATAAATGGTAACTTGGAGGAGCAGCTTCTGCAAAGTGGGGGTCCCATGCTTTGCATCCACACTAGCATGCATACTAGCCCACTGCACCCCGCATCTGTGGGGCTATGAGACTGTACTTCAGAGCCTTCTCGGCATTCATACGCTCCCAAACTGAAGTGCTCAGGAAAAACTGTCCGGTGGACCCATTCCCCCCGCCCAGACAATTCTTGAGCAAGACAAATGCATTTCTGATTCAGTCTGAGAGGCGCCATCTGCACTGGATGCTGAAAGGGTAGGGGTGTTGACCACAGACTGCCGGAGAAAATGCTAGGGACATCAGCCTCCTCCCCTGGTTTGAGAGGTGCTCCATAGCTTCAAGCAGTGCTAAAGTCCATGAGTAAAGTGCTCATCACACAAGTATTAGGACCAGAGTTCGATCCCCAGAACCCACAGAAAAAGCCGGGCAAGATGCTGAGGGCTTTTAATCCCAGTACCGGGAAGACAGAGACAGGACTGTTCCTGGAGTTTGCTGACTAGCGCAGTTCACCTAATCAGCAAGTCCCCAGTCCCAGTGAGATCCTGTCTCAAAACAGCAATGTGGGTGCTAGAGAGATGGCTCAGCAGTTAAGAGCCCTTTCTGCATTTGCAACAGACCCAGGTTCAATATCTAGCACCCGCATGGTGACTCACAACCACATGTGACTTCAATTACAGGGGATCTGACACCCTGGTCTGGCCCACACGGCCTCCCGAACATATGTGGCACCCAGACAAAAATGCAGGGAAACACTTAATACACATAAATAATATTTTTAAAGATGGATGATTCCTAAGGCTCATCTGGTCTTCAAACATGTGTACAAATAATAATACTAACAATAATAATGATGATGATGATAATAATATAAAATGAATCAAATAAAATCCATGCATAGTGGTACAGCTAATTACAATCTGATTTCCCTACACATGGGGAGGAGGCACGCTAATGATTTAGGAACTATATTCAGTCTTGAAATCTAAGGTATAAGGTCATGGTATATATGAGCTCATGTCCCAGGACATGCCACCAGTGAGCCCTGCATTGGCTAGTTTTATATCAATTTGATACATATTAGAGTCATCTGAGAGAAAAGAACATCAATTGAGAAAATGCCTCTGTAAGTTAGGGTTGTAGGCAAGCCTGTAGGGCATTTCTCTTAATTAGATTAATAGGGGAGCACCTAGTCTATTGTGAACGGTATCATTCCTGGGCTGTTGGTCCTGGGTAGTATAAGAAAGCAGGATGAGCAAGCCATGGAGAGCAAGCCAGTAAGCAGCATTCTTCAGGGGCTTCTGCATCAGTTCCTGTCCTGTTTGTAGTAGGAGAGCAGCGGTGGGCCCCTCGTCCCGCCACCCAACTAGCTTAATAATCACACAGGAATTGTATTAATTAAATTACTGCCTGGCCATTAGCTCTAGCCTCTTATTGGCTAACTCTCACATCTTCATTAACCCATTTCCACTAATGTGTATCATCACTTGACTGTGACTTACTGGCATGAGTCTAACCAGGGTTCGTCTCGGGCAGGGGAATCACGGCATCTGCCACACTTCCCTTCTTCCCAGCATTCTGTTCTGTCTACTCTGCCCACCTAAGGGCTGCCCTATCAAAAGGCCAAGGCAGTTTTCTTTATTCAACCAATGAAAGCAACACATAGAAAGAAGACCCTCCTACACCACTGTTTGAGTTCCTACCTTTGCTTTCCTCAATGGACTGATTTGGAATATATAAGCCAAATAAACTCTTTCCTCCCCAAGCTGCTTTTGGTCATGATGCTTCACTGCAGCAATAGAAACCCTAAGACAGGCAGCTTCTCCATGTCTTTCAGATAAATATTAAAGTCTGTCCTATCAGACATTATTGTTTCAGTGAGCACCCGTTGTGCCATGGGATGGTCACTGTATGTACTCCACCTTCTTTGCCCTTTCCTCTCTTATCCCTCTCCCAAAATTTCCCTTCCTACCTTCACGCTGTGTGTGTGTGTGTGTGTGTGTGTGTGTGTGTGTGTGTGTGTGGTGTGGAAAGTCCTTCTGTATATGTGTTGCTTTTATTGGTTAATGAGTAAATCTGCTTTGACCTATAGCAGGGCAGAATAGAGTAAGGCAAGAGTTCCAAGAAGATAGAAAAGGAAAGAGGTAGAGTCAGGGAGACGCCATGTAGCCACCAAAGAAGGCAGATGCTAGCCGTAACCTTAGCAGTAAACCACAAGCCTCACGGTAAAATACAAAATAATAGAAATGGGTTAATTTAATATATAAGAGCTAGCAATATGCCTAAGTAATAGGCCAAGCAGTGTTTAATTAATACAGCTTCTGTGTGATTACTTCAGGTCTGGGTGGCCGGGAAATGAACAAGCAGCCTCTGCCTATATGTGTGCATACATGTATGTCTGTATGTGTGTGTATGTGTGTGTGTAGTGGGATATCTGTACACTGTGTGAAGGTGTGTTGCTGTGATTGGTGTAATAAAAAGCTGAATGACCAATAGCTAGACAGGAGGAATAGCTGGGATTTTCAGGGGGGAGAAAGGAAGAGGAAGAGAATCTAGGTGCACAAGAGACACCAGGAGATGCCAAGCAAGTCAGAGGTACAGAAAGAACAAAAGGGGAAAAAAAACCTATGTGGTAGAACATAGATTTAAAAATAGGGGTTAATTTAAGATATAAGAGCTAATTGGGAACAAACCTAAGCTATAGTCAGAGCTTTCATAATTAATAAAAAAAAAGTTTCTGTGTCATTTTTGGGAGCTGGCTGGTGGGACAGAGAAAGACTGGTTACATGTATGTGCATGTGTATGTGCATACATGTGCATGTGTGGGGTGTGTGTGAGTGTATGTAAATACTAGCATCCACATAGTACAGACAGCACATGATCTCTCCATCAGACAATGATGTCAGAGCCATCAAGGCCATCTGGCACACAATCCCCATCCTAGACAGCCAATGTAGCATCAGTCTTACACAGAAGAGGAACATGGGGACCCCATAAAAGTTGTCCATGACCAGTGCCAAATGAGGCACCTCCGTTTCCCCAGCACTGGGATTACAAGCACATACCACCATGCCTGGCTTTTTCTTTCTTCTAACATAAATTTTGAGGTTCAAATTCAGGTCCTCGTGTTTATGGAATCTAACATTTTAACTCATTAGTTTAAACATTTTAGCTCATTCAGTCTCAAAAGGCCACATCAGAGATGGCAAGTAATCTCGCCCTGGATCTGCAGCCATGTTGCTAAGCACAAGTCCCTGAGAACAAACCAGAAGAGTCTGTAGTAAGCTCACCCAAGAGCTACTGGACAGCCAGGCATGCGCTGCCTCTCAGTTCCTGGAAACATGTGTGTTCACACACTGGGGTAAAAAACAAAAGTGTAATACTGAGTCCATAAATAAGAAGGACTGACGATCTCTTCCCAGGCCATTATCCAGCCCATTCATCTCGGTTTCTCCGCCTGAGTAACGGGCAGACATCGATGCCAACAGGTCCCAAAGGATTGATGACGGACTCCAGTAACAAAGGGTTCCACAGATTCCGTTCCATCCCAGCTCTTGAAGCATTTTTCAAACCGAGGAAAGAGAATTTCATTTAAAAGACCAACGGCCAGGAACAGCCTCACCATTGGGTTCCAATTTGATCCCGTTGACAAAATCCGAGCCTTCAGAAGGTAGATCATGTCTCCGACTTTTGTCTAATTACCTCACCTGGGACAATCACTGTGGCGGCAGACAATGGAAAGCAAGAGCTGGCTGCCCGACACCCCGTGGCTCACAGATGGGGCCCCTCCGAAATGCATCACTCCGCAGACATTATCAGACACCTACTGTGTGCCTGCTGCACATTCAAAATGCAGGTTTGAGACAGAAGAGGCATCTTTTCCCGTGGGAGACAAGCACTGAGAAATGACAGTAAGATCATTCCAGAAACTGGTAAAGGGAAGGAAGAGGGTTAAGCTAGGTCACAGTGTGATACCACAGGCTGATGAGGAAGAAGCCAGGCCCTTCTCTTACTTGGACTTTGCTCTTTCCAGCTTCCTACAACACCAAGTACACCCAATCTACGTAGTGCAAGCTGTTCCTCTTCAGACTGGCTGAGGTGTCAGCCATCCATTCTGATTGGCTGAGGTATTGGGTATCCAAGTCTCATTGGCCAAAGTGTTGCTGCTGATTGGTCCATGCCTCTTCATACATTTGTTAAGGATACAAAGCTGTCTTGTGGGCTGAGCCTATAACGCTGGATCTCCCTATGGCTTTTTCTCCTGGTGCAGTTTAGCTATCATAGTGACTGCACAGAGAGGTCTTTGCCTACCGTCCTGCTCTAGAAGCTGCCACACTGTAGCCGTTGCCAATCTCCCTGTTTCATTTTATCTTCTCCTGAGCAGGTGTGTTTTCCGAGATGGTAGCAAAGCTACCCACCATCCCCCATCCCATACGCCTCTGTCCTGAGGGTCCTCCCAGTAAGAAGTAGGGTCTGTGTATGGGTTTCTGGGTGCTTTATTAAAGTACGTTTGTTCACAGGTACCTAGGTACCTTGACTCTCAGACGTCATACCACTCCCCTCCCACTGGTGCCTAGAGGGCGCCATGCTGTAAGGAAACCCAGTAGCAAGCAGAGGCCACATGGAGATAGTGGCTCTCCAATCAACCCAGTCTAGGGACCATACAAGAGCGGACCAGGCCTGGGCCACTTTGTCCCCAGCAACCTCAGAGCCCTCCAGCTAAGGTACAGACATAAGGAGGCAGAAAACAGGTTCCTTGCTGTGCTCCACCCACATCCAACCCCACAGAATCTGGTAGCAGCAGAAAATGGTTGCTATATGGCACAAAGTTTGGGGGCGACTGTCCCAGCAGCACCATGAGGGTCACTTCATCTACTGGTCCACTTCCTGTCTCCCCACACAGACTGGCCGAGTAAATACTTCCTGAACAAGAGGAAAACCATGGTAGAAACATGAGTAGTTCAGACTCGGTGTCAGTATCGCCTTGATTACTTTCTCATAGCAGTAGGAAGAGGAAGAAGAGGGTGGAAACTATCCCTGCTTCTTCCTACAGAAGCAAGCTGAGCTCTTCAAGGTCTGGAACAGATGGCAGGACCTGACACGGGCAGTCTGACACGTGACTCTACTTCACAGCTGCTCTGAGGTACAAGAGTTGAATCTCTGTGTGCTTTTTATTTGTTTTGGTTTTGGTCTTAAATTTTTGTTGTTGTTGTTGTCTGAGATGGGGTCTATCTACATAGCCCTGACTGTCCTGAAACTCACTGTGTAGACCAGGCTGACCTCAGACTCAGAGATCCACCTGCCGCTGTGTCCCAAGTGCTGGAATTAGAGGTGTGTGCCAGCCGGGCGGTGGTGGCGCACGCCTTTAATCCCAGCACTCAGGAGGCAGAGGCAGGCGGATCTCTGTGAGTTCGAGACCAGCCTGGTCTACAGAGCTAGTTCCAGGACAGGCTCCAAAATCACAGAGAAACCCTGTCTCGATAAACAAACAAACAAAAAAAGATATGAAGATCAATGTTACACTGCACACTGGCAAGAGACTTAGATTTGCCAGGCGGTGGTGGCGCACACCTTTAATCCCAGCACTTGGGAGGCAGAGGCAGGCAGATCTTTATGAGTTCAAGACCAGCCTGGCCTACAGAGCTAGTTCCAGGACAGGCTCCAAAGCCACAGAGAAACCCTGTCTCGAAAATCCAAAAAAAAAAAAAAAAAATAGAGGTGTGTGCCATTGTGCCAAGCTACAGGATTTATATGTTTATTTGATGTGCATGGGTGCTTTGCTTACACATATGTATCTGAAACCATGTGTGTGCCTGGCGCCTGCAGAAGTCAGAAGAGGGCATCAAATCCACTGGAACTGGAGTTACGGTTGCTTGTGAGGTGCTGGGCATTGAACCTGGTTCTCTGCAAGAGTAACAAGTTTTCCTAGCCACTGAGCTATCTCTCCCATCTCTCCATCCCCAGATTTGTTTATTATATTTAAGTGTGGGATGCTTTGCCTGCATGTATGCATATGTACCACGTGCACACAATGCCCACAGAAGTCAGAAGAGGGCATCAGATCCTCGGGAGTTGGAGTTAGAGATGATTGTGACCCTCCATCAGAGAGTTGGGATTAGAACTTGGGTCCTCTACAAGAGCAGCCAAAAAAGTGCTCTTAACCACTGAACAATCTCTCCAGCTCTCTCTGCACGCTGTTCTAACACACAACCAGATGGCTTCCACCTCGAGGATTAAGGTCAACAGTAGAAGCAAGAACCCTGCTTGGGTGAAGCTCCTAATTGTTCCCATGCATCAAACATGCGTTCCATCAAGACCACTTCCACAGGAACATGTCCTTCTAGAACCATCCTTTTATCTCTTCTGGCTGAGAAATGATATTTCCACACCTCATCTCACCCTGTCTTTAAACCTCTCGATGAGGCAAAGATCAATAACTAGATAAATTAAAAATACATAAGGTGTAAACCAGAGGGGAAGGAAAGAGCGAAGGTCCCATTTCCTGTTCATCAAGCCCCAGACTCCAGTAGGCACCTAGGATGGGCTGTTTCTAATTGCTGAACAAGAAGCACTACTTTGATATCGTAAGACTGAACCTGAGGGAGGAATTATTAACGGATAAAAAAATGCATTCCATTGGCATAAGAGAAGACTCGTTATACACCTTCTCGTTCCATTAGAAGACTCTTGAGTGGGTTTTTGACAGTAGCCTCGAGTAGAGTTAGACCAAGCACTGGTATTGCCTGCAGCTTATGGCACAGCCATGCTGCCCCTGTGGGCAACAGTGGCTCCACAGCCCACGCACCCCCACACACACAGAGGTGGGGGTAGCTACTGGCTCTGCAAGCTGCCTTCCCTCCCCACCCTACCTTGTTCTGAGCTGGGATGACAGGTGACAAGAGCGGGATGAGTCAGAGTTCCACAGCCCCCTCAGGGATACAGGGTGCCATGCTTGCGGGCCCTCCCCCCACATCACAGAGGAGGGGGCTCCCTATCAACCTGCCTGTCACAGTCCTGTGTGTTTAAGACATGCTGCTAAATCCCAGTGGGGGAAGGAGGATGTCATTGTAATAGGAGTGAGATTCCATCTCTGGGACAGGGAAATCGCCCCCAGCAGAGCCGCCAGCACTCAGGTAGACAAGGAACTAACCTTCAGAGAAGTTGGCTGGTACCTCTGTCGCCTTCCCAAAGCCTGGAAGCCAATGGGTATCACGTGAATCTTACCCAAGCCCTACTCTTGGCATCTCCTGAGCAAACGCCTCTGGAAGCTGCAGCACATGCCATACAGCTGCCCTTCTCAGCTGGCGTGGCTTTCTGGACCTTTCTCTCCTTCCTCATTGATCACAAGCTCCCCTCAGGAACCAGGCTTAGTGAAGACAGAGGCAAGAACCTAACTGCATAAAAAGGAGAAGCTACAAAATTATTTATTTTATGTGGTGTTGGACACCAATGTCAGACATGAGTTCAAATCCTACCCACTGCTTCTTAGTAAGGTGGCCTTCAACACCTTCACCTTTCTGATCTGGGGGTGGGGAGTGGGAGGCAAGGAAAAAATAGGCAAGTTTTTATGGAAAAAACAGACAAGCTTTTGTGGTTATTGTGAAGATAAGAGATGAAGGGGTGGAGGGGTAGGCTTTACCCATACACACAATATTACTGTGATAGTGACATTGGATTGTATATTTGGGACAGGCAACCATCAGCCAGGTTTAATTTACAACACTGCCCAGCAGAGAACAGAGGCTCTGTGGGCATGGACTCCTGCTACCACCACTATGAGCCACGTTACAGAAGGACCCAGTTCTCAGAATGAGATGGGAAAAGTGACATGAAAGAAATTCCAGCACTTAGGAGGCTAAGGCTGGGGGACTTTCATGAATTTGATGGCAGCCTAAGCTATATGTCATGAGCCTGTCTCAAGAAAACTAATTTACAAGAGCACGGAAGATGGTTCCGTTGGTCAAGAACTTGCTGCCCAAACATGAGGACCTGGGTTCAGATCCCTAGCTCTCATGTAAAAGCCAAATGTGGAAGCCCATGTCTGTAATTCCAGTATGGAGAGGGGAGACTGAGGGATCTCTGGGACTCACTGGATAGCCTGCCCAGCCAATCAGTGAGCTCCAGGATCAGTGAGAGAACCTGTCTCAGAGAAATACAGTGAAGAGCAACAGAAGGAGACATCTGGCCACTGACAGCAAGGCCTAGCATCCATAGCATGTGTAGATGCACACACACAGAAAAACGCTCTCGAAGACAGTAGAAGGAACACAGAGGTGACAGGGCTAGCTTCCCCCTGGGGAAGGGTCAGATGCCACCTCTGCAAGCTGTCATCTCTTCTCCCAAGCTCCTTCAAGACAACACACAGACCTCAAAGCCAGACAGCTTTGAGCCCCCTCAGGGAGCCACGCTGTGCCTTCTCTGCTATTTGGCCTTGTATCTCTAACAATGACATCAGAACAGCCCCCCCATCCCATCATAGATCTCAGGACCCAAAAGGGTCTCAGAGACCCACTCAGTCCTCAGTCCCCCCACTGCTGATGAAGGCTGTCAAATTAGGCAGAGTCCTAAGTGACACTGCCGGGAACGAGCAGAACGACAGTGTGGGGCCCTCTGTAATGAAGAAATCACATCACCTCATCTTTCTGGTTCTCAGAGGTTTCCTACAGCACAGGGTGAGGGGTTATGCCTTGCAGACTCTATGTCCCACCCACACAACCCTAGTCAATAGACCAGCTTTCTAGAGAATTCCATGCCAAGATTAGTCCAAGGAACACCTAAGGGTCCCTTAGCCTTGTGACTCAGTGGTCCTCAGAGTATAGTTCTCCAGCCCATAGCCTTTGGTGAATACTTGCTAAGAATCAAAACCTTGGGACCCACCCAGCCCTAACCCCTCACAAATCCTGGATTGGGGCCCAACAAAAGCCCTTGGGTGAATCAGACACTTGTTCAAATATGGGAACCACAGGTCAGCATAAGGGCACACAATCCCACCTCAGTTACACAAAAGGTCATTTTGAATCCTGTGATCAAAGGTTGGGAATTGGGGGTGGAGAAATAGATCATCAGTTAAGAGCACTTGCTGCTCTTATAAAGGACCAGAGTTCCAATCCCAACATCTCCATTGTGTGGCTCACAAATGCCTCTAACTCTTGCTCCAAGGGATTTGGTGCCCTCTTCAGGTTTCATGGGCACCTGCAGTCATGTTCACACACACACACACACACACACACACACACACACACACACACACACAAAAGAATAAATAGAGCAT
>NC_022010.1:12020837-12033223 GCF_000317375.1 Microtus ochrogaster
TCAAACTCACCAAGATCTGCCTTCCTCTGCCTCCCTGAATGCTCAGAATAAAGGAGTGCACCAGCACTGCCTGGGGAGAACTGACTCTTGCAAGGTCTTCTCTGGCTTCCACATACACACCTAGGCCAACACACACACACACACACACACACACACACACACACACACACACACAAAAGAATAAATAAAGTAAATAAATCTTTTTTTTTATAAAGGTTAAGAAAAGGTGACAGAGTTACTGGTCCCTTGTAAACACTGAAAAAAACCAAGCCCAGAGAGGTGGTGTGTCTCTCCAACTGCTCCCTGGGCCACGTGACTCCAAGGGACAGGGACAGATAAATAGTTAGTACAAGGAAAAGTCATGGCTGAGTTCCCAAGACAAGAACTAGCTAGAGGTTTTATTAGCGCATACACTCAGGTCAGCACCTTGGAGAGAGACAATAGCAGTGACTAGGGGAGATACAACTGTGGTACAGGCCTAACACTGACTCCAACTTCTCCTCCCGCTCCAATCTCCCTCCCCCCACAGCCCACAGCCCAAGGTGTACACCAGCATATAAACTAAGAGCCAGATCGACTGGTGCATCCCTCTAAATGGAATAGATAGATTGCCTTGTAATTTAGCAGCCACCCATGGGGTGTGCTCAGACAAAGTCATGGGCACATCCAAACAGTGTTTTATGCATCTAGCAATATAAGCACTTTCAAATGCTGTATAAATCCAGACCCAGGTAATAAAGTCACCGTCTTAAAAGACCAGTGCGATGCAGTAACTGATGCCCCTGGTAACCTCCCGAAAACACAGCAATAACTCAAGTCAGGTGCGGAGATCTCCTTCTGCCTCTCCCCCCAGATAAGCTGTGGTGAACTTTAGGCTATACAAACCAGATCTCTGGTTGACACCCAAAGGGCCTTTGCGGACTTCTGAGTTTCGACTCTGTGGCTTTATCCTGACCAGTTCCTAGTGACCCTACTGAAGGAAAGTAAAGCCAGTGGTCCCAAAACTACACAGCCATGGCTTAGACTCCCTGCCAAGGGCATTGGCATGTGTGCAGGTGACAACTGCAGATTTTCTCCCTGGTTGCCACCTCTGAGATCAGCATCCAGAATACAGACCCCACCAGCTAGGAGTTTACTTCAATGGGCTTGCATGCTGGTCCTGAGGAATCTATGTGTAAATCCAGAGTTTTGAGGAAAGATGTGCCCTGAAAGCTCCTCCAAGCTCTCAGCAACAAATCACAGAAAACTGGCATTTGTGAGAAAGGCAGGTAGTTTGGCTGAGGAAGGAGTCAGAGAGGAGAGATGTTTAAGTCTGTCTGGTTTGTGGAGGGTGAGAGCATATTCCCATATCACTCCAACCAAAAGTTCCCAGACACATTTTGTCTGTGAATCAGTCCCATTCCTGAGCCAGGACAACAGAGATGCTGTGCTCTCACTGGGTATGGAGTGTTGTGTTCTGATTGGTCAGTAAAGAGACTATACTCTGATTGGCCAAGGGAAAGCTCTGTTTTCATTGGTCAAAAAAGAGGTTTTCTGATTGGCCATAAAGATGCTGTGCTCGCTGGGCTGTGGTGGCGCACGCCTTTAATCCCAGCACTCGGGAGGCAGAGGCAGGCGGATCTCTGTGAGTTCGAGGCCAGCCCTGGTCTACCAAGGGAGTTCCAGGACAGGCTCCAAAGCTACAGAGAAACCCTGTCTCGAAAAACCAAAAAAAAGAAAGAAAGAAAGAAAGAAAGAAAGAAAGAAAGAAAGAAAGAAAGAAAGAAAAAAGAAAAGATGCTGTGCTCTTATTGGTCAACAAGAAGGCTAGTCTCTAATTGACCATGACTTTTGGTCAGTCACCTGCCACCCAGAGACTGAAGTATGTCAGCCACCCTCCCCCCATCCAAATGTGACCACTGGGAGGGAGCCCAGAAAATGTTAGGAGAGGCTCCAACCAAAGGGAAAGAAATCTCAAGAAACATCTTCCTACAAAGTGAGGACGGGTAGGACAGAGAAACAGAGGATAGTCGGAATCATGGGGGACACTCAGAGATTCCTCTGAACCCATGTTGTAAGGTTCAGAACAACACAGAGCCTCCCTGTTACAGTTTGGATGCAAGTGTGTATGCCAGTGGGCTCTACGCTGGGCACGGCTGCAGCTGACATCTTCTTCAGAGGGTCCTTGCCTCATCACAAGAGCCACAACTCAGTGGGACCTGGAGGATGTAGGTCACCAGGGGTGTGTTCTTAAGGCTCTGTCTTTCCCTGACTCCTTGCTGTTCCCCTTCCTATTCTGTCTGCCAGAGCATAAACACCTCCTCTACCTCATGCCCCCACCACCATGATGTTCAGCCCAAGCACATGGATCCAGTGGCCCTCTAAAACCTGATCCAAACTTTAGTCCTGTTCTATAAGCTACTGTAGCTTGCACTGTAGTCATAGGAGCATGCAGTAATAGAACACTATACTAGGCAAACATTCATGAAACTAAACAGAATAGAAAGAGAGCATTTTAGCCTGAAGATAAACGGTAGCAGGCTTCCGGTGAGTAAGGCGTTTGACTCCTGAACAATGCCCTACCTCAAAGGAGAACAGCCAGGGACTGAAAACTGAAAGTGCTTAGACCTATGCTGTGATGGAAGAGGCTGCCTTTTAGGTGGTGAGTACCTTGTTACTGGGAGCAACCAAACAGCAAAGAGTACGTCCATGTTAGGAGAGAATCCCTTTCGAGTTCCCTTCACCTGCCTCAGTCTCTCCTAAAAGATACATCCTGAGTCTGGCATAGTAATGACTTCGGTGATATATCCTGTCCCTTCCTGCTCACCCCGGCCCACTGTCTCTGCCCTACCCCTGGGCTATGACTGTGATAAAATGCCGAAGCCCCAACCAGTGTCACAGCCAGCGCACCAGAGACTCCTAACAAGCAGATGATGTCACGGTGACAGATGCTGCCAGACAGCGACATCCATCACGTCTGTCCACGAGAACAAAGAACGAGAGGAAACGTGCCGTGCAGGACAGGCGGCTCCCAGTTAAGAATCAAAGCATCTCTCAGGTGAAGAAAAAGAGTCCAGAAGGGGAAAAATCAACAACTGAATCTGCCCTGGGGGCTGCGGCTGGGACCTGACTGTCTCTTTAAAGGGCAGCACGCATGGAAATGGGAGCCTGTTCCCAGGCCACGTGTGTCACTTGTGCATCCATGCTGAAGAGAACGGGGCTCACTTAATAAGGGCTTTTTCAATGTCACCGCATAGGAAACAATAGCGAACACAGAGCTGTGTTAGGAAACACAGTGTACAAGCCCATGTGGTGTTGTGACGGGCAAGGTAAGAGCCATGCAACCTGGAGCATGGCTTTCCTGAGCCTCTTAGAGTCAGGCCACATTCACAGCCCTGTGTGTTACTTGCAAAGGTCAGACAGCACCAGCCATCTAGATCATGGATAAGGGAAAGGAGACGGGACCCATCCCAGCCACAATGACAGCCACACTGAGGTAGCCACATAAATGGAGTGGCATTGTATCCTGGTCTCCGTCACCATCTACCATCAAACCATCGTGGTCACAAAACGGGAATCTGAGGGAACCAGAGTAAGGACACCTCCAGGTCCCGCCAGTTCCTGGGTTCCCATGGGTCCCCACCCATGAGAGAGCACACAGACATCCTATTTTGTATCAATGTGGCCATGGTTATTATTGCTACCCCAACCTGTATCCATCCACAAAGATGCTGGAGTGAACTGCTCAGCATCCCAAGGCAGACCTGGCAGGGGGAGCCTGGACCTGAAGTTCAGCCTTGGACAGGGCCGTGGGCAGGCATGTGGTACCAACGAGGACACCTGCTCAACTCTGCCGACATCTTCCGCCTAGGTTGTCCGCACGGGTGAACTCAAATCACCCGCACCTGTTGCCTAACTCCCCAAAGGGACCATGGCAGGAAACCAACTACGAAGGCCTGGCCTGTGGCAGGCGAGCTCACACCTGCCTCTGGGGTTCCATGTGCTCAGCACAAGCTGTGGATCATCCATGGGACCTGGTGAGATGTCCAGCTGGTGAGCACAGCAGATGTGTCACCATGACTGCAAATGTCCAGGAATAGCAGGAAAGCTGTTAGCCACTTCCTCATCACCGGGACCAAATCCCTCACAGAAGCAACTGAAGGAAGGTAGGGGCAGCTTGCCTTGACTCCCAGGGTGAGGTGTTTTGCGTCATGGTGGGAAAATCATGACAGTAGGAGATTGCAAGATGATTCCCCAAATCTCAGGAACCGGGAAGCAGAGAGCTGAGTTGGTAGCAGATTCCAACTATAGCCCCCAATAGGTCCTGGAAAGTGGAAGGAAGAAAGGACCCATCCCAGTCACAATGACAGCCACACTGAGATGGCCATGTAAAAGGAGTGTCATTGAGTATCAGTCTCTGTCACCATCTACTGTCAAACCATCATGGTCACAACACAGAAATCTGAGGGAACCAGAATTAGAGCACCTCCAGGTACTGCCAGCCCCCAGGTCCCCATGGGTCAGCATAATGGCTCTGCCTACCCTACCCATGCATGGAGGTCCACCCACCAGTAACTTACTTCTTCCAGCTAAACCCACCTCCTAAAGGTTTCACACTCTCCCAACAGTGCCACCTTTTGGGCACTGAATGTTAAAATGCAGAGGCCTGTGGGGGACACTTCACACTCAAAGCATAACAGATGCCAAACCCCAGAGAAGAAGGAGGCCACCAGGAGCGCCAGGCCTAGTGTAGAAGAAAGTGGGGGCTCTGGAGAAGCTGTGCTGAGGCAGACAGATGTGCATGTGATGTGGTGGGAGCCCAACCTTCGTGTATCTGCTAACTTTCCACGGTAAGTCATCATTCTCCCATGGGAGCTTGGCAGGGCCAGTGAGGTGCCATTCTGAGCCCTGTAAGACATCAGGTCTGATCACAGCTTCTGTCTCAAGGCAGCTGCTGGCTGGGGCATGTGCAGTCAGCCAAAGCCAAATCTCTGTGGGGCACCTTCTGCCCCAGAAGCTGTGGAACCGACAGAGATTTATTCCACTCCTGAGACTGGGTGTTTTGACAACCATAGCCTGGAGATGCTAAACATGTTGGTAGGGATTTGGTTGCAGAGAACAGAGACCATCTTGGGCCAGCAGGAACAGAAAAGGACTTCTCAGAGAGAGCAGAGGACAGACAGACAGACACACACACACACACACACACACACACAGACACATACACACAGACACACTCATATACACACAGACACACTCACGTACACACAGACACACACAGACACAGACATATAGACACATACACACAGACACACACACATATACACAAACACGTACACACAGACACACACACAGACACACACACACAGACACAGACACACACATATACACAGACACACACGTACACACAGACACACACATATACATAGACACATGTACACACAGACACGCACACATAGAGACACACACAGACACACACACATATACATGGATACACGTACACACAGACACACACACAAACACAGATAGACACAGACAGACACACACACACACACACACACACTTCATAAATGGCTGTCATGCCACTTGCAGATCAAGGGCATCAGGAAAGCTACTGTCCTTCATATGAGGAAGCACCAGCCAAACCAGGAAGTTGCCACCATGGACACTAGCTCAAAATTCATGCCACCAAAGCCACCACAATGGGACCACAAAGGTAGACTGCCACTATGGTACCAGTACCTAGTACAATCCCTGCTAAGGTGCACACAATCCACCTCTCCACCCTTCAAAGTCAGGCACACCTCTGCTAAGGCCTCCTCTAGAAGGTGACCCTGGCTTCAGCTCATCCCGACCAAGAATATCAAGATCAAGACGTGCTCAGTGGTGATAATAACACCATCAGGAAGGAGCAGACTGTCCTCGAACCTATGAAATGTAAGGATGCCAGTTAATGTTTAAGCAAATGAGCACATGTGCCTTCTTTGCCCCCTCTTTCTGACTCTGGATACATGTGACAACAATGTAACCAGCTGGCCTCATGCTCCTGTTACCATGCCTTTCCCCTCCTTGGTGGACTCGCCCTCTGGATCAAGGAGCGCAAATAAACCCTTGCTCCCCTGAGCTACCGTTGATGATGATGAGGTGTGTTATCACAGCAACAGAAAGGAAACTAGTAAAAACACAACTAAAACAAGTGACACCCACCCTGTCACTGTGAGAGGACCACATGCTGAGAATGGGGTCACAGAGAGAAAGACAGATCCAAGAAAGGAAAAGAAGCTATCTTAAAGTTTTGTTGCTGTGAAGAGACACCACGACCACAGCAACTCTTATAAAGTAAAAATATTCCACTGGGGTGGCTTACAGTTCAGAGAGGTTTAGTATGGTGGGAAGCATAGTGGCATGCAAGCAGACATAGTGCTGGAGAAGCAGCCAAGTGTCCTACATCTTATCTTGCAGGCAACAGGAAGTGGTCTAAGACACTGGGTGTGGCTTGAGCATACTTGAGACCTCAAAGGACGCCTCTATTAGCGACACATCTTCTCCAACAAGACCACACCTTCTCCAACAAGGCCATACTTCCAAATAGTGCCACTCCCTTTAATGGTCATTTTCTTTCAAATCACCATGGAAATGGTCTAAGCCCTTGCTTGACCTTAGATCCAACCATGCCCGATGTCAACCAAAAGGGAAGATTTTTTTCTCTCTCTCTCTTAGTTTCCTTTTCCTACAATCAAAAAAAAGTTTTTAAGATTATATGACCGGGGGGCTGGAGAGATGGCTCAGCGGTTAAGAGCACTGACTGCTCTTCCAGAGGACCTGGGTTCAGTTCCCAGCACCCACATGGCAGCTCACAACTGTCTGAAAATGCAGTTCCACGAGATCTGACACCTTCACACCAATGCACATAAAATAAAGTTAAATAAATCATTTAAAAAAATTAAAAAAAAACTTTAAAAAAAAGACTATATGACTGGAAGGCCAGATAAGCTTAATCTTAAGTATGAGATTCTGGCCAGTGTAAATCAGAGAGCACACACCCCATCCCATCCCTGGGTGGACTGAATCAGCCACACATAGAAATCTCACACTTCAAGGGCTGGAGAGATGGCTCAGTGGTTAGACCACTGGCTGCTCTTGCAGAGGACCTGGGTTCAGTTCCCAGCACCCACATGGAGCTCACAACCATCTGTAACTCCAGCTCCAAGGGATCTGAGCCCCTCTTCTGGCCTCCTCACCGCTGCACGCATGTGCACACATACCCACTCACAGACACACACAAATACATACAAAATTAATTAAAATAATAAATAAATAAATCTATTTTAAGGTAACGTAGAAACTCACGCTTCTCCCTTAGAATCCAAGCCCCGGAATTACTTCTGCCCATCCTCTCTCTTCCCACCTCCCCTGTCAGGCATTGACATCCTAATCTGCCATCCCATCCAATCTCAGGCTGCACTGAGGTTCCAAGTGTCTCTGTCTGAAAAAGAATTCAGCAGGTCATTTGTGGATGCATGTCCTTCATCTCCTATCCCAGCTCCGCCCAGCACACACACACACACACACACTCCCCACACCCCTGTTAACTTTTCTCAGTGTTTCCCTTTTTTTGTTTTTGTTTGTTTGTTTGTTTGGTTGGTTGGTTTTAATTTTGTTTTGTTTTTTGAGACAGGTTTCTCTGTATAACAGTTCTAGCTGTTCTGAAACTAGCTCTTGTAGACCAGGCTGACCTCAAACTCACAGAGATGCACCTGCCTCTGTCTTCTGAGTGCTGGGATTAAAGGCGTGCGCCACCATGGCCCAGCATCTTTTTCCTTCTTTATATTTCTCAGACTTCCAGAGTTGTCCTAACAAAAAATCTTGCTCAAGAATCAAGCCCAAGGAAACAGAACCACTAGACTTATAAAAATAGCTATTTGAATGCACAGCAATAAGAAATACGAAATAACACAAAATCAACACCCAACACTCCTGGGGATTTGCACTAGCAGAACAGCCTGGAGCTTGCAGGAGAAGGAGTTGGGGAGAGAAAACTAAATTTCACCATGCAATGAGAGCTGAGTCTGCTTTGAGATTGTTTTCACAAACAGGCAGCCACGTGAGAGAAAACAGATAATATCCTCCCGAATCCCCCAGCATCTTCACCCTCTGAAGCCAGGCCCATTAAAAAGGAAAAAGGAGAAGGCTGACGCCCCAAAGTCAAATGAAATCAAGCTTGGTTTGAAAAGGAAATATGAGCAGGTGTTCATCGCAGCTCAGGTTGTGGGCATGTTTTCAGGGAGAGTTGGTCCTTGGGATGGGAGCACTGGGCTCCTCAGGACTAGAGTGGGAGAGCAGAGGGCAGTCATGGCTGCCAGTGTGTTCACTTAGCAACATCCATACAGCATCCACTGTGCCCATGAGGATGCTCAGTACACAGGATGCAAGAGGAGCACAGAGAGATGAGGGCTACACCGCAGAGGTCCCCACCAAGGGGACACAGCTGCTGCAAAAATAAGTCGCGGTCAGTGACTGGCAGGCTGAGAATGAGAACATGGCTCAGCAGTAGAACTAGGGACATGGCTAAACAGTAATTGCTTGCCTAGAATCCCCCAGTGAGGGGCTGAGGGTGTGGCTTAGTGGCAAGTGCTTACCTAGTACCTACAAGGCCCTGGGTTTATGTACCCAGCACCACAGAAGAAGAAAAGGAAAAGTTGAGCTCACGCCAATGAAGGAGAGGATCAGGACACTGGGGGACAATAGGTCAAGCTCTCTGGGTTTGAGCAGTCCGAACAACCTATGTGAAGTGAAGACAATAAGGCAGGGGCTGGGAGATCCAGGGACAACAAGGAGCAGTAGAGGCATCAAATCAGAGCCCCCTGAAGGCCATCTGCAGCAGTGGTCACAGGTTCTCAACACCGTTCCCCACCAGAAGCGCCTGCTGCTCTCTGTCTGGGTTCCTACTCAGAAGCACACAGGTCTGGATGAAGGGGGGAAACAGAGAGTTGACAGTCATCCCCCCTGCTCCACCCACAAGAAGCACCTGCTAGAGAAACTGGGAGCCAGCGTGCCAGCTGCCCAGCATCCTCAGACCCCTGAAGCCATGACATTAGCCAGTTACTTAGACAGTCCAAGCCCCAACTTCTCCGCTTTCTGTTCCGTGTCATGGTGCCTGCCATTACCCACAATTCACTACTACAGTAAGTCTGCATCTCAGCATATGGGGACCAAAGCTCAGTGTCCATGGAAAGATGATAAGGAAGGGAAGGGCTCCCTGAAACCTCCCACCAAGGCCAAGATCTGGGCTTTCGTACTCAACAGCCGCATTTGTAGATGTCTCAAGGAGAACAAATCCATGGGAGAAGCAGACAGTAGCCACTGAAGTCCGGGGGAGGGCACAAAGGAATGGACAGCTTGTCAACTCAACAGGATCTGGAGTCTTCTTAGGAGACGCCTCTGATGGGCTATCTACACGAGGTTAGCTGAGGTGGGAAGACCCACCCTGAATGTGGGTGGCAGCATCCCATGGGGTGGGGTCACAGACTGAATGAGAAGGAGAAAGTGAGCTGAGCACCAGCGTTCATCTCTCTCTGCTTCCTGACTGTGGGTGTCACGTGACTAGCCGCCTCACGCTCCTGCCACCATGCTCTCCTCACCATGACTGACTAACTGTACCCTCTAACTGTGATCTAAAATCAAGCCGGGTGGTGGTGGCGCACGCCTTTAATCCCAGCACTCGGGAGGCAGAGGCAGGCGGATCTTTGTGAGTTCAAGACCAGCCTGGTCTACAGAGCTAGTTCCAGGACAGGCTCCAAAACCACAGAGAAACCCTGTCTCGAAAAACCAAAATAAAATAAAATAAAATAAAATAAAATAAAAAATAAAAAAATAAAATCAACCCTTCTTTCCCAATGCACCTTGTGTCCGATATCTTGTCACCACAAGAATAGTAACTAACACAAGTGGTGCCCGCGCAACACAGGAAACCACACATGATGCGGCTCCTTTCGGGGGTCCGAGGCCGTTATTACTCAGTACGTAAGTTCACCAGGGAGATACACAGCACCTGTCTCAGTGGGAGGCGGAGCAGCCAAGGGAAACTTGGAGAGGTCACACAGTTGGCAAGGTCAGCGGAGATGGAGAGAAGGCCAAAGGCTGAGGTAGCCCTACGGGTTCACTCCGTGGCCCTGCCAGGCCCCAGCTTTGGCAGAACACCATGTGCAAGGCAGCCACTTGTTTTCTCTGCTGCCTGCCCTGGGATGAGCATCCCATTAGCAGGTCCTCCCCAGTCATGGCCACCCCAGGACCAACCCCATCACCATCCACAGGAAACTGCAGCCTCCTGGGTCTGCAGCCTGTCACTGAGAATTAATCTGGCCTGGGTTACCTGAGGAGCACCCATCCACCCCACCTGACCACAAGCTCTAGGAGAAGGCCCCTCGGGAAAAAAACAGAGAAAGCATTGAGGGGTGGGGGATGATCAGTTTACACACTCATCACAGCCCCCACCCTCACCATGACAGCCCCGCCCTCACCATGACAGCCCCGCCCTCACCATGACAGCCCCGCCCTCAACATGACAGCCCCGCCCTCAACATGACAGCCCCCCTCACCAGAGCCTCAGGCAACATGCAGAAGTAACTGTTCTCCCCCAGAGCAGAGTTCATTCCAAGATATTTTCTGATACTAAAGAAAACACACAGGACCTCCTTATAAACCATTCAAGGAGTGGCTGATCTCTCCGGGGACTGGAGGAACCCTTGGATTATAGCTCCTGAGCCTCCCACACCAGCCACATCTCAGTCACTTCTGGGTCTGACCAGGGCCGAGTCTCCACTCCTAGGTTAACACATTGACCAAAGACAATGACATTAAGAGGTATCTGTTTGGGACCATCAGATCCTCCACATTCTGGAAGGGTCATGAAGAACTTGAGGCACCCAGCCAACAGACTAGTCGGGAGACTGAGGCATCCAGCCTTCTCCAGACTAGAATTTGTCAGACCAAAGTAATGTCCAGCGGCAAGGTCTGCCGGGAATGGGGGAAACAGCAAAGCTAGGTGACAGGCCATCCGCGTGCAAGGACGCCATCTGGCAGTGCACAGCTCCGCTCTCCAACTTTAAAACCAAGCACACACACAAAGTTCTGCTCCTAAGGCAGCAGAATTGAAAATAACACCTCGCCAGACCCAGACACACAAAAGAACAACAGAACAATTTTACTGGATACTTCAATTAATTAATTGCCCAGAGAAGCCAAGCCCGTGTACCCAGGAGCAGCCTGGGAGCTATTTATATATTTATGATGGGGAGGCGAACAGGGTGCAGACTTTGAACGCTAACCCTGTCCCAATATTTACAGCGTGTTCCCGTCTGTCTTGGCGGACAGGTGTCAATTCTATATTTGTGATGAACTTTCTCCCGGTGCCAGTTTATAATTTGTCTAATCAGGAGGTGTTTATTTCTGAGAGCTCATCTGGAAAATTCCATGAGCCGAAAAGCTCGTCTGTGGATCATTTCTGGGGTATGGGGTGGGGGGAAAGAAATTTAGAAAAGTTGCTTTGTTTCTAAAACAATCTCCTGGCCAGGCAAGAAGATACACACCTTTAATCCCAATACTCAGGAGGCAAAGACAGGTGGATCTCTGTGAATTAAAGACTAGCCTGGTCTACAGAGTGAGTTCCAGGACAGCCAGGACTATGTAGAGAGACCCTATCTTGAAAAAAAAAAAATTTTAAAAGGTTTCCTTTTAAGCCAAGCATGGTAGCTCATGCCTGTAATCCCAGAATTTAGGAGGAGGTTGGAGGAACAGATAGTCAAGGTCATCCTCAGCTGTGCAGTGAGTTTGAGGCTAGCCTGGGCTGTGTGAGACCTTGTGTCAAAGTAAACTGATAGGTGGGAGGGTTTTAAGCTTTTCTTTCCTTTTTACTTTTTGGTTCAGAGGCTGATTACAAACCCTGTCCATGGCTCCCAGAGTTTAAATAGTGGCTGTGACAAAGGGCTGGCAGGACAAAAGCTGGTTCCCAGCACAGTAAGCCATGTTTTCCAGCCCCAATTCTGCAAAGTGTTTATTTGGGAGAAGAGGCAAAAAAAAAAAAAAAAAAATCAAGAATTCTTTCCCCAATGAAAACAAAAGCCACATTAATTGGGACCTCTCTGGTTTCCTAGGTTTCCTCCATGGACTTATCCAAATTTGTTTCTCTGTTGCTGTGATAAAACACTGACCAAAGCTACTTGGGGAGGAGAAGGTTTATCGGGCTCACAACTCATGGTCCATTATAAAATGAAGACAGGACAGGAACTCAAGGCAGGAACCTGGAGGCAGGAGCGGAAGCAGAGGCCATGGAGGAGTGCTGCTTACTTGCTTGCTCTGCATGGCTTGCTCTGACTGTTTTCTTTTTTTTTTCTTTTTTTTTTTTTTTT
>NC_022010.1:12034308-12045026 GCF_000317375.1 Microtus ochrogaster
GATGGATGGATGGATGGATGGATGGATGGATGGATGGATGGATGGATGGATGGATAGATAGATAGATAGATAGATAGATAGATAGATAGATAGATAGATAGATAACTGATTGAAAATGAAAGAAGGAAGAGATAGAGAGGAAGGTGGATGGCAGTTAGGCCTTGATTGGTTCTCTTCTGGCCTCTGCTAATCCCTAACTGATTAGGTTACACACTCATCTAGGACATAGAGCTCTGAGCTGGATGACCCTAGGGGGATCTGGATCCCATGCCCTCACTATAGCTGTCCGAGCTTAGCAAATGCTGGGAGCTGAGAAGCATGTCTGGACCAAGCTTTAATCTAGAAAGAAACCCTCTAGAGCAATTCCACGTTTGACTGAAATAACAGAAAATCCAACTACAACTGTCTTCCACTGTAGAGATGCATGGTATTTACTTAACAAGAGGTTGGGGGTAGGAGCAAGTGTAACTTCCAAGTCCACTGCTCATGAGGGACCCAGGCAGCACTCCATCACATCTCCTGCCCCTCCTGGTAAGCTGGCAAGGTCATCCTGCCATTACGGCTGTGTCCCCAGCAGAGCAAGGCCCCCCCCCCCCCCCCCCCCCCCGTCTCTCTCAGCAAGAAGGCAATCTTCCACTTGCCCTGACCCCACCCACTCTTCAATCTCGTTGACTAGAACCAGGTCACAGGGCCACCTCAGGGCCAATCACTAGCAGAGAGAGTGCTATGACATATGGCCACAGACTATTGACCACAAGTATTAGTCACTGCCTCGCTGCTACAACAAAATGCCTGAAAGATCGACTCAAGGAAGGAAGGGTTCAAACGTGCATAGTCCATCATGGTGGGGAAGACAGGGCAGCAGGAGCGTGAGGGAGCTGGTCACGTGGCATCCACAGTCAGGAAGGAGAGAGAGAGAGAGAGAGAGAGAGAGAGAGAGAGAGAGAGAGAGAGGACTGCCTGTGCTCAGCTCACTTTCTCCTTTTTAATCAGTCCAGGACCTCAGCCTAGGAAATGGTGTGGCCCATAGCTAGGGTGGGTCTTCCCTCCAGCTAACATGATCTCTAAAACCCGCCTCACACACGTACCCAGAGATATTCTCTTGAGTGATTCTAGACCCTGTCAGATTGACAGTCAAGATAATCACCATATCTCCTAAACAAAAGTCTTCCAGGAGCAAAGAGGAAGGAGCAGTCACTTCTGGGTTGCAGCCAGCCAGAGCCACTGAGAATGTGCTAGCTATGTCTCCTTACATCAGGTGCCCCCTCAGGTATTTGAGGGCTTATTTGCATATTTTAAGACAGGGTTTCTCTGGGTTAATTTAAGATATAAGAGCTAGTTAGTAATAAGCCTGAGCTTTTGACCAAACATTTATAAGCACTACTAAACCTCAAAGTGGTTATTTGGGAACTGATGGGCAGGAGAGAAACCTCCAATTACAAATCAGCTTTTCTATTTCTGCCCAAAAGACCATTATGAGTTTTACAGAGGTTGTATTGAATGTATAGATTTTTTTTGAAATCATTGCCATCTTGATGTTACGTTTTCCAATTCATGAACACATATTATACCTCCATTTCTTTTTGTCTTTGATTTCTTTTGCTAATTTCCTGTATTTTGAACCAGAATATATCCCTGCTTGCATAAATTTGTCCCTTGTATTTTATTGCTTTTCTTTATGCTCTTACAAATAGTATTGCCTGCTTAATTTTAGTTGTGTTCATTAATTACTAGTTTGTGGATATACAACTTATTTCTTTTTTGATCTTCAACTCTACAACCTTACTAAATTTGCTGTTAAAATTCAAAAAAAAAAAAAAAAGACAGGGTTTCTCTGGGTAGCCCAAAGTGGTAGTTAGGGTTTCTATTGCTGTGAAAAGACACCATGATCACAGCAACTCTTATAAAGGAAAACATTTAATTGGGGTTGGCTTACAGTTTCAGAAGCTTGGTTCATTATTGTCTCGGCAGGTATCATGGAGTCACATGGGCAGACATGGTGCTGGGGAAGGAGCTGAGAGTTCTACATCCTGATGGGCAGGCAGCAAGAAGAGAACGTGCTACTAGGCTTGGCTTGAGTATCTATTTGAAACCTCAAAGCCCACCCCCCCCATAACAAACTTCCTCCAACAAGGCCACATCTCTTAATAATGCCACTCCCTATGAGTCTCTGGGGGCCATTTTCATTCAAACCATCATACTCAAACCTGCCTTAAATCTGCAATCTTCCTGCCTGAGCATCGACCCAGTATTGCAACGATGACCACCCATCTGCGGGCCACAGAAGAGTCCCTCCAAAGCTTAAGATCTGCCGGGCAGTGGTGGTGCACGCCTTTAATCCCAGCACTCGGGAGGCAGAGGCAGGCAGATCTCTGTGAGTTCGAGGCCAGCTTGGTCTACAAGAGCTAGTTCCAGGACAGGAACCAAAAGCTATGGAGAAACCGTCTCGAAAATCCAAAAAACAAACAAACAAACAAAGCTTAAGATCTGCTGCAGCTCTTCCTGCCATTTCTGATAGACCCTGGTGACTTCATAGGCAGGTAAGCATCCACAACCATCCACACATAGTCCCTGGGCCCCAGAGTGCTAATGCAGACAGAAGATCAGCCAGCTGAGTCTGAGAAAGACCTGGCCAGTCCAACCCCAGCAAAGCTTCACACTCCACCTTCTGAGGCTCAGAGACCTAACATCAGGGAGACTGTTCCCAGGCCAATGGCTCTGTGGAGGTCAGACACCAATGTTGAGTCCATCGTAGGGGACCACTGCTCCTGCTGTCTTCTTGGGTACCCCAGAAACATCTCAGAGGGGAATTTGATGGTGTGTGGTTAAACTGGGAGGTGATCCCAGTATGATGGGGTGGGGGAAAATGAGACAGGAAGGAAAGAGGATGGCTCAGGGTACCACAGAGCCTTGGCTCCCACCTCTGACAAGACAGCCAAGCACCTAGGGAAAGGGCAGTGCCCAACACACCCACAGCCATGGCTGGGAGAGTTCTGGCCCTGGGCATCCTTATGGTCAGTAAACTGATGAGCCCTGAAGAGGTCACAACTATTCACAAGTGGCTGAAACCACTCTAGGCCACAACAGTCTAGCGCTAATCCCAAGAGAGGAAATGAAGATCTGTAAAGCGCTAAAATAAAAATATGGACCATCTGTTCATAGCAGGGCCTTGAGAAGTCCCAAAAGGTCAAGGTGCATGTCGACAAACCTGACTTCCTGAATTAAATCACACACACACACACACACACACACACACACACACACACACACACACATCATACGCGCATAAGGAATAAATTTACCTCTTTAAAAACATTCCTAAAACAAAACATTTTTCACAAGAGCCAGAAGTAAAAACAATCCAAATGATCATGAGCCCAAGCATCTGCCTTCAATAGACGAATGGGTTAATATCATATGGTATGCCCATACAGTGGAATATTACTCGGCTATGAACAGGGGAATGGTGCTAACAGCTGGCACATACTATGATGCAGTTCAGTGAAAGGCCCCAAATCCAGGGGAAGTATTAGATGATTTTGTTTCCTTGAAAAGCCGAAATCATTAATGCAGAAAGCAAATGGATTCCTGGTTGCTAAGGGCTGGGTGGATAGATAAGAGTGAGTGAGAGTTTTTTTGGTTTGGGTTTTTTGTTTGTTTGTTTTTGTATGTTTTGGGGTTGTTTGTTTGCTTTTTATTTGTTTGTTTTTGAGACATAGTTTCTCTGTGTAGTCCTGGTTGTCCTGGAACTCGCTCTTTGAACCAGACTGGCATCAAACTCAGAGATCCACCTGCCTCTGCCCCCATCCCCAGTGCTGGGATTAATGGCATGTGCCACCATACTGGCAAGACTGAGTATTAATGGATACAGTTTTAATTTGCAGTAGTGATAATGTTCTGGAACTGTTCAGCAGTGAAGGCTGCACCACACTCAGCATCTCAAACACCACTGAACCGCATGCTTTAATGACTACACAACCAAAACCCCAAAACTGCTAAGACTCCATCTTTAAGAGACAAAAATTGAGGGCTGGAGAGATGGTACAGCAGTTAAGAACACTGACTGCTCTTCCATAGGACCCAGGTTCAATTCCCAGCACCCACATGGCAGTTAACAACTGTCTGTAACTCTAAAATCTGGCAGCCTCACACAGACATGCGTGCAGGAGAAACACCAATGTACATAAAATAAATAAAATTTAAAAAAAAAGACAAAAATTGAACAAATAAGTCTGTGGTTTGCTGTTTGACAAAAATGGAAAACTCTAACCACATCGAAATAAGTCACATTATCTAATGTGACTAAAACACACAGAGTAGGAAGAAAATGAGGGAGAATTGGAGAATTAATACAGCGTAGGGTAAGTCACAAAATACACTGCGAGAGACTGTCTGTAAATTCAGCTCTAGGCTTCCTGGCAGCAAAGGAGACAAAGGAAATACTCCCCAAATCCAGACTTTTCATAAGTACAGGAACCCAGTACAGCAGTGCAGGGGAGGGAGTTCCCCACAATCTGAGGTTTATTGAAACTGCTGCAAGAGTCTAACATTGAGGGAGGTCATTTAATCCACCAGCAAAATCCCTTCCACCAGGATGCGATGCCCTGCCCTCCTCCTTGGACTTTTGGGAGATAATTGGCAGGGCACAGGTTTTTACTTAACCATCTCAGAAGCCATCAGTCTTCTCAAGGTCACCGTGAATTCTGTAATATTCACATCGTTCTATTTCAAACCATCCATTAAGGGGGCAGCAGGTCGATTTCCCGTCCTTCAAGCGCTAACTGCTCGGGCCCTGGATGCCCCTCCTGCATCTGTGGGTTTGCTGTGGTTCCGGCCATTCTCACCAATCCCTTCCTTCCGGCCTCCATTTCTCACCACAGTCAGCATCTGCTTTCTGGTCTGCTCTGAGCTGACAGTTCCACTGAGTCTGCGGTTCCTGCCCGGATCCTTCCAGCTGAGGTGGACTGTTGATAAGGGTGAGGGCAGAAGGTAGCTCTGTTCTTGACCGGAGAGCTCTCACAGGGCCCTGCATGACGGTTTGCAGTTCCTATCATCCTGGGTGGTGGGGCACAACAAGAGTACTGTAGACCTGTAGATGGCTAGCTGACAGAAGCACCCTACAGTAACAAGCCAGCCCTGAACGGCTATACTGACCCCAACCCTCCCAGGCTGAGAACGTTGAGCAGGAAATAATATAGATGTTAATTGACCTATGGGTTTTTTATGTTGTGATGTTCTGAATGCCAGGCCATGTCCCAGAAGCAATCCTGGTAATATTCACATTGTGGGAAGTCCCCGTGTTGCTACAGGAAGTCCTGAACCTATGAAAAGTCTGGATTTATTTTCTTAACCGCTTTGGCTGCCAGATACCCAGGACTGAACTGACAATCAATTGCTTACATACATTTCTGGTGTGGCTCACCCCACCCGAACCCCCCAATATGGACAGAAATCTCTGAAGTGTATTCTCCCTTAAATTGCCTGCATCATATGTATTTGGTCACAGTAAACCAACATCCCTAGATACATCAGTCTATCTAATGCAATTGTCCCAAGGGGCATCTTCATGGGCTCCCCAACAGAGTGACTTCCATGCTCTGAGGCCTCCAGAGGCCCCTGGGTCTCAGCTGCATTTTCCTGAGTCTATGGCTCTGTGCAGGGGTCACCTATCATGCAACCTACCAATACTCTTCCTTTTCAGCGCCACATTATATGCCACGATCTAGACAAAACACATTTTTTATCTACTTGTCAATGGGTAGCCATCAGGGGTATCCCCATCTTTTGGCTACCTACCGTAAACAAACCTGTTGTGAGCATTTGTGAATAGGTTTTTGTTTAGGCCTACAAACCTAGGCATGACATTACTGAGTAATTCTAAATTTAAAAGAAAAAAAAAAGATGCCAGCTTTACAAGATGCAACGACACCCCACTCCAATCCTTTCTCGGGTACAGATTAGGAAGCATATGGATTCCTCAGGCTTCACCAACAGCCGTGGAACAGCTCATACTGACCTTTCTGTGGTTTTATAGTCAGTCTTGGTCCAAAACCAAACCTGAGTCACAGCTGACAGTGAGGGAGAGGGACCAGCTGACAGTGAGGGAGATGGACCGGGTGACACCTCCCTCTCCCCCACCCTGAATGCCAGTCTGTGGGCGTTTGAGATGTTTACATTTCATTTCTGCACGCGAAACTGAGATATCATTTAGCTAACGCCATGGGTCCTCCAGAAGGGAAACGGTTCTAAAAGGCCCATGGATGGGCCAAGTGGTGGAATCTATACAAAACGCTAAAATAGGCCTTTTTTTTCTTCACCCCTTGTTGAAGGAGGAGGCTGAGGAGTGGCCTTTTTCCCTTTTACAGTATTTTTCAGTTATTTAAATAACAAATGTGCCAGGCATGGTGGCACACGCCTTTAATCCCAGCACTCAGGTGGCACAGGCAGGTCTCTGTGAGTTTGAAGTCAACCTGGTCTGCACAGTGAGTTCCAGGACAGCCAAGACTACAGAGGGACACTCTGCCCCCACTCACCGAAAAAAAACATTTTGACTAACAAATGCATACAGAACAAAGTTTTTTTTTTCAAAGTACCGGGGATGTTAAGTCACCTCCCACGGGTGCCCCTCTCCCAGGAGGAATCTGCCATTGTCAACTTCACAGGAACCCGAAGAGCCCCATGCACGCATACACTGGCCCTGTTCACCGTGGCTGCCATCATCATTATCCGACAAGTATAGACTGTCCACAGGCCTCTGCGACAGCGGCTACAAAGGGTGAGGCTGTCTCAGCAGGATGCTGCATTCTAGGAGCTGATCCATCCATTTTGAAAGACCCTGCCCAGAGCTATGGCATAGAAAGAACTGGAATCCAGAATGAAGAGGACAGGACTGGGGACAGAACCAGGGCCTCCTGCACATGAGGAAAGAAGCGGTTACCACTGAGAAACAGCTCTAAGAGGGTGACACCCATAAGGTTGCAGGCCCAGAAAGGCTCAAAACTTAAATACGGACACCCTGCTTTTTAAATAGGGAAACTGAGGCTCAGATTAGATAGATCCCCACTGAACCAGGGATTGAGGCTTACTGCTGGCTGGCCCTCTGTCCACCTCACCCCTGAACTCCAGGTGTCTGGAATCTGTTGACTGATGGTCCGGCTTTGACATCCCAATCTGTCACTGTGATTTTGTTGGAACTGATCCAGCACCCTATGCTTCTAATAACAGTTCAACAAGAGCTCTTCCTGATAGAAGGGAGCCCATCCCACCTCATCACAGTGGCAAGGGGTGCCTATGTTACAAGCTGGGGTGTCCTGGCAACTTCTGTGAGGTGTAGGGGTACAGGTAACCTTCAGTTTGGGAAGCCAGAACCACAGCCTGATGCATACACCCTGCACACGGAAGGGCTGACCATGCGTCCATCAGCTCCCAACTGTAGTGACCACATCCCTGGGGACAGCCCCCACCCCTATCCTGTCCCAGAAAAGGATTCCAGACTCATTTCCCTGAAGACTAATAGAAGTGAGTGAGTGAATGAATGAATGAATGAGTGAATGAATGAGTGGCCAGATGAGGAGACAACTAGGGATGATTCCAGAACAAGGGCAGAAGCACACTTTCAGGTAACCATTGTCACCTATAGAGCGCTGTTGGGGACCACCTCTGCTTTCCACAAGGAGACACTGTATTCTTGCAGAACCAGCGATTGTGTTATTTTTAATGAAATCAACACTATTTACATCCAGGGCACAAAGACAAGGTCCACAGAGCAGCCTGCTGAGTGGCTGAGACACTCTGCTCTGGGACAATGGCAGCTGAGTCCCAGAGACAAGGATTGAGTGTCTCCAAGGTCCCAAGCATAACCACAGGGTGATCCTAGGGAAGGGACACAGTGAGGCTAGAATGGATGCTGTCCTTCCCACCCTGCTGTCAGACCCTGGTGCATCCCACCTCTCCTTGAGTCTCATAGCAGAAGGATAGGAAGGGACCCTGCAGCAGCACAGCACCACCACTGGAACAGCCCCCTCTGCTCTGAGCTCTCTCTCTGCAAACCTCTCTGTGCTGTCCTGGCCCGCAGACACCCTCATATTGACCATCTTCAGCCTCCTCCTTTCCCCGTCATTGACCCCCAAACTCTCTCAACCACTCACGACCCTCCTTCCAAACCCCAACCCCCAATCTACTCTACTGTGCAAACATTTGCTTTGTACAGTTTGGGAACCCAGCTACAACACCCCTCTTCCATCCTGAATTAATTTAGAAAGAAGGTCCCCCTAAACCTGAGGAGGAGGGTCAGTGTGGAATCAGAGAAGCTCCAGACTTAGGACCGCAGAGACAAAGCTCCTCTTAAGACCTGCAAGGGATCCCACAGGGCCACAGAAGGGGACTCCCCGTCCCCTCAACACCACCTCAAAGTCATCTCAGAGTGGGGAGCTTCCGAGAGCTTCACAGGTTCAGAACATCCAAGTCCCTAATATGCAATGGAATACAATGCAGCCCTGAAGAGGAGACCCTGACACCTTAAAGGGGAGGTGACTATGGCATCGGCTTACACAGTGTGACTATGTGGCCAGCTTCTTACACTCGGTGTTGTGTTATTGCACATATTGCTATTTCGTGTAGTCCTGGAGCCCTTTCTGCAGCCCTGAGGATGCAGAGTGAGTTCAAGGCCAATCTTGACAAGTGCTGGAGATCCTGTGACCAAGTTGCAGTTTCTGCTGCTGCAATAAAACACCCTGACCAGAAAGCATCTTGGGGAGGAAAAATAGTGTGCGAGAGCCCGCGCATGCATGCGTGTGCGTGCGCGCATACAGGGGTGTGCACATCCATTGTGTGAAGCAGAGAGTGTACCAGAGGGACAAGCTCCAGTCCCACAGACTACAGCCATATAGGAAGAACTCAGTGCTGCTGCCTGCTCCTCTCGAGAGAAAATCAGAAATTCTAGATTTTCACATTAAATCTTGGCTCAGAAATGATTAAAGCCCTGGGCTGGCCAGCAGCCTGATGCCCCTGGGCGGTACTGGTCTTGAGATACCACTTCCCAACTCCAGAGCAGACGTTGGCAAGGGTTCCCTCCCACAACGCGTCAGGACTTAGGACACCCACAGAGAGCCGGGCCCTTCGCTGGGGCTTCAGAACCTCCCACCCTCCCCCAGCTGCCTGCCAGACGAGACAGAGCGCGACTCACCTCCCGCTGGTAAATGTGCGCTCAGCTCAGAAACAATGAGCCCAGGCCCCAGGTGAAATTCATATTCTAATTCAAGTTTCTCGCATTGATGAAGGCTGCTGCTGCCACCTTGGAATGCTAACAGCTCAGAATGAAGCCCTGGGGAGCAAGCGTGAATGAGGAAAAATGGGAGGGTTTGTCTGAGAACCGAGAACACAAGACCACTGAAACCGAAGCTGGTGGCTCCCCGAAACTGGCTGAGCTCTCGGAGCAAGCGGCAGGAGATGAAATGCCCCACCCAGCCGGCTTTTGTGTGGGAAGGTGGGTCACAGCTAGGCCACAAAGAGACTCCTCAAAGAGACGGGGGAAGGATCAGGATTCCCAGCCATCCCATTGCCTACCAGACCTCCCTGAGCCAAGCAGTGTCCAGCCACACCTTCCTTCAGCGCTGCCCTCTCGGAACCACGCCCCTCGGAGCCACGCCTCCTGTAAACCCTCCGGTTGAATTGTGATTGCTGTAGGGGTGGAATGAGACACCCAGCCCCACAGTCCTCGTCTGTGGAGAAAGTTCAGTGAAGCCGTCACCCTGAGGGCTCCACGCCACCCTAAAAGGGGCAGTGTCTTGCCATTGACTCCTCACGTTCCCTTTATTATTTTTCAGGACTGCGCATGGAATCCAGCGCCCCTTGCCTGCTAAGCAAGCTCTCCGTAACTGAGCTACAGCCTTCCTTTTCTTTTCATCTTGAGTCATCGGTCTCCATCAGTTGCCTAGGCTAGACTTGAACTTGCAGTCTTCAGGTCTCATTCTAATGGCCAGGCAGGTTTTCTTTACTTACTAGTAATTAAAACCTTGTCATTGCCCCCAGCCTGGTACAGACCTAGCATCTGTTGACAGACGAGAAATGCTGGCAAAAAGGGCAGGTGGAAAACGAGTAAGTCCCACTGTACAGCACAAATTCGTGACTCGTGAAGAAAACATGATGTTTTCTAGTTATCTGTGCCCACAGGCAACATAAATCCTGCAAGGACCTCCTACTGACCCTAAAAACCAACTACAAAATCCTGTCTTTGAAAATGAACATGCTGGGGGTCAGCAATGGCTCTGCCAGTGGCTGGGAAGTATGAAGACATCAAATCTAAAATGAGGCATCCAGGGGCTGGAGAGACGGCTCAGCAGTTAAGAGCACTGGCTGTTCTTCCAGAGGACCTGTGTTCAGTTCCCAGCATATATATGATGGCTCACGACAATCTGTAACTCCGGTTCTCGAGGGTCCAACGCCCTTTTGTGACCTCCTTGGGCACTGCACACACATGACGAACATAAATACATGCCTGCAAATATACCTATTCATTTTATAGTTTTGGTTGTGAGCCTAGCCTTTAACAGCTGAGCCATCTCTCCAGCCCAACACCCATTTATTTTAAATAAACTGATTAGCTTTTCAAATGTAAAAATGGGTGGAACCGGGGCTGGAGGGATGGCTCAAAGATTAAGAGCATTGCCTGCTCTTCCAAAGGTCCTGAGTTCAATTCCCAGCAACCACATGGTGGCTCA
>NC_022010.1:12045126-12047124 GCF_000317375.1 Microtus ochrogaster
TCTGGTCCCTTCTTCTGGCCTGTAGGCATACAAGGAGGCTGAACACTGTATACACAATAAATAAATAAATATTAAAAAAAAAATGGGTGGAACCTAGAGGTCCTTAAGGACCCTGGAATCACTTTTAAATTTCTTTTTAGTTTTTTTTAAGACCCACCGAAATCAGCCAGGCAGTTGTGGCGCACGCCTTTAATCCCAGCACTCAGGAGGCAGAGGTAGGCAGATCTCTAAGTTCAAGACCAGCCTGGTCTACAGAGGGAGTTTCAGGATAGCCAGGGCTACACAGAGAAATTCTGTCTCAATAAATAAATATATATATCCACCCAAATCATGCCAGATGTCCCAGCACCAGGCAAGCTAAAGCAGTAATAGTTCAGGTTCAAAGCAAGCCTGAGCTTACCCAGTGAGGCCCTGTCTCTAAATAAATAAATAAACAACAGGGCCTCTGTGAGGTTCACTCGCCTGATGAAGCTCCCATGAGCCTTGAGGTAGGAACATCAATAACATTTTCATCTTTGACATTCAGTGCCAACCAGACAGGTGCAGGAGAAAGAAAGAAGCACTTTTGATTGACGGGGAGGGAAGGGGCACAAAGGAGACACTTACGTCAGTCATCACTGGCAGATGGCGTCTGCTTCGCCTGATAGTCTTCAGGAGGGGGAATAGGCAAGGGGAATGGGCTAGATACATATCCACACCAATATTGCCCGCCGTGGGCTCAGACCCAGCTGGCACGTTAGCGAGACCAGCTCTCAGGGGAGCACAGCTGGGGCCAGGAGGAGAGGCCAAGGCCACGGGAGACAAGGCCATCTGAGAAGCTTTACCTGATATTTATCAAGATTTCCTGATTTCAATGGAAACAGCTTAAAGTGAGTCAAGGAAAAAAAGGCTTAGGGCTAGAAAGATGGCTAGGGGCATCGGGTAGGGCAAAATCTCAACCTGTTGCTCCCCAGGACCTCTCCACCACGGTTTGGTTTGGTTTGGTTTGGTTTGGTTTGGTTTGGTTTGGTTTGGTTTGGTTTGGTTTGGTTTGGTTTGGTTTGGTTTAGACAGAGTCTCTCACTGATTAGGGAGGCTGGAGAGGCTCCTGTCTCTACCTCCCCAGCACTGGGGTTACAAGCACACGCCCCCCACACCAGCTTCTTACAGGGATCCTGAGGATCAAACTCAGGTAGGTCCTCATGCTTGCACAGCAAGGACTTTACTGACAGCCGTGTCCCCAGCCCCAACCACCGACGTCAACAGAGCAAGTGCGAAGGGGCGAGGCTGGTGAAGGACCACCATTAGCAAGAAATGAGACTCTGGGCATGGGAGCCCCCGCAGACAAGATGCAGACTAGGAGCCAAGAAACTGACCCTCTCCCTGGACAGTCTGATGCTGAAGACTCTCTCCCCAGACCCTGCTCAGATGTGGGAACCAAACAGTCACAGTGTGAGCTGGTTGAAGCGTTTTCTTCATGCTCATTTGAATCTAATAGTGACAGGAACACCTCCCACAGGCTCCACCACCAAGGCAGCACCAATCCAAGGTGGCAGCAAGCTTCCCAGGGCTAATGGTGATCAGCCCAGCCAGGCTACTGTCCCTAATCTTGACCCAGTCCTTGAGGCCCAAGAAAAGGAACACTCTGATTGGTCAGATACAAATCATGAGCCCACCCAAGAGAGGAGGGAAGAGTGAGCAACATAGAAACCAGAGTTTTGGAACAGGGGGAGACTGGGGTTCCTCAAAGAAAAATCAGCACAGGTTGGTTATGTAGTTCAGTGGTAGAGCCCCTAACTAGAATCCCCCAGTGAGGGGCTGGGGTGTGGCTCAGTGGTAGAGCCCCTGTCTAGAATCCCCCAGTGAGGGGCTGGGGTGTGGCTCAGTGGTAGAGCCCCTGACTAAAATCCCCCAGTGAGGGGCTGGGGTGTGTGGTAGAGCCCCTGACTAAAATCCCCCAGTGAGGGGCTGGGGTGTGGCTCAGTGGTAGAGCCCCTGACTAAAATCCCCCAGTGAGGG
>NC_022010.1:12047280-12053635 GCF_000317375.1 Microtus ochrogaster
AGTGAGGGGCTGGGGTGTGGCTCAGTGGTAGAGCTCTTGCCTAGAATCCCTCAGTGTGGGGTTGGGGTATGGCTCAATGGTGAGTGCTTGCCTAGAATCCCCCAGTGAGGGGCTGGGGGTTTTATTCTAGAAGAAGGTAGAAGTGGCCAACAACTGCACCCTGTCACAGACACTGACTGTCTCCCTGACCCCTTCTCCTGGCCCTTTCCTTCTTCCTTCACTAAAGTTAACAATGCCAGTTCCCTGCCTGAGGCCACCCCAACTCCTCCACATTCACAAACAACACACATATACACGTCTTCAGGGGTTTTATATCAGCGCCCATGGGTGCTTAAGAACCAAACAACAGGAGCAAGGTGGCTCAGTAGGTAAGGCACTTGCCACCAAATGTGAGGATCTGAGTTCAAACCCAAGGACCTATGTGGTTGAAGGAGGGAGCCAACTTCTGCAAGTTGTCCTCTGACCTCCACATATACCCCATGACAAACTATTAAAAATAAATAAATACACACAGGCAGACTATTGTATACATAATAAATAAATAAATATTAAAAAAAATAAAAAATAAAAATAAATAAATAAAAGGTAATAAAGGATAATTTTTAGAAGAACCAGATAGAACCACCCCCACCAGAGAAACCCCTCAGAAGCTGGTGTACCTGGTTCCATGGGAGCCCTCCAGGAGCAGGGCAGTGGGGGGTAAAGTCCAGTTACCATTATGGCAGATATGGATTGTCTTTCAAGCTTTTTTTTAAAGATTGTGTGTGTGTGTGTGTGTGTGTGTGTGTGTGTGTGTGTGGTGATATTTTGTTTGTGTTATAATAAATAAAGCTTGCCTGATGATCAGAGAGCAGAGCTAAGCCACTAGAGGCCAGGGAGTGGTGGCACACACTTTTAATCCCCAGTATTCGGGAGTCACATGCCTTTAATCCCAGCACCAGGGAGGTGGAGACAGGAGTGATAAGGCTGGGTGGAGAGAGCGATATAAGGTGGGAAGAAACAGTGCAGTCTGAGGTTTGGTGGAGACAGAAGCAGTCTGGAGATGCGGTCTGAAGACAGGATCGTCCCTTTGCTCTGAGCATTGGTAAAGGAAAAAAAAAACCCTCTAGTGGTTGCCTGCTTTGCTTCTCTGATCTTCAGGAAAGTTTTATTTGTTAAAACACAAAATATCACTACGTGTGCAGGTGTGTGTGTGTGTGTGTGTGTATACAGGTGTGTGCAGGGGTCAAGAAGGTCAGAAGGGTGTGAGAACCCCTGGAGTTTGAGTTATTAAGTGTGAGCCACCTGTTGTGGGTGTCGTAACCAAACTCAGGTCCTCTGGAACAACAGCAAGTGCCCTTAACCACTGAGCCATCTATCCAGCCCCACTTTCCCAACTTTCTGTGCATTCTATGTGGTAGTTTGACTGTAACTGTAACTGCAGTGGCCCCCATAAGCTAGCTCATAGTGGAGCTCACTATTAGGAGGTGTGGCCTTGTTGGAGGAAGTGTGTCACTATGGAAGTGGGCTTTGAGGGAGGTCTCGTATATGCTCAAGCTATGCCCAGTATCTCAGTCCACTTCCCATTGCCTTCAGATCAAGATGTGGAATTTTTAGCTCCTCCTTCAGCATCATGTCTGCCTGCATGCTGCCATGCACTGCCATAACGATATGGACTAAATTTCTGAAACTGTAAGCTAGCCCCAATTAAATGTTTTCCTTTATAAGAGTTGCCCAGGCATTAGTGGCTCACACCTTTAATCCCAGCTCTTGGGAGGCAGAGGCAGGCAGATCTCTGAGTTCAAGACCAGCCTGGTCTATAAAGCAGATGCCAGGACAGGACAGCCATGGTAGTTATACAGAGAAGAAAAAAAAAAAAAGAGTTGCAATGGTCATGCTGTCTCTTCACAGCAACAGAAACCCTAACTAAGACACTATACGAAGTAGCCAAAACCCATGTGCAAACACTGAGGGGGAAGGAAAACTCATAGTTCAATAGCCTATCTAGAAGGGCAGCCAGGGTCTGAGTGTGAAGTCACCTTCTGGTAGACAATGGCCCTTGGGTCAGCAACAGCATCTGAGCAGCCCCTCTTCCTTCCTCAGCCAGCCTGCAGCCAGCCTCAGCCCATTGCTTCCTGAGGAAGCACACCTTGTCCAGTACCAGCCTCAAAGGTGAGTTTCTGTCTGACCAGACACAGCATTCCACACCTGGGCACAGTCTCTGATACCTGGGTCAGAAGGGGGCCCGAGTTAGTCCAGATCAAAGCAGCCCTGGGGTTCATGCTGAGCTGGCTCAGAAAAAGACGGTTGACCTCTTACTGGTGCCAGGACAGGCCAGGGCTGGCTGTGGCTCACCCTGTCATCACTGAGAGCAAGCCTAGGTTTGAATTAAGTTGGCAAAGACGAAAAGAGAACTTAAAGGGGTGGAGAGAGAAAGAGAAAGCAACGATTAGGACGGTATCAGGCACCTGGATCCATCCATACCTGAACCACTTCCACCACATATCCCACAGCTGGAGACTGGGACACTGCAGGTTTTAGAGTCCAGACTGGAGTGGTGACAAACTTCTGTATTTGTTGTGCCATCTCTGGGAGTATACCTAAATCTCAGCGTTGACATTTTCAAATATTATAGGCATGCATGTCTTTAAAATGATCCAGTAAGAAATAGATAAACACGGGGTCAGAGAAGAGACATGAAGGTGGGAGTCACTGTCTCTGGGCTTGTGCTGCTGCAGCAGCCCGGTGAGGGGGTCTTCTGAGCTGTGAGCCATCAGGCTGTGCCTGCAGAGTAAAAAATAGCTAGCCTACACATGTGCTACTATTTTTAAAACGTTACATAAATGCTACTGTAATTACCAGACCCGCCTTCAAAGGCTGCTGAATTGACAGCCACTTTCGATCAATATGTTGTTCTTTTTCCACCAGGAGACACCAAAGCAGCCATTGTCCTCACTCCGGAGCTGGATGATTTCTTTGACATTAGAAAGGGCCCCTTGTTCTCCACAGTGGAAGTGTCCCTGAACGCACAGAGAATGCCCTGCTTGACTATGTGAGGCAAACTGCATCTTTAGGAAGGACAGAGAATAGGGGGTTTACTACCATTCGTACTACCCCCTCACAACTGCTGGACTCCCATGGTACTGAAACAGCCCATAAACAAGCAGGGAGGGCCAAGTCCCAATAAAACTTTATTTACAAACAGCAAGCAGAGGGCCAATAACAGTCCATGAGGCCACTGTGTGCTAATGCCTGCTTTAATTTATTTTTAATTTATCATTTATTTGCTGGCTATGAGTTTCATGCTACATATGTAGAGGTCAGAAAACAAATTTTGGGACTCAATTCTCTTCTTCCATCACGTGACTCTGAGGGTGGAATGGAGGTTATCAGGCTTGGTGGCAGGCACCCCCACCTGCTAAGCTGTGTCACCAGCCCAAATGCCTGGTTTAAAGAGTACAAGAACTAACAAGCAATATTTAAAGAGCCAAGGCCAGCAGAGGGTTGGGTGAATGGCTTTTCACATCTCTAGTGTCATGGAAATTCCTGAAAAAACAGAATTTCATTGGCACACACCTTTTATCTATGCAGCTACTCAATGGCCTGAGAACCCGTACCAGCTAAACCTCAGCGTGGTGCCAAAATAATCACACCCACTATGCGAGCAGAATCTGCCAGATCCCAGTTAGGAACCGAACTGTACCTTATACCAGCTTGCTTTGGTGTGGTGGTGGTGGGGGGGGTGTTAAGAGAGGAGCTGAGCCTGGATCCCCTCAACTATCACCAGGATATTATCAAGAGTTACTCACATTTATTAAGAGCCAACATTGCGTGTGTCCTGTCTCATGAACCACCTTGACTTTACCCTCCTTGCCGGTCTATGCTGAGAGTTGCTTCTGTTTGTTGGTTGCTGGTTTGCTTTTTTTGAGACTGGCTCTCATATAGCCCAGACTAGCCTGGAACTTACTATGTAAGTGAGGATAACCTTGAACTCTTGATCCTCCTGCCTCTACCTCCAGAGTGCTGAGATTGCAGGTGTGCACCATAACACCTGGCTTAGTTGGGTTTTTTTTCAAGTGTGTGTGTGTGTGTACCATGTAAGTGCAGGTACCAGTGGAGGCCAGCACAGGGTGTCAGTTCCCCTGGAGCTGAAGTTACAGGCAGGTACAAGCCATAGGACATGAGTGCTAGGAATCAAACTCAGGTCCTCTGTAAGAGCGGCAAGTACTCTTAACCACTGAGCCACCTCGTCAGCCCCTGATTTGGCTTCACACACATAACCTTCTCTGCAGAGCTCTGGGGGTATCTAAAAAAGTAAGAACCTGACTCACAGGTTCTCTGCAAAGTCTGTCACTTCACACACATCAGTGTGGCCCAAGTTCCACGCACACTGACACACACACACAGTCAGAACACAGGAAACATATTTGCACAGGTGTGTATGTAGGTACAAGTGGCTGCAGAGCCAGAGGCCAGCCTCCGGTGCCATTCCTCAAGTGCCATCCACCTTGTTTTAGGGTCAAGGTGTCACACTGACCTCCACCAGTTCTGGGATTCCAAGGGCACACCAGTATGCCCAGTTTGTTTGTTTTAACATAAATCCTCAAACTCGAGTCCTCAAGTTTGTAAGAGAAGCCCTTTGCCAACTGAGCCTCTCCCCCAGCCCACCCATGGAAATATTTATTTATTTATTTATTTATTTATTTTCTAAATATTTATTTATTATGCATACAATATTCTGTCTATGTGTATGTCTGCAGGCCAGAAGAGGGCACCAGACCTCATTACAGATGGTTGTAAGCCACCATGTGGTTGCTGGGAATTGAACTCAGGACCTTTGGAAGAGCAGGCAATGCTCTTAACCACTGAGTCATCTCTCCAGCCCCGGAAATATTTATTAAAGAAATCTTATCAGTAAATCGCAGGACCAATTTTCAAATTGTGCCCAAGTCTCAACAGCTGCAGTTCCCAGTAAGACTTCACCATCATTTGCCTGGGCTATTGCAGTAGCCAGCAGGGTCTCCGGTGTCCATCCTCATACCTGCCAATGTCACTCATCACCAGGAGCTTCTCAGCCATCACTTCCTTGGCCTCCTTTCCCATTCTTTTTTTTTAAACATTTATTTATTTATTTATACAATATTGTGTGCATCTGTATATGTGCACATGTGTGCCATGGTACATGTGTGGGGGTCAGAGGTCACTTTGCAGGACTCTGTTCTTTCCTCCCCTCGTGTGGATTCTAAGGCTCAAACACAAGTGTCCGGCTTGGTGGCAAGTCCCCTTACCCACTGAGTCATCTCGAGAGCCCTCATTCCCCACCCTTGTTCTTCCTCACTCAGACAAACCTCACTGGCTTCCTTTCTGCTCTTTGTCCCTGCGAGGCACATTCCCTCCTTAGAGCTCTGTGTCTGCCGTTCCTTTAAACACTTTTCTCCGTGATGCCCACTGTGAGGGCTATTCTTGGTTGCCAACTTGACTACATCAGGAATGAACTATAATCCAGAAATGGAGGCCACTCCTGTGAGAGACTTTTGCTTCGTTTGAAGTGGGTGAATCCACTCCTAGTCCAGACCTTTGAGGTAGGAAGACACACACTTTAATCTGGGGCACACCTTCTGGAAGCCTACAGAAAGACATGGAAAAGGGAAGCTTTTGTTCCGTGGGAACCCTTCAGCCAATAGCCTTTAAGATACTGGCCCACTTAGCCGGGCGGTGGTGGCGCACGCCTTTAATCCCAGCACTCGGGAGGCAGAGACAGGCGGATCTCTGTGAGTTCGAGACCAGCCTGGTCTACAGAGCTAGTTCCAGGACAGGCTCCAAAGCCACAGAGAGACCCTGTCTCGAAAAACCAAAAAAAAAAAAAAAAAGATACTGGCCCACTTTGGGTGTGGTCTCATGTACTATAAATGCAGATGAAACACGTGTGCAAGCCCTCTAGACTGCTGGATTCAGTTCCAGTTCCCAGCGCACGCAGAGAACTGCGGATCTCTACCCTTATTGTGAGTTTATCCCCAAATAAATAAACCTTTGTTATACTGCATTCTGGCCTATGGTGGAACTCCTTTGTATGCCAACACTTTTGTTCTTTGCTGGTTTGCCCTCGCCTTGCTGGCATATCCATTACTTCACTGGCATTGGAACCTACTTCTTGGGGATCCCAGTGTATGCTTAAAGCCAACTGAGACATCCAGCCTTATGGATGCTTGGACTTTCCATTCTCAGCCAGTCATTGTTGGATTAGCTGGACTGCAGCCTGTAAGTCATTCCAATAGATCCTCTTAGATGATAGATAGATAGATAGATAGATAGATAGATAGATAGATAGATAGATAGATGGATGGATGGATGGATGGATGGATGGATGGATGGATGG
>NC_022010.1:12053780-12062539 GCF_000317375.1 Microtus ochrogaster
ATAGATGGTAGATAGATAGATAGATAGATAGATAGATAGATAGATGATAGATAGATGGTAGATAGATAGATAGATAGATAGATAGATAGATAGATAGATAGATAGATGCATACACAGACATTCATTCTATAAGTTCTGTTACTCTAGGGAACCCTGACTAATACCCCACCTAACCACCTCCCCCTTCTCCTCTTCAGGCCTCCTTCTCCTCTTCAGGCCTTGGCTCAAATGCCACTGTTCAAACCCATTGAAGATAAGCATCCTCTCCTGGCACCCTTGTCTGCAGTGTCTCCTGCAGAGCCTCCCCTGATGAAGCCATGTTCCCAACTATCATGGCTTCAAGCTCTCTGCCTTCATGCCACACCCTAGGTCAGGGACCTCGGCCTGTCACTGTTGTCACCAGGCTCAGGAAAGTGCAATAAAAATGTGTCAGAATTCACAAGAGTGTGCACAAACGGTGAGATAAATTGGAAGATGGTTGTGAGGAAGAAGGTTGGCAGCTGCCCACTTTATAGACAGAGAAACTGAGTCTCGGTGCAGTTGGACACTGCCCACACTTCCCAATCACTGTATTGTGCATCTGCATTTGTATCTGTGTGTGTGTGCGTGCGTGCACACGCGTGTCAGGATCTTATGTAGTACAGACTATTCTGTAACTATGTAGTCCAGGCTCAGCTTGAACTTGAAGTAATCCTCCCGCCTCTACA
Source organism: Microtus ochrogaster (assembly GCF_000317375.1). Taxonomy (NCBI): domain Eukaryota; kingdom Metazoa; phylum Chordata; class Mammalia; order Rodentia; family Cricetidae; genus Microtus; species Microtus ochrogaster. Next base: position 12,054,488 of record NC_022010.1, read on the forward strand.
CCCCTACACACTGGGATTATAACCGTGAACCGCCATGCTGGACTTGAGATCCTGATGTTTCTTGTGGAAACCCCCAAACCTACAATATTTGACAGCACCCGGTTCTTAAATGACAGCAGCTAAGAGGTAAGGTCTGCAGGTCATATGACCACCCACAGGTGGCCAGCGGAAACTGGGAACATCTCCACATCCCCAGAGAGTTGGCTCCTTAGTAACCCCAGGGGTACCCACAGAGGATGGCACAGCACACAAGGACCCCAGCTGGAGGACAGGAGACCAGAGCTGACCCCGAGGAGTAATGCTCACAGCCGCTCTTCCCCAGTTCAGGACACTGGACCAGTCGCCAGAGTGTGTGCTCAGTGGCTTAATTCAAACTAAAGCTATGAGACCCCAGGCTCAGAGGGAGGCTCGCAATCAATCACCCTCAGTCATAAACCTTGGTGAGCCCGATTAGACCCCATCGATTTCTTATGTAACTATTTTTGGGCCCGGAGCATGGAGAGAGGGAGGGCGTGCATCAGCCAAGGAGATTGGCATCGGGGAAGGAGTTTGACTCAAGCACCCCAAAGGCAGAGCCAGGTGGCTGCGCAAAGAGAAGGCATTGGAATTAAATAGAAAGGACGGCGCTTTTCTCCCTCTCCCCAAGCCCTGTGTGGGAGAAGCAGAATCAAGCGCTGGATGAGAACCCAAGTGCCCCCAACCTTGCCTCTCCCTGTGCCACGGACCCTCACTTTGCTGCCTACCAGCTGAGAGTGACAGCCCCTCCCATGAGACTGAAGCCATCCTTTTGTCCCCTGTGGCATTCCAGATGCCCAGTGATGATGAATGTGTGATTGTTGGATGAGGAGTGAGTGAGCACTGAGTGAGCAGGTGAGGGACAGAGCATCAGAGTCTTTGTGTTCCAGATGCTCTGCAGCGAGACGCCAGGGGCCCATTTCTCTGCCTGGAACCCTTCTCCAGAGCTGGTTCTTTTTGGTAATTTAGGTCTCAGGTTAAAAAAAAAATACATATGTTGCCTGTCTAAATTCATGTTTGCAACTTCCAAAAGAGCAAATTAAATTTAAATAAATAAATAACGAAGTAAAAATTCTCACAGAAAGAGCGAGAACAAAGGCTAGTAAGACGGCTAAAAGAACTTAAAGCAGAGCCAGTTCAATCCCAGGGACCCACATGGTAGAAGGAAAGAACCATCTCCAGCAAGTTGACCTCTGACCTCCAGACATGCACTGTAACACGGCACATGACAGATGATAGATAGAAGATAGATAGATGATAGATGATAGATAGATGATAGATAGATAGATAGATAGATAGATAGATAGATAGAGAAATAGATAGAGAAATAGATAGAGAAATAGATAGAGAAATAGATAGAGAAATAGATAGAGAAATAGAGAAAAATATAGAGAAAATAAGGAAGAAATTTTAGTTACTTATTAGATTTTTTTATATTACTTTATGTGTATGAGCGTTTTGTTTGCATGTATGTCTGTGCACAACATGCATACTTGGTTCCCAAGGAGGTTTTTTGCAACAACAGGTGCCCTTAATGGCTGAGCCAACTCTCCAGTCCCCGAATTTTCTCTTTTTAATACATGAAGTCTCTTGCCTGCATATATGTCTGTGCACCACATATGTGCCCCATGTCTGTGGAGCTGGAGTTGCAGATGAGCATGTGGGTGCTGGGAACAGAACCTGGTCCTGCGCAGGAGCAGCCAGTGCTCCTACTCCTGCATCACCTCTCCAGCCCCAGGAGCATCTTTAGGAAGTGTTGCTTCTACCAAGAAGTCTCATCAGCACCATCGCCAGTCTCTCCACATCAGACACTCCTGTTGGTGCTTCCCCATCATCATCCAAGCTGTGCTACACACCCCAAACTCACAGTCCCCCCAAGACTAAGGTCAGGGAAATAGAGCAGGCTCCCGCCCAAGGTGGTACCATCAGGGCAGAATCAGGAGTTTCAAGGAAGAGACCCCATTCTGCACACACAGGCCATACTGTCCATCCCTGGCATTCTCTGTGCCTCTGGGTCCCTACCTGGGATATAGCCAATCTCACTCCAAGAGCTACTCAAGAACCCCAATGAAGTCTTGCATCAAGGAGCCCCTTGGTGGCTGGGCATGGTGGTGCAACTCTGTAACCCCAGCTCTCAAGTTCAAGGCCAGCCTTGGCTATATTCAATACCCAATATTATCTTTTAATATTTTATTTATATGTGCGTGTAAACATGCCCAAACATATGCATGCCACAGACATTGAAGGAAGTCAGAAAAAGGCATTGGTTGCCCTGGAACTGGAGTTACAGGAAGCTGTGAGCCAGCCAACCTGGGTGCTGGGAATTGAACCCTGGGGTCCTCCTGAAGAGCTGGAAATTCAGTTTTCACAGCTAAGTCATCTTTCCAGCCCAAAGACACAGCATTTTTTAAGCTGTTTGGTGTTTCATGGCTGTGAGTCTTCCCTCTGTAGGTCCGCCTGTGGGGACAGCCTCACTCCTGTAAATTTTATCACAAGCCTTGTGCTTGCTGGGGAGCCCCAGGCCCAGAATGAGATCGTTAGAAAAGTATTTCAGGGTCCAGCTTCCAGATGGGAAAATGGAGCTTTGGAGAGGCCAATGGGGCTAAGCCAATGCTGCTAATATCTCAAACCTGAACTGAGACACTGACAGTTCCAGTTGAGAGGAAGGAGTTGGTGTGTGTGTGTGTGTGTGTGTGTGTGTGTGTGTGTGTTTACATTGCGTCTGAAGGTGCAAGTGGTGACCAGAGGATGGCTTTGGGATGTCATTTCTCAAGTTCTCTCCACCTTGGGTTTTTTATTTGTTTTTTTTTGAAAGGCCTGGAATGCACCAAGTAGACTAGGCTGAAACGGCCATTGAGCCCCACACGGGTGTGCCCACATCCCCAGAGCTATTACAAACATGCATGGCTCACTGCACTTTTTGATGTGGGTCCTAGGGAACTCATTCAGACCTCATGCTTAAAAGCCAAGATTAACCAATACAGCTTTCTGTCCAGGCTCTCAATTTTGTTGTAGGAGGCGGGGTCTCACTCTATATCCCGACTGGCCTGGAACTCACTATGTAGACCACACTAACCTTGAACTCATGGAGTTCAACCTGTCTCAGCCTCCTGAATGCTGGATTTAAAGATATGCATGACCATGCCCATCACCAATTTTGTGTTTTAAATTTAATTTTTTTTCCTTAGGTGACATATGTTCATTGAAAATAGCAATGGCTTTCATAGGCATTTTCAGATAAGTACATCTGCCCTTTGACCACATTCACGTGCCTCCCTTTACGTCCCTCCCCTCCCGTAATTGCTATTCATCCCACAGACCCTCTTCTATGTTCACACCCTATGTGCATGTATGACTTTTTGTGCCTCTATAAAAATCAAGGATCTATAAATGAGAGAAAATGTGATATCTGTCTCTCTGAATCTGACTTATTTCACTTACTGTGTGGCTTTCTTCTCCATGCAAGCAAGAAAAAAATGGAGACTGCCATGCCAGATGTCCCCAAAGGTAGCCAGCACCTCCATAGGTGGGCCTTTCTCACCTGCTCTGTCTTCCCCAGTACCAGGTATCTCTGCAACCAACGGCAGAAGCTTCCACCGAGCAGACTTGAGAAGACTAATTTCTCCCGAACAGAATAGCTCATGAGAGGCACAACATTCCCCTCAGGAAGAGACACAACCCTATGTTCCTGGGTCCAAACCAAAGCCCCAAAACTCAGGACCAGTAAGAGGGTTCAGTGGGTAAAAAGGCACTTGTCGCACAAGCTTGGCGGTCTGAGTTCAATTCCCACATGAAGGTGGAAGGAGAGAACCAACTCTCGCAGACTATGCTCTGACTTTCACATATGCCCCATGGTAACTGAGGTCCTACACACATCCATCATCATCACCAATTAAAAGCAAACACATTCTCCTGAAAGCAACATTCATACGAGAGCACGGTAGCTAAGAGAAATCCCTGAGATGCCAATGCTGCTATGCACGATTCTGGTGGTCACCCAACCTGCCACCTTCCCAGCCTCAGTTTCCTCATCTGCAAAACGTGATGCACAAGTGCCTACCCCAAGATGATTGTTGTAATTGTTGCAAGTCAGTGAAGCTGCAGCTAGAAAGGGCTTGGGATAGACCACAGGCAGAGCCAGCCTATGTCACTACCAATTCTAGGACACCTTCAAGAGGAAGAACCAGAGGCTGTGGAGGTGGCTGTCAGTAAAGTGCTTACAGGCAAGCATGAGGACCTGAGTTCAATCCCCGACACCCATCTAAAAGCCAGGTGCAGCAGCGCATTCTGTAACCCCAGCCCCTCAAGGACAGGAGGATCCCTTTGGCTCTCTGGCCAGACAGCCTAGACTAGTTGGTGAACTCCAGATTCAGTAAGAGACTGTCTCAAAAAGCAAGGTAGAGCATCACAGCGCACATCCCCTGATGTTGACCTCTGACCTCCACATACACACACACACACACACACACACACAGGGGAGGGGGCAAAGAACAAGAAACCACAAAGGATCAGGAGGCAAGTGTGCATGCATGGACCTGCCAATATTTGCCCTTTATTTTTTTAAAGTATTGTTTGGGAGAGTGCACATGCCAAGGCATACAGATGGAAGTTAGGTTGTTTAATCTCCCCTGTAAATATCTTCCCCCATAAATGTAAACAGAAGCCCTCACCCACCTGCAGAGGAGCAGGCTCTCTGGTGCTCCTAGCAGAAGAGGCTCAGAGAACCTGCCACACAGAGCTGACTCCCATCAGCACCTGCACTCTTCTGACTCCTGTCCCTGTCTTTCAGGTGGCTACTTTGGGCTACTTTCAGGTTATCAAAGGGCTGTTGTTGTCATAGCCTGGGGCTCCTTATGTGGAAAATGCCTTCACAGCCAAGTGCTAGTGTGAGGTTAGAAGGTCCAGGGCAATGAGCTGAGAAGACAGTTTAGCCAGGGGACAGAGTACCAGTCTAAATGAAGTTCACACCGCCTGGCCCCAGCCTCCTACCTTGCGGCAGGGCAGTGTTCAGAGGCCCCGTCCTGCTCTGGATCACTTCCTCTGCGGAGCTGCGGGTGGTACCTAAGCCCCTCCTCCCCCTCTCAAGCCCCAGGCCGAGAGCTACAGCCTGCAGGAAAATGGACTCTCTCCATCCCTCTCAACTTAGACCCAGGAGAAAAAGGGCTACCCGGAACTCGGGGCTCTCTGAGAAGGAAACCCTTAAGGGCTTTACTGGCCGAGACCACCCTCCCAGACTCCGAGCCAGCAAATAAGGGGCTTCTTTTTGTCCTACGAATCATGGCAACCGCTGCACTCTTTGTTGGCTCCAGTCACCCAAGCGGAGCTCCTGAGGAAGCCCCACGCCTCCCGGTTCCTGCCACTGGTGGGAGGAGGGGCACCAGATGATTTACTCTGAGAAGGTCCCCAATGCCATTAAATCACTGGAAGCTGCCACAGAATTAGCATTTTCCCCCCACCCCACCCCCTTCCCCACACCACAGGGCCACCTCTTCCCAAGACCTGGTGTAATGAGAAACAAATAGACCACTTGCCACACTGCACGGGGACTAGGCAGGGCTAAGCCCTGTGACTTGCAAGCCAACAGCGCCGACCCTACAATGGCAAACTTGTCACTAGCAAGGCTCTCTGAGGGGGCTGGGGTGCACCCCACCCACCCCATTCCACAGACAAGACCCCCTCTCGAAAAAAAGCCCCCAGGGTCAACAAAACAAGGCTTGTCAATTTCCCCCAGGGGACGTGGTCTGTAAATGCATCACTAACTTCCAAGCCACAGTATGCACAAACATGGTTTGAATGATGGGGCCCCCTGGTCGCTAAGCCGGAGGATTTGTGCTGACTCCAACCAAGTACAATTCCGTATGCTTCAGCCCTCACAAGGCTCCAAGAAGTCCGCCTACCACTCTCCTTCTCCGGGGTAGCTGCCCACGCAGGAAGGGGGCACAGGCAACAACGCGCGCGCGTGTGCGATGGGAGAACCCCCTCACAGGTGAACTCTCTCAAACCCCTCTCCCAGGACCCCAGCCAGTCCAAGGTTGGTCCAGAAACGATCTAGAAAATGCAGCCAGCTCTAGACGGAGCTGGTTAACTCCCAATAATCAACCAAGTGTAGGCAGCTCTTTCAGGAACATCACCCTTGCTTTGGAGCTAAATATAGACTTAGCAAATTGTGTTCTCTTTATGTCCCTGGTGGGAACCGGTGGAAGGCATGGGAAACCAAGGACCCCAAGCATGGAAAACTCTGCCTTGCTGGCTGTACTGACAGTGTTATCAGAAGGCCAGGAATGGGTTCCCAGGGGTGGTACATCCTCCCTCCCACCACAAGCTGCCCAGAGTCATGCACAGGCTCTTCTGTGGCTGGGTGGGGCTGGACAGGGTGAGGGGACTCATTCTGGCACAAGACAAGAGACAGGCAGCTTCCTCCTCCAAGGCTGCCCAGATCCGCTCTTGAACACAGCCGGGAGAACGCTGACCCCCATGGAGAGAGAAAATAGACACAACACTGCAATTTTCAAGTCCGAGGGACTGTGCACTTTGGCAAACGCGACTCAGGGCTTCCGCTCTGAGGAAGCGGCCTGGACCCCGTCAGTAGCCCACTCCAGGCCGCAGATCAGTGCCAAGAGCCAAACAGCTCGCGGCAGCTCATTAACCACGCCAAGAAAGAACCCTCCACTTTAAGACTAGTGCCATCCTCCGGGGCCCAGCCAAAGCTCAGGACCAGCCACTATCTCTCCAAGCGGAAAGTCTTAGTAAATAGTTGGGGTCACTTGAGGGCATCGGGGAGGAAGGCAATATGTACTTTTTTCCCATGCACAGTCATCCTTATTTAAAAAAAAAAAAAGTCGGCATCCAAGCTTGCTCCTAAGTGCGACCTCACCCAGGCAATCAGAGCCGCAAAGTTGAGGTTGCGTTGTTTGTTTTTTTTTTCCTTCTACATTCTGGGTATCTGTGCGGTTGGTTGGTTTAAGGAACGGGAAGGGATGCTCTCAATCTTGAGCTACCTGCTCTCAAAACGTGTGTTTTAAAGGTCTGGAGAACACAGCCCTCGCACGCACATGAACATGGCTCGTGACTGTCGCTTCTTCCCAGCCTTTGGGATTGTCTCCACTTGCCTGGGGTGGGGGAGGGGGTACTGTCATTTTAGGATAAGCTTCCTCTACAACCAACACGTAACAACACCGAGGTGGCCGAGCTGAGTCAACTCCAGCCCAGGCTACAAACAGCAAATACCTGACTATTCTGACTTCCCCATTCGCGGGCTTTAGGCGAAATCTGCGCGAATCCCCGATATACCGGGGCAAGGGCTTTGAACACCGATACGTTAGACATCACCAGATGCCAGCGCGACCCGACCCGGGGCTACTGGACCACGCTCCCGGGTCCTGCCAGTCCACAGGTCAGGGCTCTAGAGCGACCTGAGCTTCCAAGGGACGAACAGTGGGGTTACCAGGTTGCCTTCGGGAGACACTTGGGGAAGTGGGTAGCTTTGGGAGGCTGGAGACAGGAGGGTAACCGGGCGCGGGAGGGACTACGGCCAAGCCAGACAACGCCGGCCAAGACGACCTCCAGGCCCCGCAGGTGTCCAGGCAACAGGACAGAGGTCCACGGATGCTGGGCCACGACATTCCCCACACACAGAGACCCCTGAGCCCGGGTGCCCTGCCGAGTGAAGATGGGAATCCGGGGAGCCCCGCCTGTGGCTCCCGGAGCCCCCAAAGGATGCGAAGGGCAGCTGGGACTGGAGAGGAGGCATAGGGGACGCGCGCGCGGGGCTTGGGCCGCCCCGGGGCTTCCCAGCCCCGCCAAGAGCAGGAGGCGGCGGCCGCCCGGGACTTGGGACCCAGGCAGCAACTTTGCGCGCGGGGTCGGGGAGGGGACGCGGCCGCGTTACCTGCGCAGCGGAGCGCGCTCAGCGCCAGCAGCAGCCCGAGCGACGCGGCCGGGGCCCGCATGGTCCTCCCGGGAGCCAGCGCGGGGCTCCGCTCGCTCCTGCGCCGCCGCCTCCCGCACCTCTCGGCTCCGCGCTCGGCCGCCGGCTGC
>NC_022010.1:12062644-12094610 GCF_000317375.1 Microtus ochrogaster
CGGCGCCGCGGCTCCTGCGCCCCAGCGCGCGTCCCATCCCGCCGCCGCCTCGACCAGCGCCAGCTGCCGGCCGCCCCTCTAGCCAGCGCGAGAGTGAGCGAGCCGAGAAGGGAGGAGGGAAGGGAGGAGGGCGGAGGAGGAGGGGAGCAGCCAGGAGGGAGCAGGAGGGAGGAGGAGGGAAGAGAAGGGAGGAGGACAGGAAAGGAGGAGGAGAAGGGGAAGGGAGGAGGGAGGAGGAGGAACGGGGTTAGAAGAAGAGGGAGCGGATAGAGTTGAGAGGGGAGGAGGAGGAGGAAGGGAAGGGAGGAAGAAGAGGAATGGGTTATAAAAGAAGAAGGGTGGAGGAACACGTCCGGGGGTGGAAAAGGATAAAGAAAAGGGAGGTGGGGAGGTGCCCTTCCTCTCCCCCCACCGGGGGCCAAGACACCAAGCGGCCACCCAGCGGTTAAGCGACAGGACTTGCCACTCACTCCCAGGGGAGGGCGCAGGGCCACGGAGGCCTGTGGAGACCAGAGTAGGGACTGTTGAGTGCGGGCTGGGTTCCCAGGGTGTGTTGGAGGCGCAGCGTTGGGCGTCCCCGAGGTCGAGAGGCAAGGCAACTACAGGAAGGCTCGCAAAGGAGGCGTCTGCAAGGGACTTATTGCGAGGCTGAGAGCAGACAGGGCACGTGATGGATGAGGTGCTGTCAGAGGGCCCTCAAGAGTGTCTGCCAGCACCGGGCAGACCTGGGCGCCTCGCTCCTAGGGTGCTGGGGTGTCTACAGTGTGCTAAGCCCGGGCCACGAATTCCGCACTAGAGCAAGTCAATCGGATTCGTCCATGAGGTGGGCCAGGCTTCAGCCAGCGTGGAAAAGCAGTCGCGGGTAACAGGGTCCCAGAAACTACTGCCCCTCTGGAAGAACAACCCCTAGCCTAGTCCAGATGACCGGTTTGAAGCAGGGAAACTGTGAGGGGCTTCTCTAATGGCCCTCAGAGGCCCTGAAAGTTCCCTCCACCAGACTGCAAGGCCAGTTGCTGTGGGGTCTGCCTATCTGGGTCCTGCCTGCCCAACCTGGTCACACCTGCCACCAGTTTCTGGTGTCCCGAGCTTTGCTTGGAAAAATGGGTCACACTTCAAATCGGTCAGCTGAGGTGATGAAGACTTCAGTCCAGCGTCCTTAGCTGAGAACGCAGCTCGGCCTGTGCCGCATAGAGCATACAGAACCCAGAAGCCTCAGTTTCCCAACCTGAAACATGAAGTCCTGGAAGCCCCTGACCTGACGGACCAAGGACAGCACCCTCATGCTGGGCACAGCCATTAGCACCAGGCGCCTGATTTCCCTCCAAGGGCGGCCATCAGCCTTGCCAGCTGGTGAGGGGGCTGGCCGACCTGCTTCATTAGTAGGGAATCATTAGCCCAGGCAGCTCCAGGCTCTCCCACAATAAAAGAAGAGCAAGAAGCAGGTGCCTGGGCTTGGGCCAGGGTAGTCACCAGGAAGGCATTTGGCTCTACCAGCAGCCAGGCCTTCCTCAGGAGCCCATGTCCTGGCCAAGGAGCTCCTGGAAAAAGCATCAATGAGTGGACAGTGGGATCTTGGCTCCTCCTTGGTTTGGAGGGTCTGTCTGTCCCCTCTTAGTGACTGAGCCTATAGGGGTGCTGCCAGCGACACCTCTTCTGTCCCCCCTCATTTACTCATGAGTACCCCTGGGCTGAGCACCTACTGTGTGCAAGTCCTGGGCTGAATGGTGATGACTCAGAGAGGAAACACAGCAGGCCTGTCACTCCTGAGAAACGGGGTGCACAACAACCCCATGATGCAGGTACCCCAGCCGCAACCATAGCCAGGGGGAGACCAGGGTGGACTTGACCAAGATCATCAAGTGTTAGACTCTGTGACCAAAAGAGAAATCATGTTATAAGAAGGGGTCAGGGGTCATCCTGTGGCTTCTTCAGTGGCAGGGATAGGACATGGAAGACAGGCATATATCCATCCACCCAGCAAGGCCACACTCCAAGATCCATAAAGTCCCAGGTGTGATGGAAGGCAGCAGTTACCTTACCCTCCCCCACACACACTTCCACTCAGAGGCACCCCATCACACCCCAGAGAGCCACTGTTTATCCAGGGTAGAGGTGGACTTGAATGCTCTCCCCAGCTGACCCTTGTAGGTGGTAGTTTAATCCTGAAAAGAGGAAAGAGGGGTCTGTTTAGTGAGGTGGTGGAGAGAGAGATACTGTGTGAGTCTGGATAAACTCCAAACCCTTTCTGAGCTCCCTTGAGCGATAGGAGCCCTGCTTTGCCTGTGCCTTCTCTGGGTAAGGATTTCTGCATGTTTTCCAAGCCTGGGTTTCAGATGGTATTTATAGAAATTCTAAGCAGAGAGGGAAGACTAAAGGGCCCAGAAAGGCTGCGGAGTGGAGCTGATAGCGTAACCGGGGAGCCCCCATAGCTCCCTCAGCAAAATCGTCTTTTTCACTCCTTTCGAACCTCAAACCCCTGAGTCTCGCCTCCAGCCTGTTGGCCTGGGAACACCAGGCAGGATCCCCAAGGTTCTGTGCACACCTGGAGAATCTGAGGCCAGAAGTGATCCTTCCCCTGGTCCTGTAGCCTGGCCCTGAGGTGTAGAGCTCCGGTCACCCCTACCTAGCAGGTGGCTGTCCTCTTCCGAACCTCCCAGGCCTCGCCTCTAAAGCTCCGCCCAGCTGCCACTGGGCTGCAGTCAAAGAGCAACATTGCCATCTTGTGGCCGAAGATGGCACTTCATCTCGAGGTGGCGCAGGCTCTCGCCCGGGGAACCAAGAAAGCTAGGGGCGGGGACGAAGGGGCTCCCAAAATAGAAGACCATCTAACTTAAATAATAGGAACCAAGAATGCGCTAAGAGTCGGATATTTCAAGACCTCCGTTACAAGATGGAGAGAAGGGACTTTCTTTTCTGAGGTGTTCAAAGCCTCAGATTCCTGATCCTCTCGTCTCCTCCACCTCCGGAGTTCTGGAATGTCAGCCTTGCACCTACAGGTGTATGCGGTGCTCTGGATCAAATCCAGGGCTTTGTACATGTTAGACCGGCACTCTACCCACTGGGCCACATCCCCAGCCTCCGTCCTGGTTTTCTTCTACAGAGCTCTTGTTACCACTCTGGTTCTCTGCTTGGAAATGCCACCTTCTATCCATCCCCAATAACTGGGGACCTGGTTAGACCATGTACCAGGAGGCATGACACAGGGAACCCCCAGCGACTATCTAAGGAAAGGAGGGAGGGAGGGAGGGAGGGAGGGAGGGAGGGAAGAAGGGAAGGAAATCAGAGTTGGACAGCAGCTTGGCGAGGTGGCAGAAGCCCCCATAAGCCTGTGAATTGAGCCCAGAGGGAGGCAAAGCAAGGTAGCTCAACAGGAAAAGGTGCTAGCCCCATGTGCCTGACTTCAATCCTAGGAATCCACACTGGAAGAAGAGAACTGACTGCCACACACGGCCAATGGTACATATCAACCATCCCCACCCCCAATTCATAGTCATTCACAATAGTAGCTTTTTGTAAAAAACCGAGACAGTGTCTCACTGTGTAGTCCTAGCTAGCCTGGAACGCACTATGTAAACCAGACTGAACTCAAACTCACAGAGATCCATCTGCCTCTGCCTCCCATATGCTGGAGTTAAAGGTGTGGACCACCACATAGAGAAATATGTTATATATAAGAAAGTGAGAAGGGATTGGAGTTCATGTAAAGGCCACATAAAAGAGTAATGTGCCCGGACACACAAAGACCTGGCTAGTGTGGGTGAGGTGCTTAAGCGGGAAATGTCTTGCAGCCGTTCCACTGCTCAGCAGCAGGGCAGGAGTTGGTCAGGGGTCTGGAGAGATGGCTCGGAAGTTGAGAACAGTGCTGTCCTTCCAAAGGACCCAGGTTGGATTCCTATTCAACCATCTGTAACCCAGTTCTAGGGGCTCTAATGCCCTCTACTGGTCTCTATGGGTACTACACATGTGGTGCACAGACATACATGCAGACAAAACACTCAAATACATAAAATACTGACTCTGAAATAATAACTTAAAAGAGTCAGCAGTGAAGGCACCCCCTGGTTGGGACTTGGGAACAATTTTAAGATGGACCAGAAAAAGACTGAGGTCGGTAGTCATGAGCAAAGCCAGAGCGTGCACACACACTCAAGGTGGCAAGATCCACAGAGCCTCACATTGCCCACCCGGACCACCGAGATGGGTTCACTTCAGCAGCCTCTCGGACAGCTGCAGCACTCAGCAGCTCTTGCCTCGGCCATCCAAATCTAAATAAATGGCAGGAAGAGTAAAGGTCTTGACTGAACGAGAGGCAAAGGTCCTTCTTGATACCTTGTTGCGAGAGGGTGTGACGGGAAGGAGTCTGGTAACCACAAAAGACAGTGCCTACCACCAGCTACAGGTGGCATAAAGAAAGACAGATCCTGACATCCTTAGCCACCGTGTCATCTGCAGCAGAGCTGAACCCACACAGACATCTTCTGAGAAGATGCATGGCTGTTTGGGTAGGCAGCCATGCTTTGCAGCCAAAAGCAACCTGGATGATAGACACAGGTTCAGGGCAATCCTGAACAGACAGTCAGTTGTGAGTACTTAGCACCCAGCAGAACAACTCAGGGCTTACCACAAAAGGTAGAAGAAAACACACACACATGCGTGCACACACAAAGTGCTCCTTCTGTTAGGCTGACTTTCCAGAGGGTTAAGTGGCTTTCCAAATCACGTGTTCCCAACAGAGACTCAAGACACAGACACTGAGAAAGCAACACCCTGGGCCCACGTTGGAGAGACTTGGTGCACACTCATCCCTTTTCCCCGCACTCTGTATCCACACACACACACACACACACACACACACACACACACCCAGTGAGGGCATCACAAGACAGCATTTGCTGTGGAATAATCCTTCTGTGCACTGTGAAGATTTGATGCTCTCATTGTTGATAAAAAGCTGATTGGCCAATAGCTGGGCAGGATTTTCAGTCAGGGCAGAAAGAATGCTGGGAGGGAGAAGGGCAGAGTCTAGGGAGTCAGAGACAACATGAGACTCAGAGCAAGCAGGATGGGAAGTACGTCCATGAGGTAGAGAACCCCAGGGCAGCACATGGATTAATAGAAATGGGGTTAATTTAAGTTATGAGAGCTAGTTGAAAACAAGCCTAAGCTATTGGTCAAGGACTTATGATTAATACTAAACTCTTGTGTGTGGTTATTTGGGGAGCGACTGACGAGACAGGAGAGTCCACCTACAAGTATCACGTCCCCCTTTCTTCTCGCGGAGTTCTCTATTCTATTCAGAGCATCTCACGTACCATGTAAGAGTTTCTCTCTGTGATGATTTAAAAGATGCATGGGGCTCTAGCCTTAAAGCAGTTCTTGTTCAGTTTAACCAGTTTCCCTGAGGCAAAAGAGGGGCCACCTGCAGCGTTCACTAGGGGGAAAGGCAATAGTTTGGGGCTCGAGTGTGGCTCAGTAGTGTGTTCCATTCCCAGCATTGCAGAGGGAGAGAGGGAGGGGAAAGAAGAAAGGAAACGGGGTAGAGCGATGGCTCGGTGGGTAGGAGCATTGCTGTGCAGCCATGAAGCTTTGAGTCTGAATCTCCGGCATCAGTGTAAGAAGTCAGATGTGTCCCAGCACTCGGGAGGCAGAGGCAGGTGGATCTCTGTGAGTTCGAGACCAGCCTGGTCTACAGAGCTAGTGCCAGGACAGGCTCCAAAGCCACAGAGAAACTCTGTCTCGAAAAACCAAAAAAAAAAAAAAAAAAGAAGTCAGATGTGGCCACAGATGTCAGTAACCTTCAAATTGTGGGACAGAGACAGCTAGATAGCGTAGCCCAAAACAGGGAGCTTCCTATTTATGGGAGACCCTGTCTCAAGGCAGTAAGGAAAGTGACTGAGGACAGTTGATGTCCTGCTTCAGCCCCTATGTGTGCAAATGCAGGTGGACACACACACACACACACTCACATGTGTGCACACACACAGGAAAGAAGGAAGGAAGGAAGACAGAGGGAGGAAAGGAAAGTCTTGTCTTAGCTGTTTTACTTGTGCATGGTCATTCCTCAAGGGGTATCTGTGGGTGCTTAGTCCTCAGAGTGTATCTCTGGGTGACCAGGCCTCAGGGTGCAGCTTCAAATCTACACTGTGGCGCAAAGCATCTAAATAACTCAGGGGTTCCTCAATACGAACCTATAAAGATGTGCACATCCAAATTCCCACCCATTAGTGATGGTGGCCAGCAGCCTCTTCACTACTTCATAACTCCAGACCCAGCTTCTCTGCTTCCTTTAAGTTCTGGTTGTGAGTCTTAGCCTTTAACAGGGACTTACATCCCCAGCTCCTAAATCACTAAAGATTCCCACAGTGGATATTAACTTATTATCCACTCCAAATCTGTTAAGTATCAAGATATTTACAATGAAATTTGCACATTTTGGGAGATTACTAACAGCTGCAATGTCATTTATTTTTTCATTTTTAATATTTATTTATGTGTACTAGTGTATGACTATGCACTACATGTGTGCAGTACCCACAAAAGGCCAGAAGGGGGCATCAAATCCCAGTCTAAGCTTACAGACTGTTACATGGTTCTTAACCTCTGATCCATCTCACTACTGCCACGATGACTGTTGCTATTATCTTGGTACTGAAGGTCTACCCACAACCCAGAATGCACTAAGCACATGCTCTAAGCACCTCGCCAGCCCTTCTCACAATGTTTGGATTCAGACCCTTTGGAGAAACCCAGCATCCTTCTGTTTGCACATGGGGACGGGAGCCTCGGGACACAATGGGCTTCTCCCATCTGCATGCCCTTTCTCTTGATCACATCTGCCTATAGCATCTTAAGTCATTTTTATCCATGATAAATTCTATTTATTCTCTCTTCTTTATTCAGGAGCACTTCCTGTGGGACTGAAGAGGGTATTTAGTGTCGCACCGGGATTCATGCTAATTAGCTTCTAGGATGTGTGGAGCCCACATCCCTGTGGTGAGTCAGGAAGCAATCCTTTAGCCCGGAACAAGGTGGGGGGACCTTGGGATTATCTGTGGAAGGAAGGAAAGTGCTGGACACCTGTGGTCTCACATGATCTTCTGAGAGAACCCAGCTGTAAGCAAATGGCTCATATCATAACTAAATTTAGCCCACAGGGCTCAGCAATGTCGTATTCATAATGGCAAGCCCCTGAGTAAGTAAGGACTCGGGGCTTGTAGTCTGTGACATCAGGTCCAGCTGGTGCCATGACTCAGGATCCCCAAGGTTCACGTGAAGGTTCTTCTCAGCAATAGAAGAGCAGGAACTATTGGCAAGAAGTAAGGTCGTGGTGATGATGAAAATGACCCAAAAGCCTCCTTGGGGATGTCTGGGCTAAGAGCAGAGCCTCTGAACACAAATAAATCACTCTTATTGTTGTTGTTGTTGTTTGAGACAGGGTTTCTGTGTGTAGCCCTGACTGTCCTGGCGGACTGTCCTCTACAGACCAGGCTGACCTCGAACTCACAGAGATCCGCCTGCCTCTGCCTCCCAAGTGCTGGGATTAAAGGCATGCGCCGCCATTGCCTGGCTAATAAATCACTGTTGATGCTGATGATGAACCCTATTGCAAGTGGCCATTTAGGTTGTACTTTGCCTTAAAATAGGTTAAGATGTTGGGGTGTGTGGTGATTATACTCCCTAGTTGACAGCTGTTAAATCTTCCCTCCTGCTCATGTTTTTTTTTAAAGATTTGTGTGTGTGTGTGTGTGCATATACATACACACACGCGCGCGCACACACATACGTACACACATGTGCACACATGAGTGTAATAACCATACAAGTCAGAAGGGGCATCTGATCCCCTGGAGCTGGAGCTACAAGCAGTTGTGATCCATCTGACATGGGTGCTGGAAACCAAACTGGTCCTCTATAAGCGTAGTAAGGCTTCACTGCTGAGCCCTTTCTCCAGTCCCTCCTGGCCCACTTTTAGGATTCACTATGAGTAGAACTGGTTGGGCTAGTCACACAAAGAGGAGAGAGTGGGCGTGTCTATGTTGTGACCACGGTGGCAGAGGTGCTGGCAGCCACACCAACAGCAGTGGCAGGAGGGGAGCTGATGAGTTCCAGGCAGTATCTGGGGCAGATGCAAGGAGGAACAGAGGTGACTGCAGAAACAAAGCCGGCCGGAGGAAGTAAAGAGAAAACACGTTAAGGGTGGAGAGTGTAGGCCAAAGATGGAAGGCACGAGGAGACTGGTTAGATCCAGACTGCTGCCAATATTTAACGGTCAAGGGTCTCAACATGCTAAAACAGGAGAGCTGAGACACTGTCACTGTCCCAGCCCCTGAGAAACACCCAGGAGCTGTAGCAAAAGCAGGCACACTGCCTTCTGCTGCTGCCGCGGCTGCTGCTGCCGCGGCTGCTGCTGCCGCCGCTGCTGCTGCCGCCGCTGCTGCTGCAGCTAATGGAAACAGGAAATTATAGCAATGGCCAAGTACCGGGCCCACTGGTAGTAAGAGCACGGAGCAATGAGCCTCCAATATGAGCACTGTTAGCTGTGTGTCTGGCTTAAGCCTAGATCAGCGAGTCCCCAGATCACTCATTGGTCTCTAGCCCAGGCCCTGGGTCTTGGGCACTCTAGGGCACTGGAAGAATGTCTCCTCGCATACTCTCAATTCCCTACTGAGGTAGAGCAGAGGGGCCCACCAGCTGACTGGTGACAGCAAACCGTTTTATCATTGGATGGTCACTGTGCCCAGGGGTGGACTATAATTGGCCTGCTCTGGACCTGGGAGGATCCAACTCCGTCAAGACTACACCCAAGCCTAACACCTTCACCCTAGACCCCCAGCTGCCCCAAGTTCTCATGGGTAAGAGTCGGAGAGGCAGAAACGCTGCACGGGTGACAGCAGCCACAGCCCAGGATGTCAGGCACTCAGAGCGTCATTGTGGAATTTTCTAGTAAGCTCTTCCAGGAGAAAACATGGGCATGGACGTTCACATCTGGCAGAGGGTCCCCAAATAGCTGATCAGCTAAAACAAACAAACAAACAAACAAAAAACGCCAACTCGGTCTTGCTCTCTACAGTACATTCCAAGGCAAAAAGCCACTTACCCCTGCCCCATTAGATGGAGTGTTTTACCCCATTTAGCAATGGAGGAAACTGAGGCTTGATTTGCCCCACAGCAACCCAATGGTATACAGGTGGAGTTTGTACAGAGATCTGGAAAACCTCAGGCTCAGCCAGGCGGTAATGAAACACACCTTTAAGCCCAGCATTCAGGAGGCAGAGGCAGGTAGGCCTCTGTGAGTTCGAGGTCAGCCTGGTCTACAGAGCGAGTTCCAGGATAGCTAGGGCTACACAGAGAAATGAAGAAGAAGGAGGAGAAAGAGAAGGCAGACTCCTCAAGCTCTCCCTCAGGGCCTGACCACACTTGGCCCTCTGTCAACCCCTGACCATCCCAAGCTCTCTCTCTCTCTCAGTCCCTGACAACCCCCAGGGTCCCTCTAATAGTTCAGTGGTCTTCCTCCATCTCAAGAAAATTTTGGTTTAATTTCTTTAGGTTGGGTTTTCTTTCTTTCTTTTTAAATGTTTTTAAAATAATTATTTATTTTATTGTATTGGTGTTTCACCTGCACATATGTCTGTGTGAAGATGTCAGATCCCCTGGAACTAGAGTTACAAACAGTTGTGAGCTGCCACGTGGGCGCTGGGAATTGAACTCAGGTCCCCCGAAAAAACAGTCAGATGTTCTTAACAACTGAGCCATCTCTCCAGTCCAGTTTTTCTAAGGCAAGCTGGAACTCCTGGTCCTCCTACTTCAGCCTCCCAGGTGCTGGCATGAGAGGTGTGATCCCACGCCCATCTTGAACACACATACAGTTTCATACATGAGAACTTTATCTATCATTTCTACCCCACCCTTTTCCTTTTCCAACTCTACCTGCGTCCCAACTGCTCTTTATGCCCATTGGGAAAGAGCTTTGCCCAGGAGCCCTGTGGGCTCTGAGGACCGACAGTGGCTGTGACCACTCTCAGGGTCCTTTATCAGTAGGGAGGTCACTCAGTCAAGACATGACAGCTTCACTCGATGGAGGCCACTGTTGGGGAGAGTCCCTGGTTAGCTCCTGCAGTATGTTTGAGAGCTGTGTGACATCTGTCAGTGAGTACAGTATCACCCAGCTCCTTGAGAAATGCACAGTGACGCCTGACTCACCCAAAGGTAAATTCTCACCATTGACACCTGCCCCACCACCTTAGGGCTCTGCATGTCCACTGTTTTGATGCCCGGCCACAAGGTGAGAAAGCATTGGCACTTCCCTTAGAAAGAAGCATAATGGAGTTTTGTAGCACATGGCCGCTTTCCTATCCATGCCTGCCATCTGTGTCAGCTTACATAAAGCAAGGTCATTCCCACTGGGCAGTGCTCAAGGCACGGCCTTGAACCTACAGGTGTAGGGACAAAGAGGAAGAAGGGGCCTCACGATAGAACGCGATAGAGCAAGATAGAGCAAGATCTCTAAGTGACATTGTAATGGTGTCTGAACATGTCAGCAACAGCCAGCAAAGCTGCCTAACAATCATCCCAGCTCAGCGGCTTTAAGAACACCTTATTCGTGTTTCTACACCTGCCATCTAGTAAAGGGTCAGCTGCCCTAGGCTGGTTTCAGCCAGGCTTCCTGGAAGCTGTGAGGGCTCCGGGATTCGAGCATCTACCGTCCAGCACAGCATAACAAACCTCGGGGAGGGCAGGTCTGGGCACAACAGATATTCCCAGACTACCTGCCTCCTGTCCACGACTAATTGGCCAGAGTGTGGAGTAGCCAAGCACTGTGAGAGACAGAGTGAGACAGACTCTCACCCTCAGAAAGAGGAGCCGCAATGGTGGCCACAGACAGCACCTCTTGCAAGTGACTACCATAGCTGTGTTCAGCCAGGAACGTTTTTATTACTTTTCAGTTTTTAAGCTACATTTGTTGTGTATGTGTGTGTGTGAGTGTGTGCATGCTCGTCACTGCACAAGGGCACAGGGCAACTTGCTAAAGTCTGCTTCCTCTTTCTACGTGTAGGCCCCAGGGACTGAACCCAGGTCGTCGGCCTTGTTAGCAAGCACTTTTACCTGCTGGGTCCTCTTACCAGAATCTATGGATCTTTATTCTGAATGGTCAGATGGAATGAAATCTCATTTAGTATAGAACAAAGGAGAAGAGATATTTGAAGAAAACACCCATTTCTGTCACCAAGGCCAGTGATACTGGCTGCCCCCACCACCTCCCTCTCTACTCCCTGGATGTAACACCAATTGAACTGTTTCTATAACCAGATATAAAAGAAACCCACTGAGGGTGGGCCTGGCAGAAAGAGGGTTTACTCTCGGCGTGAGCAGGCTCAGCAAAAGCCAGGACTCAAGCCTTGCAGGACATAGAGTTCCAGCCTTATGCCGGGAGCAACTCCATTGAGTGACTTCCTCAAAGGGGTGTTTGATCCCGGCTCAGAGGCGTCTAGCAAGTGGACTGAGATCACATGGCTTGGTGCACAGTGTCCTTTGCTCTCCTCCACTCTGGCCCTTGCCTTCTCCCCCTCTTGTGATTGGCAGGACAAACCTCACCTCCCACATCAGCATGTGGGCCGTTCCTATGCCAGGGCCAGGGCAGTGGCTCGGATGCAGCCAGGGAGAGTATCTCCGGGTCTCCAGGGCATCTTGGACCACAGCAGGAGACTCATCTCCCTGCAGCAGCCAAGCCTGATTCCCTGAGCTCTCAATAGAACTCCCAGAAGGAAAAGAGAGGCTGTAAACACCAAATATAACCACTTGAGGAGCCGGCGCAGACAGCGCTGCAGACAGTGAGTTACATAACAGCCACTGAGATTCTGAAGAAGCCATGAGGCTCAGCGCAGGCCGTCTTCCCGAAACACTCAGCCACTCTCCACTCACTCCTTGGCCTCTTGTTCTGCCCCAGGGACCCGCCAGGCATTACAGTGAAGTCCTCAGGCATGGTGTGGCTGGCACCCTGGGCAGGAGACAGGTGTCCACATAGATGAGGAAGTCATAAGAAGAAAATTAGGTTAAAGAAGTCAAGAGTAAATGGGGGCATTTTTAGAGTGGGAGGGGGCAGCTTAAGCGAGGGTAGTGACTGAAAAGGACATCAGTATGCGTCTTAACAGAGAGCAAGGAAAGGAGCCTCACAGGCTGGGGGCAGCCTGCCAGGGCAGAGACAGAATGTGCAAAGACCCTGTGGTAGGACTGTGTGGGCACCAGAGACCCATTGGAGATGCACAGCCAAACTCTGTAGACCCTGGGTATGAGGAACTGCTCCCAGAGGCCCCTCATCCTCAGGGCTGGGACAGAATGGAAACCAGGTGAAAACCAGGAGAGTGGCTCCAGTGACCCCTCAGAAGACCAAGACCCTGGGCTATCACCGGGTGCCCCACCTCACATCTGAAATCCCAACGCTTGGGAGGCTGAGGCCTGGGGAAAGTTGCAGGTAGGAAAGACCGAGACCCTTGCCCCCAAATCAAAACAAAACAACAACTCCAGATACTTTCTGGAGCCGCAGTTGGAAGGACTCAGGGTGAGGGACAGTGCCTGTTAACGGCTTGGAGGACAGAGGGGACAATGGGACCAAGACCTCCAGGTCAAGATGCAGCCCAGTGGATGGTCGGTGAGAAACGGCACCTACACCCCAGTCTTTGCACCGATTGTCCCCTCTGCCTAGAGCACCCTTCCTTCGCGGAACATGTGGCTGGCACCTTCCCAGCCTTCAGGTTTCCCTGGCCGACCACCCAGCCGTTTCTCTACCACCGATCAGTGTTTGATTCTCCTCCTGCATTCTTTGGTCTGTGGTCAGCCTCACATATAAAAGGCTTGTAAGCCACACATCACAGGAACTGCCCTGCTGGCTATCTCCTGGTCCTAGAGGGGTCCTGGCACGGGCAGATACTCAACAAAACAGAAAGATTGGAAAATTCCTCTGATAGGCTGCTGGATATTTTTGATTTCTTCCACAGGGAAGTGGGGAGGAGAGGAAAATGGAATAATTCATAGAAAAATTAAAATCTGAAGACAAAGTGGGGCATACATTTGCATAAAGACTAGCTTCCAATTTTTAATGTCGCCCACCTCCACAGTGAAGGTGGCAGCCACCCAGGCAGGGCCGGAAGTGGCTCAGCCAGCCATGTGCGTGTCACAGGGGTGTCAGACCCCTCCCAAGGCACCCTCAACCATCCCGAAGCAGTCTTGATGTTTGTCACGTCATTTATGCACGGCTAAGTTCAACCTTGAACACCTTTCCCGCTCCCTCCTCCTCAAGCATCCAGGGTAGGAAAACTAAATTGTCCATTATCCTAGACTCCCTGCAGATCCACTTCTGCACCAGAGGTTATCTGGGGACCCCCAAGGTGGCAGCCACCTGACCATGCTTTAAGTAAACCCTCCATGACTAGAACCACAAGTGGTCTTGCAATCCTGGGAAGGTCAAGAGACTCAAGAGAGATAGATATCCACTGGGTCCTCAGTGGGTGGAGTACTTGCCTACCAAGCATAAATCCCAAATTCCGTCCCGTGTCACAGAAAACTAAATATAGAGGCAGGAGGATCAGGAGTCCACCGTCGCCTCAGCTACATAGAAGCCAGCCTACGTAGCCTACCTACATGAGACCCATCTCAAACACACACAGCTAACCATGGCCTGACTCCTCCAAAGCTTGTGTGTCCAGGCAGCCAAAATCATGAGTCTCTACTGATTAATGAGGGGGATCCGACAGGACATTATCCTAACAAGGATCTCATTTTTGGCTACACTAGTCAGTCCTACCCCAGCCTGTATGATGAGAGCCAAGCCCGGAACTGTTGTGTGGTTCCACCTCACAGAAGACTGGCTAAAAATAAACCCGGGGTTTGAAGACAGAACATTGACTGTCACTTTGACAGTGGCTGACAGAGCCACCATGACCAGTAGCCATCCATCACAGACCTCTGCCTTCCATGTGGAGAGCTGAGATGCCAGGATGGAAGAGGACACGTGGGTGGGAAAAGATGGGAATGGTTGCCTAACCAGAATCCCGGCTCAGAACTCCAATGCCCATGGTAGCCCAGCTCCCTGTCAGTCCCCAAACTGATGCTATGAAATCAGTCAAGCAAAGGTGCTGATCCCCAAATTCAATTTGCAAGATTAACCATGCAGGAAAGCAGGCCTAATAAATCTGACGTACATACCCTGAGTGCCTGCTGAGTCAGAATAAAAGCAATGAATTACAGGATAATTTCCAACAACCTGGATTCCCACAAAGGTGAGGGAGGCACAGTGGGTAATTTGGTTCAGTGGTTAAGGGCATTGGCTGCTCTTGCAGAGGACCCAAGTTCAGTTCCCAGCACTCACGTGGTGGCTCCCAACCATCCAGTACCAAGGGATCGGATGCCCTCTTCTGGCCTCCGTAGGCACTGCATGCATGTGAGCATTCACACACATAAAAATAAGTCTCTTTTTAAAATGGGCTGGTATATAATTCAGAGACACAGCACTGGCCTAGCACATGAGGCCCCAAGTTCCATCCCCATACCATCAAAATAAATAAAGCAGAAAAAGGAAACAAAAAGAGACCCAGGCACATCTGTGGTAGAAATCACACAGGAAGACTGACTCGAAGCCCCCACCTCAACAGTGCCCCATCCTCCTCTAAGAACCTGTGAGGACATATTTGGCACGTGAGGTCGGGAATTGGATGCTTAGTAGCAGATGGTAAAGGGGAGAGAACTAGAGGCCACAGGGATGGCCAGGGTCACAGGGGTGCGACAAATGGGGGCTCAGGCCCATCAAAGCAGAGAGGCACTGACCAAGAAAGGAAACACCCCTAATAACAGGAAGGGGGCTCTTCCAGAACCCCAAGGAACTCTGTGCACATTGATGGGACCACCTCAGGCTCTGACCTCTGAACTGGAGCCACTGGTGACTTTAAGCCCGATACAGTGACCCATGGAAAACTGCAAAAGGTCCTCTTAGTGCTCAGGTCACCAAGCTCCCCAGCAGCACAACCAGTGGGGCTCAGGCAGCTTGACCTCCCAGGAAAGTCATAGTTCTGCTGACGGGCACATGAAGCCAGGCCTCCATCATTTACCTCTTCCCGTGAGAACACATGGGAAGGCTTGGTGGAAACAAGCCAGGGATACCACCCGCCAACAGGTAAGACAGCCACACCGGGATGACAGGGCACAGTACACAGAGGGGCTGGGTGCTCCTGCATCCTGGAGACCAGTACTGCTACCTGCTCTCTGTGGTAGGAAGGTTACATGGGCTGATTTGGGGTCTGTGGCTACCTGGCATAATCCAGAGAGACTCGGGTGATAAAACTGGACTGTGATGGACACCCAGTCAGCCCTGGGTGGCAGGGAGGCATGAGATACTGATCTAACATAGACCAGGTCCATTGCTAAACACCAGGAGCACAGGAAACACCATCATACAACGGCGCTAAGTCATATGACTCCTCGGTGCAGCAGTGAGCTGACACCGGTACAGTCAGCTACACAAGGGTGTCAATCACCTCAGAGAAGCACAAGTATACTGCGCATGTACAGGTGTGCATGGCACAAGTTTATTCCATAAAATTCTTCATAGCACTTCTCCCTTATAGACTTAAAATCCAGGATATTTCCATAGGTTTTATAGTGTGCTCAGTTTAAAAAAAAAATACAAAATGATCAGCAGGATTTGTGACATACTCCACACACTAGATGAGAAGCACCGTCGAGTCCTGACGACCAAAGCCTGAGACTCCGTTTACAAGTGCAGAGGACAGTCACAACACAAGAGCCTAGGAACTACCAGGAGGGAGCCGGAGGCCATTTCCCTCTGAGGCCAGGCAGCTCCATCCCCGAAGGACTCTGGGATCCTAGGACGCATGTAAGTGGTGGCACAGATGCCACCCAGGGGTTCAAGTGCCTCCAGACACCTCAATTAACTTTAAAAGATTTGACCTGTTCCAACACTGTGTTAAGACGCAGAGAGGGGTGAGAACCCTGCAGCAGAGGGGACTGGCCACAGCAGAGAGCTCGTGGCTGGAGTGTCGCTCACAATTCCCTAGAATGGTGTTCTGGCCACGGCAGATAGTACATGAGCTGTCAGCCCAGGGGTCCCAACAGCCATCTGTGAGATGACGGGCATGCTGGGCCAGATGCCCTGGCTTCAGTCAGCTCTGGAGAGGACAGAATGGCTGAGGGAGCCAGGCCAGTGAAGGACAGGGAGTATAAGTGTGATTTCACCTTCATAGAGCAAGATAGGACAGTGGACTCATGAGGCTGAAGGCCACATCGCTCCTCCGGTGTGCTGTTACCAAACGCCACCAGCCCCGCACCTGCAAGGCTGTGTACCGACCTACAGCAGCAGGGCTGAGACGAGCCTCAATGTACCCTCCTGGTCTCTGAAGGCCAGGCACATCCTGGAGCATGGGAGACCTGGTCCCCACCAATGACTTCGAAACAGGAATGCTATTTCCGAGCCCGCGGAATGTGCAGTGCCCAGGGCCATCTGGAGCAGCCACTGTCTCTGGAGTGACCCTAAATTCCATCACATGCATGGCTGGACGGTGTGGGAGCCATTGACTCAGAAGTCCTGCAGCTCAGGGATGTTCCGGTAAAAGTCCAGGGTCTCAGGGTTGGAGAAGGCACCTCGGTGCTCCACGGCCCTTCCAGCCATCACCTGCTTCACAGCCACCTCCACCTTCTTGCCGTTGAGTGTGTACTGCGGGAAAAGACAGAGGACAAACAGAAGTGCTTAAACCAGAGGTGACACAGTGCAGCCTCGCCTCGAGTTTCTACCCACATTCTCTTCCAGAAAGACCCATAAAACCAGACACACAGTGGCTTCGAACACATGCCACAGCACCTGCAGACACCTTGAAGGGACCTGCTGGGAAGGACATCACAGGCAGCACTAACACCATCCGTGGAACCTGTCATGTGATCTCATGCCTGTGCCAAAACCACATGAACATGTGGGTGTCTCCAAGGCTGTGCAATGCACCAGACCCATAACCAGGAGCTCTAAAGTGGGTACACCAGGTGCCACATGGCCCTTGCCCAGAGTGACACTACACCTGTCTCAGGTGCCACCCCCAACTGATCTCTGTTCCTGCCCAGAAGGGTGTCAGTAGGACCAGGCTACTCAGTCATTTGCTCACGCACTCACACACTCAGTCGCTCACACACTTACACACACTCACTCACTTGCTCACGCACTCACACACTCACTTGCTCACACTCAGTCGCTCACACACTTACACACACTCACTCACTTGCTCACGCACTCACACACTCAGTCGCTCACACACTTACACACACTCACTCACTTGCTCATGCACTCACACACTCACTCACTTGCTCACACTCAGTCGCTCACACACTTACACACACTCACTCGCTCACACTCAGTCACTCACACACTTACATACACTCACTTGCTCACGCACTCACACTCACTCACACACATCCACTCACTCTCTCACACACTTGCTTACTCACAGATTTATTCACTCTCTCACACACTCACTCACTTGCTTATTCGCTCACACACTCATCCACCCACTCTCACTCAGCATGCACTCCGGGCTCTTCCTCCCCACCCTAGGTGGCTATGGGGACACAGTCAAAACTCTTTCCCAGGCAGAGCACAGACCACCCAGGTTGTTCCTGGTCAAGTCAGTGACTTGACTACTCCCAGCATGCTCCAGGAGTCTCACCCAGCTCAGCCCAGCTGAGTCCATCTCCAAGTCCAGCTCTGCAAATGGTTGCTTTGTCTGCAAAGGGAGCCCCCAAGTCAGAAGCCCAGGGTCCCCCCATGATCTAATGAGCAGCAGCCTACAGGCATGGAATGGCAGCTTCACAGCAATTATGGATAACTGGAGCTCGCACATGCTTGCACACACGTGCACATTTGCACATGCACACCCCTATTCCTGACTTGAAATGTGACTGAACCAGAATAGGGGTCTTCAGGCCCACAAACCCCACCACACACGTGCAGCTCCCTTCAGATTTCACACTTCTACAGCTGCCTGCAGGGCACACTCGGGCCATACTCAGGGGCGGCTGCTCTGAGGCCTGCTGGGGTTAGTCCTGCCATCCCCCACCGAGCAGTGTTGAGCTGCAGACAGCCAGTTGCCTCCCCCCAATATGGCAGCCCACAGAAGCTGCTGAAAATGCAGTCAAGAGGGAGACTATGGTTGCTAGGCAACATGGTACCCATATAGAAGTTAAGAGTAAGCTGCAGTCACCCCGGCTCTCATAGGCCAGGGCAGAGACAACGTACTGGAATGCCTCGAGTCTCCAGGATGAGGCTGGGCACGTGGCGAGCAGACAGACCAAGGCGGATGGCATCACGGATGCGCTTCACGAGGTCAGGCTGGAAGGTGTGCCCAGACACCATCTTCAGAAACAGGACCACCCGCTCCTCGCCATCCCTGTTGTACTGGGGGACACACAGGCTGTCCTCCACCTCGTCAAAGGCTTCCACTGTAAAAGCAGAAAGGAAACAGCCTCACAGGAAGCTCTTTACAGACCACTATGCCATGTCACCTGTCAGAAGGGCAGGGCACCAGGCCAGCTGACTTGGACTGAGGGATGCCCACGTGAGGGTATATCCATACTAAGATGTCAGAGACAGGGAGAAAGTGAGTCCAGGTCATCACCTGATTATACTGACCTGGCACTTGATGTGGGAGTGTCATATATCAATCTGTTGATTTCATTGGTTAAGTAATAAACTGCTTGGGCTCATAGCTTAGAACATAGGTGGGTGGAGTAAACAGAACAGAATGCTGGGAGGAAGAGGAAGTGAGCTCAGACTCCACAGCTCTGCTCTCGGGAGCAGATGCCTCAGAGAGACGCCATGCTCCCCGCTCCTGGGAAGATACACTCCCGGTAAGACTGGTGCTCACTAAGACCGGTGCTCACAGATTATTAGAGATGGGTTGATCGGGATATCAGAATTAGCCAGTAAGGGCTAGAGCTAAAGGGCCAAGCGGTGATTAAATGAACACAGTGTCCGTGTAATTATTTCGGGTAGAGCTAGCCATGTGGGCGGCCGGGTGCCGGGACGCAGCCCGCCGCTCCTATTACTACAGGCACTCCCTGGCGCTCAGATCTCATCGGCATGACAAAGGAGGCCACCTCCCTAAGAAGGGTTGCTTTGGAGCCTGGGCTAGGACTAAGTGCCTAGGCAGAAGCTTTGATAGTCCCTCAGAGGTGTGTATCTGTGTCCTGTACAATGCTGTGTGTACTTCAGCATTCACACACCCTCTCTGTGCCTGTTTCCTTTCCTTAATCAGAGATAAGATTAATCAATGTTCTGAGCTTGAAGGAAAGCCAAGACCAAGGGACCTGAACCCTTTCTGAGGTCTTAGGAGGTGCCACAGTAGAAGAGCAAATGTATACATGGGGGACCCCCCTCATCCCACTACATGGATGTCCACCGTCACCAGCTCTTTGGGAACCAGGGTCCTGGTGCTGGTGGGACCACCCTGGACCAGAGTGAGAATAGCAGGAGACATGCACGAACCAATGTTGTAGATCTCCGAGCTGCCGAAGCGCACTCCGTTCGGGTTGAGGGTACCATCACTGTAGAGCAAGAAGCACATGGCTGAAGCATGTGGCAATGTCCCGGCCCTCTGGGCAAGCACCATGCCCACCAGTATGGCTCCTCCCCTAGCATCCAGCTGCCACCTGCTGCCCTCTCTCCTCTCACTTCACAGGCCATGTCCCCCATGCCTCAGAGGGAATGGCAGGAGGAAGGGACACCTCACCTCCGGCCCAGCATGACAATGCCTCCTGTCTTAGGGTTGATCCTGCAGTAGTCGCCATGCGCCCAGACACCTGCAAGAAAGGCGGAACACATCAGCCACACTAAGGGATGGACCAGGATACATCGACACCAGAGGCAGGGACAGAAGGGAGGAGATGCTGGCCACAGAGTTCACAAGTCCAGGAACAAGCAGTGTGTAGCTGAGCAGAGCCCAGGGCCGGTGAGACAGTGAACTGCATGTGTCAGATATGGTGGCACAAACCTATGGTCTCAGTACATGTGACTGCACACATGTAGTTTACACAAAGCCAACAACCCCTGTGGTGTTAGCAGCATCCGTCCACCAAGACCTCAAGGCTACTTATTCCAAGCAAGGCAGAAAGAATCAGGGCTATGGAGAGGAGGGCCCTTTACAGAGGAGCATGACAAAGTCAACAGGCGTCAGCACGTAAGGCAGGGGTGGCCCGGGTGGCACAGGTCACCTGCTGCACAGCATCACCCTCCTCAAGCTCCAGACCTCCCTCCAACTGGAACCAGCAGACAAGCCCTGAACCAGGGGGCAGGCAGCCCTCAGCCCTCTGCCCAGTGACTCATGTGGCTCATGGCTTTGAATGCAGAGGTGGGTGAGGGTCACCTGAACCCAAGTACAGATCTTGAGCTGACACTGATGAGATACTAAGAGCCACTGGGAGCTGGAAGCCAAGCCATAGCCAGGCAAGGAGTGGCGGCAGGCTGCTCCACCTACCCGGGAATTTGGAGAAGTAAGCCTTCCTGTACTTGCTGCCATTCTCGTCGTTCCAGAAGTGCGTGGGCTGGCAAGGAATGGGCTTGGTGCACACCAGCTCGCCGCTCTCTCCCCAGACGGCCTTCCCTGGCACACGGGGAGAAGACTGAGCCTGGAATAATACTCATGACCACACCCTGACAACGCTCCCTTCCTTACGCTCCTACTTGGGACACAACTTTGCTGTGTGCAGGCCAAAGTGACCGACCCTGCATGTGCACCATGGCCTCCCCAACAAAATCCACACACAGCCCGACCAAACTGACCGACCCTGCATGTGCACCATGGCCTCCCCAACAAAATCCACACACAGCCCGCCCCCCGCCCCCACTGCTCTTGTGGCACTCCACCTCAACACCTACTTCTCTGAACATAGGGTCAGGAAGTCCTTGAGTGCAAAACCCCACCCGCGGGAAAGGACAGTGTTCCCCATGGGAGACAAAGAATCATCATAAGCAAGGGACACATCTATGTATGTATCTCTCCCTGACATCCCAGAAGAGTCAGCGAGCTATTCACCTTCCTCATTCCAGGCTTCCACGGCCATGCCAAGGTTGCGGGCTTGAATCTCACCCTTGTACACCGGGATGGATGAGTTCTGGCCCATGAAACAGGAGATGATGTCAGTGCCGCCTGCAAGCAACATCAGAGGACAAGTGACCCTCAGGGAGTGGTGTCCCTTGGGGACGGGTAACCTTCAGGGTTCCCTGTCAGCAAGATGCAGACCTATTTAGACAAGCACCGCCCATCCCACAGACACAGGCCTGACAGCAAGGGCTCACGTGCAAAGAGAGGAAGCGTGACAGACTGAACCCAGCTCTGTACCTGCCATGTCTGGTGATGTTCTCTCTGACTGGGTCTCCCTACCCAAGCACTCAGAGCAAATGCTCTCAGCTGGGCACGTGGAAGCCAAAGACTTAAGACAGATAAATAGGAGCCTCACCTAATGACACTTACACACCACACACCTGTCCACGTGCACACACGCACAATGCACACCTCACACAGACACACACACCATACACTGGCATGCAGCAAAGTCAGCTGGAGCACAGTGGGTTGTGGATCCCAGTCAGGAGTCCAGAGGAGATGCAGAGTCCGTGTAGACACCCTGATCCTCACACTATGGATCTAGATGCTCCCAAAACTATGCTCTAAGTATAACCTCCTCCTCCTCCAGGTACAGGCAGGTGTGGAAGGCCAACCACATGAGTGAGCACGTGTCTGGGGCGTCCCTGAATGGAAGCCTAGAGAGGCCACTTCATGAAGTTATGAAAGTGAAGCCTGAATTGCCTTGGAGGCCCCAAGATGTTGGAAGATGACAGAGCCGTGGGATACCTGCTGAGGAGAGCTGCCAACAGGGAGAAGAACCAGCCCAACAGGGAGAAGTGTGTTGCAGTCAACAAAGCTGAAAGGAGTTGGAGATCTGAAAAATGCTTTGACATCAGACATGGAGATATAGTTTTGGAATGATAATGTATATTCTGTGCCTTTGCATGTTGGAAGTATGTGATCTGCTTTTTAAATTTGATTTTACAGGGAAATACAGTTAAGAGATTGCATGAGCTGGGCAATGGTGGTGCACGCCTTTAATCCCAGCACTTGGGAGGCAGAGGCAGGCAGATCTCTGTGAGTTTGAGGCCAGCCTGGTCTACAAGAGCTAGTTCCAGAACAGGCACCAAAGCTACAGAGAAACCTTGTCTCAAAAAAACCAAAGGAAAGAAAAAAAGAGAGAGAGATGACATGAATCTCAGAAAAAAATTTGAACTTCAGACTTTTAAATAAATTTGAGACTGTTACAGACTTATGGGAACTTTTGAAACTGGACTGAATGCATTTTTGCATTATGATATGACTTCAAACCTTTGGGGGCCAGGGAGTAGAATGTGGTGGTTTGAAGGAAAACGGCCCCAACGAAGCGGCACTATTACGAGATGTGGCCTTACTGGAATAGGTGTGATCTTGTTAGGGGAAGTGTGTCACTGTGGAGACAGGCTCTGAAGCCTCATACATGCTCAAGCCACACCCAGTGAGTCAGTCTACTTCCTGTTGCCTGCATGCAGCAGCTCCTTCTCCAGCACCATGTTTGCCTGCACACCACCATGCTCCCCACCATGATGATAAAGGATTGAACCTCTGAAAATGTAAGCCACCCCAATTTAATGTTTTCTTTATAAGAGTTGCCGCTGCCAGGGTGTCTCTTCACAGCAACAGAAACCCTAACTAAGACAGCCCCAAGGATGCCAGAAGAAGGATCTAGGACTTGAGTTATACGTGGTTAAAGTCACCGAACACGGGTGCTAGGAACCAAACTCTGGTCCTCTTCAAGAACAGCAAGTACGCTGGGTGGTGGTGGCACACGCCTTTAATCCCAGCACTCTGGAGGCAGAGGCAGGCAGATCTTTGTGAGTTCGAGACCAGCCTGGTCTACAAGAGCTAGTTCCAGGACAGGCTCCAAAACCACAGAGAAACCCTGTCTCGAAAACCAAAAAAAAAAAAAAGAACAGCAAGTACTCTCTAATTCCACAACCTGCTGTCACTCGACATACCACTGTGACAATGCTCCTAACTACAACACCCATCCATGGCTTCCAAGGGCCACCCCACATTTCCCTTCCCCCTTTCCCTCTGCAGCCACTGCTTCTGGCCCTACCTGAGATGGAGCCAAGGAGCACACTGTTTTTGATGCATCTGTACACATACTCGTAGCTCTGGGCTTTCAGTGGTGAGCCAGTGGACAGGATCGTGTGGAGTGTGTGGAGGTTGTGAGTTTCCACTGGGGGTAAAAATGACCAGATATTAAAGCAAGCCCACTCACTGCCTTTAGCCAGGCTCACATGCAGGACACAGCCAGAACGGATGTCAGTTCCTGGGCTGGGGACACAGTTGAGAGGCCACTCACCTGGCTTCATGTCTTTCTCCTCCAACACTGACAGCCACTTGGCTCCGGTTCCCAGGATGGTGATGCTATGACACAGGGGAGAGAAAGCACCTCAGGCCTCCTGTAGGTCCCCAAAGCTTCCAAACATCAGCAACAGACTCCAGCCACAGCCTCCCACCTCCTGCCCTCCTGTTTAGGCTCCAGGCCTGCTCTGTCCCATTACATCATTCTAGCCAAGCAGTTTTATATAAAATGTTAATGGCCAAGATTTAAAAACACTCGTGGTGGGCCAGCTCAGTGGGCAAGGGTGCTTGTCACCAAGTCTGACAACTTGAGTTGAATCCCCAGGACCCACATGGTAGAACAAAACCAACTCCCAACAAGCTGCCCTCTGACCCCCCCACCTCACACTACAGCATGCACAGTCACACACACAATAAATGCTAAAAATGATTTAAAAAACAAAAAAACAAAACCCACTAGCAGCACCTTCTGCTTCCATCATGGTGGGTTCAGCTGGTGACTGACCGTGGCAGAGCAGTTCTGCTGGCAACGGAAATCTGAGCCTCCATCACTGGCAATGGTTCATCCACCAAGTGCTGGTGGCACACGGTGTTTAAAGGTCTCCAAAAACAAGTTTCATAATCCCTAGCCACCAGGAGGTGCCCAATTCTGTGTCCTGCCCAAATGTGGCCTCTGCACCTTAGGGCTCCCACTAGCATCCACCAAGGGGAGAGACGTAAGCAAGGCCACGGGCAGCCACACCCCTGCAGTATAGCTCTGATGCCTCAGGGAAGACTACAGCAGACAGCTGGCCACTCACCTGCCCTGAGGGACCACTAAGAACTGGCCACTCTGTCCCAGGAGGACTTGTAAGTAAAGCAGGTGAGAATGCAGTTTATGGCCTCACATCCCACATGTGTGTCTCCCTGCATGCGTCAGCTTCTTCTCCAGTTCACTTGAACCCAGGGACACCCTATAAACAGCCGCCTACACCCTCAGCCCTGCTTGATCGGAGATTCCCTGGAATCACCATCTTGTGTACAATGCTGCACCAATCCTAACGCCT
The DNA here is from genome assembly GCF_000317375.1 of Microtus ochrogaster. Lineage (NCBI taxonomy): Eukaryota > Metazoa > Chordata > Mammalia > Rodentia > Cricetidae > Microtus > Microtus ochrogaster. The sequence continues at coordinate 12,087,156 of NC_022010.1, forward strand.
GTGCTCCACAGGGCACAGAAGAACACAGTCACCACAAGGCCAGGGTGTGAAATCAATTGATTGACAGCAGCACTTCAGTACACAGTTAATTGAAATATCACCCGAACTCCTTCAATACATGTAATCTCTACCGAAAGGTAACTGAAGTAAGAATTTAGAAATAAAAAAACAGTAAGGAATGGAAGAATGGAGGAAGGGAGAGAAAAGAAAGGAAGACATCTTAAGGCTCTAACTCAGAGGAAGAACGCTTGTCTCATACATGAGGTCCTGGCTTCCATCCCACTGATGCAAAAAGCAAGAGCGAACCCCATTCCTTTGGCCTCTCTCTCAAAGTTCCGTCCCAGTCTGAGGACCAGTCCTCACTCCACAAGCAACAGGCCGAGGGTGCACCTGTCTCGTCCTCTGTCCCCTCTGCTTCCAGCATTCTCCACACCCTCTCACGCAGAAAGACAGAGAACTCTGGATCAGCTTGGGTCAACTGAGCAGGACCCAGGGTACCTACCCTATCCTGTCCACAAGGTCCCACAACACATTGGGCGTCGGAACCAGTGGGGAGCCATCGTACAGGACCAAGGATGCTCCTGTGGCCAGGGCTGACACCATCCAGTTCCACATCATCCAACCGACCTGCCACAAACAGGGAGACCAGGTAAATCAGGCAGAGGTATAGGCCAAGAATCCTAGCACTGAGGGCATTTGGGGAGAGGCTGAAGGACTACAAGTTTGGGGCCAGCCTTAACTGCGTTGTGAACCCCAGTCTAAAACAAACAAACAAAAAATGTTCTAAAAGGAAATGACACGCAGGCCCACTGACTACTACTATAACTAGTAGTAGGGATTTGGGGAAAATCTGGGCAGATCTGGAACAAAACACAAAGGGAGGGAGGAATTCCAGCAGGAATCTCCAAATTGGAGCACAAAGGGGGCACCCAAGCTTCCATACATGGATCAGAGGGAAGTCTGGGCAGACTTGCTGGGAACCTGAGTGTCACCCAGCACCCTAGGGTCAGTATTGGGAGGTGGGGACCTACAGCTGGTGAGGAAGTTCCCAGAAAGCAGGGAGTAATGGTGCATGCCTGTAATCCCAGGATTTGGGAGGCTGCAGCAGGAGGGCAGGGGTTCAAGACCAGCTTGGTCTACAGAGTTAAGCACCATCTAGCCTGGACAACTCAGCTAGATGCTATCTCAAAATGAAAAAAAAAATTAAGGACTAGGGATGTGGTTTAGTGGCAGAGCACTTGCCTAGCATGCCTGAGGACCAGGGTCCAATCCCAGGCACTGAAAAAAAGAAACATGAGATGAACCACCCAAGACTCTGCTAGATGCTCTGGAATGTCTCCAGACTGGACAGGAACACCCCAACTCCCAACTCAAGCTGTGGTTAGTGTCAAGTACTCCATGCTGCTCTAGGCTATTCCTTGTACCAGGCAGCCCCAGGAGGGGCAGCAGAAGGTCACAGGACACACCGTGGTATAGTAGAGCAGAATGTCGCTGCTCATCATGTTGCCGTGTAGCATGTGCTCCTTCAGGTGCTGGATGAGGGTGCCCTGTGGGAGACAGGGAGAGCAAGGCATGGGTGAGACACATCATCCATCCCCCTCCCCAGGAAAGTCAACTGGAGTGCTCTGGCTCTAAGGGCCAGCTTCCGTGTCACTCTGCCATCTGACACCCAAGTAAACCCCATCCACCTATGAGCTCTCCGTCCCATCCCATCAGGGACACCAGAGACATACTAACTTCATGAAAAAGAGAAATGACCTTCACTGAGATGGGAGAGAAAACTCAAGGGCCTACAGCAGATGTGTCCCTGTCCTGAAAGAAGACATCTAAACACAGAGCTCAGAGACACTAAGGCAGAGGGGACCACATGGGACACCTCCCATCGACACCCTCCACTTTTGGTTTCAGTATTTAGTAGGTAATACAATCCCAGGCTCCAAATCCACAATGCAGAGCCTGGGAAACACCCTCCCTCAGCGCTGTACCTAGCTCCTCCTGCTCGCCGGGACAGTTCAGCACCCCCCAAACCCTGCACCTAGCTCCTCCTGCTTGCCCGCCAGGGACAGTTCAGCACCCCCAAACCCTGCACATGTGCACTCCCAGCAGCTCTGGCTGGAGGCTGGGGCTTCCTTCTCAGAGCTGAGTCCAGCTAGCACTGTAAGTGCCCACTGCCCATCCCTTCCTTTCTCTATACTGAGTCCTCTATGAGATCCTGAGGCAGAGTGAGGATGCCACCCTTTGATGTCCCTGGAATAACCCGGTCACTGCCTGGCCCACGGGTATGAGCACCAGGCTTGCTTACAGGGAGGCTCACAGGCTATGGAAGAGTCAGGGGGCTGCATGTAACACACCAACTCCTGTCATACACTCACACTCAGAAGAGGTCAGATACAAAGCTCCTGTAGTCTGAATGAGAAATGCCCCCACAGGTCCCCAGTAGGCAGTGCTCTTTGGGAGGTTATGGAGCCTATAGGAGCAGAAGCCTTGCTTGAAAAAGTATGTCTTTCAGGTTTTAAAATCTAGCCCCACTTCGATTTCTCTACTTCCTGACTACCAAGTGGCCTTGTGTTCCTGCCGCCATGCCTTCCACACCCTTTTGGGACCTGTAAGCCAGGGTAAGCTCTTTTCTCCTCTAAACTGCTTTTTATTGGGGCATTTTATCACAGCCACAGACAAATAACAAACATGCCAGTGTTACAAGCCTCTAATCCCAGCACCTGGGAGACAAGAGCAGGTGGATCTCTGAGTTCAAGGCAAGCCTGGTCTGTAGAGTGAGTTCCGGGACAGCCAAGGCTATATAGAAAAACCCTGTCTAGAAAAAAAAAAAGGTGGGGGGGAATAACAAAGCAAACACAGGGTTCAGCAGAAAGAACCTCCCAGAGGCTCCCCTTCCAATCATGATGGACCTGGAAGGAGGAACAGAGACTTCCCAAGAGTCACACCGCCATGCACCTGCCTGTCAGGTTCTAAGCTCAAAGCAGAGCATTGCTTTTCTCCTCCAGGTCCATCCCCACACTTATCCTTTGACTGTTACACACCCAGGCAGACTGCCTTCCCTGGGGGAGGAGACACAGCAGCATGGTTCCCCAGGGGCGCAAACAAGAGCTCGTTTTTTTTTTTGTCTTCAGTGCTGGTGCACATGCTCCCTGGGATGCAGGAACCCAAGTGACAAGCCAGTGATGACTTCTGACCCCATACACCAGGCCTACACTCTCTTCTCCCCCAGTCTGTTTTCATATATTTTCAAGGCAACAAACTCTCTCAAAAACCATACACAGTAATATATGCTTGTTATTCCAGTGTTCAGGAGGCTGAGGCAGGAGGACTGCCATGTTCAAAGCCGATCTACCACACAGTCAAATAACAATAAAAATAAAAGGGGGAGGGAGACTCTCAAACCAGGCTAAATGCTTAGTCGGGTCACTGGAGATACAAGGGCAGGGTGAGGACAGAACCTGACCCCTTGAGACCCCATGAGAAAACATGACCCCTCCTATCTGTCCTGAAAGGCACCAGGCAGCAGGAACGGCCCTGGCCCATAGCCCAGCCCTCCCTTGTCTGAAGTATTCAGTCATAGAAAAGAAAACAGACCAAGGCCCAGGTATCTCATGAGCCATTTGAGGATGTGTGAAGACCACTGACCAGGCAAGGAGTGAGGCTGTGGGAGAGGCCGACCTCCTGAGATTCAGTCTTCATGTTCTGCCCTCAGAAAGTGGGTGTCCCTCTTGTGAGCCTCCACAATGACAGCACAGGAAGCGCTCAGTGAGTTACTTTTAGCATAACCTAGTGGCTTTCGAGTGCTTCTGACCACAATCTACAGTCCCCTGTAAAACTCAAAGGCCACCCAGCTCCGGCTTGACTCCACAGGCTCACTACATCCCTTGCAAGCCTGATGTGCTGGTACAGTCTGTCCTCTTTCCTGATATGCTGGTACAGTCTGTCCTCTTTCCTGCTTGCCTTTTGCAGACGCTGCCAGCCCATCCTCTGGGCTCACAACCCTCTGCAGGCCCACAACCTGCAGTGTCAAGGCGGCTGGCTCACTGGACGCATCCTGCCCAGGCTGCAGTGTGCTCTACACCCCTGCAGCCTGTCACAGCCACAACAGCCAAGGATGCAGAGCCCCACTGCCCTGGGCCAGCTCCAGGTCTCCTGGAAGCATCCCACTCAGAGAAAAGCAGCACCCTGGGGACTCTGCAGAATGGATAGTCTGACGACTGTCACCTACCCCGGCAGAGTGCACCATGCACTTGGGTGCCCCTGTCGTGCCCGAGGAGAACATGATGAACAGAGGGTGGCTAAAGGGCAGCTGTTCGAACTCCAGCTGCGGTGCCTGCGCGCCCGTCCCGCTTGCCAGGAAGTCATCCAGGAACATGCTGTAGGCAGGAACATGAGAAACCAACAGTGAACATTCCAGAATGCCAGAGGGGCCTACTGATTCAACCCCCAGCTAGATAAGGCCCAAGATCCCTCCTCATCTACCATAAGAGCCTGGAACATTGGTGTGCCCGTATTCACAGCAGCTGACTGGGTATGAAAGCCTGTGCCTGAGGAAGGGAGAGTCCCAAGTTCAGGATGGCTAAAGGGGAAGTCACTGAAGATTAAATGCTGGAGTTTCTTGTATCAAGGGTTGGCTCTTTAGAAACAATTCCTCCCCCAATCTCTCAGCCCCCCTCCCAAAAAAACCCTCAACATGGCTGGGAAGATTAGCTCACAGCGAGCCTATCCACTGGCCACAGACCCCGGGACCAGTGTGGAGCAGTCTGCTTCCTTATTCACACTCCACCTCCTGATGCACAGCCCAGGACAGGAGTGCCTGTCCCACAGCTGAACCTGAAGGCTTCCCCACTCTGGGGCAGGGGCAGAAGGGCAGCACCAGGAAGGTAGAGCAACTGGCGCGAAGCCACCACAAGCAAATATGTATCACCCTCGTTTATTACATCCCGGGCCTACAGCTGCTGTAGCAGCGAATAAAGGTAAATATCAGACCCAGAATAAATATAACTAACCCAAGCTGTTAACTAAGTTCTGCCCTGCCTCAGCCCACAGCCACCAGAAGTCACCAGACGTGGGTGGCCCAGAACCAAAGAACAAATGGGAACAGCAGGTCTCCATTGTCTGACAAACCGAACTCTCCCTTCCAAGCCAGGAGGTGGGATATCATTCACCTCAGCAATTTGCTGAGGCCAATGACACTGAAGCCCACCCGCCTGGCAGGAGAAAACGTGCCTCAGAGACCAGGGACAGGGAATGGCTTGGAAAAAAGACATCCAAACTGGTTCTGACAGTCGCACCCCACAAACGCCTCCTCTGAAGCCTGTTGGGTGAAGCACCAGTCTAATGGACACTAACTGCAGAGAAAAGTCCCTGTCTTTCAAAGGCTCCATAAACCACAGTAAATAACCATAGTTTTGCTGCTCTCCTAAAAATGAAAAGACCAGGGGAGGTTCTGTCTTGCGCTTTCTGACCCAGCCATTCACCAGGCAGGCTTATCTGTGACAGCAGCAATCCTAAGAAAACAATGGCAGCGGAGGGTGCCTGGGGTTTGACGAGGGGACTGCTCTGCGCTACATAGAGCAGAACTAACCATGGATGTGGCTCCCCTGACAACCTCACTTCACATCAGTTACTGATAAACAGGGATGACCCCCAGCTTTCCTCCTCACCTCTGCATCAAGGCCTCATCAGACATAGCAGGGCTAAATCTAGGGTTACATGAATAAGACCAGATCTCCTCCATCTGGCTGTCAGTTACTAGGTCAGCAAGCTGCCTGGGTCCAGAGGAACAAATACCTGGGCGGGCTCACAAGGACCTCACACACAGCTGTGGCTGTGGGTGGCCTTCAAGAGACAGAACCCACTGGGCCCCATGGAGACACACTGTTAGTTACCCATAGCTAGCTATGCACTTGTCCCAGCACTGACCTATTTAATTCACAGAGGCATGGGCCACCGGCACTTAAAGGATAGCAAGAGAACAGACAGGGAATTACTGTCATGGAGCCACCCAGCTGGGATCAGTGGGAAACACTAACGGCCAGGGCTGGCCAAACTGCACTTTGCCCTCAGCTTTCTGCCCAGGGAGTAGGGGCCAGTGAAGGACAGACCTCAAGGCCAGTCAGGAGTCCAAGAAATATCAACACGAATCTTTTCTATCAAATACTATAAAACCCGTGTTTAGTGTAAGGAATTCAAATCTTTGTATCTCCCCCACCTAGAAAGACTTTCATGCAAGTATTTTAATCCCACCTACCCACCCACTAAAACCTTTGTTTACCCAGAGACTCCTACTGCAGTCCAGGGACTTAATGATCTGGGGCAGGGACCCCTTTTCTCCTTGAACAATGACACTCTTCCCCTTCCTCCTTCATTTCCTGTGCACCAATTCTTTCCAGACTAGCAAATTGAATGAGACTGTGAGGTCAGAGCCCAGCCAATGGGGAAAGGGTGGTCACCACCTGAGTTATCAGTGCACACCCTCTGGATCAAAAGTAAAGTTTGCCTCACCTGGACACTTCAGGGGGGAGTATTTCTTAGTACCCTGACTTATTTCTACCAGAAGCAACCCCCCCAGATCTCACAGAGAAGCAGCCAGACAGCTGGCAACTCCTGAGTATTTCCGTTCCCTCCAGATGAATGGCTGTGCTGTGCCTGTGGGCCCAGCAGCCAGCATTTCCCACCCCACCCCCCCACAGGTGTGTCTCATCCTCTGGAGGTCAGGACACATGCTTCACATCCTGTGGGGCCCCAGACAGCACCCTGCAAAAATCAGGGGTCCCAATGTCACTCACTGGCTATCTTAGTCCTCTCCTCACAGAGGACATGAGGGGGGGTGGAGGGCTGCCATGTCCCCACAGTCCCTCCTCATAGCCTCAGACTGTAGTCTGAGAGGTGGGGGGCACCTGCCAGTAGCACGAACTAAGGCCTAACCGACTGACAAACTATGAAGGCCAGAAAAGCAGAGGAGGGATCAGCAGCAGCCAGGAACAAACAGCATTGTTTCCCAGCATCCTGGGAGGCACAGGTTCAAGAACCCCACAGGGACTAAAACCTGCAGGTCCTTGGCCCATCTGCAAAAGGGGACAGAGCCAAAGGGCATGCTCCCAGCCCTAAGCCACCACAGAGGACACACAATAAGAACAGTGGCCCTGAGAGATCTGCACATCCTCAGGCAGATGCAAGAGTTCCCCAAATCTTTACCAGCTGTGATTGATCATATCCACAGATGAAGAACCCACAGATTCAGGTTAGCTGCATACACTATGCACATACATGTCTGTCTACACAGCATCCACATGTTAAGTATAAAACTGAGTGTGCCAGCCGGGCGGTGGTGGCGCACGCCTTTAATCCCAGCACTCGAGAGGCAGAGGCAGGCGGATCTCTGTGAGTTCGAGACCAGCCTGGTCTACAGAGTGAGTTCCAGGACAGGCTCCAAAGCCACAGAGAAACCCTGTC
>NC_022010.1:12094710-12109857 GCF_000317375.1 Microtus ochrogaster
GTGCCACGTGGGTGACACATGTGAGCATGCCTGTGCACACACATTATATAACACCAGCCTGCTCTGCCCAATCCAGGAAGGCAGGCCTGATGTCTTCCCTGGCCACAGCAAGACAGGAAGGAAGCTGAAGGTGCCTGTATTTCACTGCTATCTGGTCTGGAGAGACTCATCATGGGGGCCTCCCACACTCCATACCACGGCAAGGTTTCAGCTAATGGCTTCCCCACCTCAGATATATGGATGGACCTAGTCTGGAGAGCGGTGGCTCCTCACCTGTTGGGGATCTTGGAAATGTCTATCTTCTCCCTTGGGAGGACATAGGGGATCAGCACCACTCTCTGCAGGTCAGGCAGTCCTGAAGGAGGGGTGGACAAGGTCAGACCCAGCTGTTGTCTGTGCATGCACCCAGGGCAGGGCCCCAAGTACCTTTTACAACTCGCTGCAGCTTCTCCAGGTGGCCATGCTCCTTGCCATTGTAGATAACAGCCTCCACGGAGAAGATAAGCTTTGGCTGAATTTGAGAAAACCGGTCCAGGACACCCTAAAAATGAGAGAAGGGATCATTGGAAACGATAAATGCAGGAGAAAAAAAAAATGTCAGTGTCAGGGCCGAGCAATGTCACTTGTCCTCAGCACCTGCAGCCAATACAGGTAGCCCATGCAAACTCTCCTCAGTGATGGCCACACCGAGGAAGGCCTCGACATTAAAAAGGCCAAAGACTCGGAAGCATGACCTAAAACAGAAAAGGTTCTGTCGGCCCCAGCAGAGGGTCCTCACTGCACAGGCCACCTCTCACCACAGCCCTCCACAAACACAGCCATCTGCCTTCCAGAAGGGTGCACGTTCTGTGAAACCTCGGTGTAGGAGGAACCTGCATCGACCTGCAAGTGTTCACATTCTCCTGTAAGCACGCACGCTGCTCGGGAAGCCCTGGCTGGAGGAGCAGGCTTACCAATACAACTGTGCACCACGCACGGGGAATTCACAGCCAACCAAGGGTAGCCCCTTCCTACCACCCATACAAATTAATGTAGACAGGCACAGCCAGGGGACCCCTTTGCTGTATGCCCCCAAAGGAGAACAGATCAAAGCACTGAAGCAGACTTTCCCAGCCCCTGCCCCACCCAGGATGGCCAGGAGGCCACTACCACTGCTAGCAAGGCCAGTGAGGCAGGGAAGGCTCCACCCCTCTGCACTTCTGCCAGCAGCTGCTCAGGACATGTACAGGGACACCACACATCACAGACAGGGTCTGGCCACCTGCAGAGGGACCATTAGGTTAATTAGAGCCCTAAGTGTGACTAATTAGTTGCTCCAGTGCTCAGTGTTTCCAGAGCTCCCTGTGTGATGCTCAGCAGGGAGAGGCGCTGACTCAGCAGGAATCGAAAAGGCGGGGACAATTCAAGGTGCCCCCCCCCCAGGCTACAGCAGCATCCCCTCAGCCTGGCAATCTGTCCCTGCCAGGCAGCCCACCTGGAGTTATGATACACCCTCACGCCTGGGCATCTTGTGTTCCGGGACTGAGCTCACCTCAATGCCATCATTTTCCCAAGCCCACACTGATTGACAGCAGAGCACAGGCACAGTGGGTTCACTCCACCTCCCATGTGCAGGGCACTTGCCAGGGAACCCACGAGGGTCCCCACTCTCCCAAAATACGAACATGATCAGAAGGTCATGGGAAAACAACTTCTGGTGTCGTTGCTTCTGGTTCCACTTCTAAAAGAGTGTTCACAATGCAGACAGCTCAGAGAAGAATGGGACAGGGCACTGCTGCTCACGCCAGCACTTATAGGCTGAAGTGGAGGATCACGAGTTCGTGAGTTCAAGCTCAGGCTGAGCCAGCCAGAGGGTGAGGGTGCGAGGCTGACAGCCAGTCACACTAGCCTACCCAAGAAAAACAGAAAGACAGAATTGACCCCACAAAGTTGTCTTCTGACCTCCACATATATGTTGTGTCATGCATACCACACAGACACAGCAAACACACACATAATTATTTAAAAAAATAAAAATAAAACTTAAGAGCAGGGCCGGTGACACACACTCAGGAGGCAGAGGCAGATGGATCTTGAAATTCAAGGCCATCCTGGTCTACAAATCGGGTTCCATGACAGACAAGGCAGCCACACAGAGAAACTCCTTCTGGAGGAAAAAAAAAAAAAAGAATAAAATTTAAAAATAAAAGGAAAGAATTATACTAGTGAACTAGTATAATATAAAAAATTATTGTTGGATGGTGGCGCACGCCTTTAATAATCCCAGCACTTGAAAAGCAAAGGCAGGCAGATCTCTGTGAGTTCAAGGCCAGCCTGGTCTACAGAGTGAGTTCCAGGACAGAATCCGTAGCTACTGGGAAACCCTGTCTCGAAAAACAAACAAAACAAAAAAAAATTAACTTTTATAAAAGTATTATATAAAAAACAGTAAACCTATTTTTTGCCCCAACAAAATAAAATTCTTGCCAAATCTGATTGAGAAGACAGTCATTAGCCCTGAAAGACACTCACACACAGCCCCTTACAGTGCAGCAGGCCATGTCCAAAGTGTGACTATCACCTCAGAGAGTCTCTGACTGAGGGCCATCACCCCCTGCCCACCAGTAAACGCAAGTGTGAGGACCGTGAGGTCTTGCCTTCGGAAGGGAAGTCTCTGTAGGGGCTGTCAGCCCTGGAAGTTCACTGAACCCCATTGTGGTGCTCTGCTCAGAACAGAGGGGAAAGGAAGACTCCCCCTTCTCCCCGGGGGTGACAAAGATCCAACCTCCCGGCCCCACTCTTCCCTTCCCCCATGAAAGTCCCCTTTGTACCCAAGACTCTCCCAGGACAGGGCACCAGGGCTGACAGACCTCTCTAGCCTTCCTTTTTGAATAAACCTGATTCTTCTCCAACCCTTGCCTCCCAGACACTGGCTTTTGAGTGGTGAGCGCCCAGGACCTGGTGCAGTGACAACAGTGCCCAACACCTGTCTCCCTCCCTCATTCACCCCATAAACAAAGGGTTCCCCAACATTCCAGGACCATTGAACACCTACAGCACAGACACAGGGGCCTGTCTTGATCTTTGCTATAGGAAGCGTTCAACCACACAAGAACATGAACTCTGCCTGCTGTGTGGTTGAGACACAAACACGGATGGAGAGTCCGTGGTTAGGTGGTAAAAAAAAAATGGTTGTCAGTAAACACTCATAACAATGTTCGAAGCCCTTGACTTACATGCATGTTCTAAGCTTGTCAAAGTCATGCCCTCCTTTGACTCTCGTGGCACCAGGACTTGGGAACATTACTGAGAAGAACTGACTAAGACCTTGGAGCAGAGCATGCCAAGAAGCCAGTGGCACTGCTGGGGCTGCAGCTTGACCCCTGGGTACCAGGGCTCCCAACTGACAGGCTGCTCTGTTGGAGCAACACACAGAATAGATGGCAGGACAGAAGTGGGTGCTGAGGGCCCCGGGCAGATCACATCAGCACCTAGAAGGGAACACCAGGCATGGGACCAAGGACAGCGTTCACAGAAGGAAGGGCAAGTCTAGAAAGCCCAAAGCCAGAGAGACTGGGAAGGAGCTAGCCTGGAAGGGTGTTAGCAGGTGGCAGGGTCTTCATCTCAGAAGACCATCTCCATTTTCAACTGGCCAAAAGGAAGACCCAGCAGCCAGAGGCCTAGGGCTCCGACATTGCAGGGACATCCCCAGCCATGGTGATAGTATTCAAACATTGCAAGGACACCCCCAGCCACGGTGATAGTACTCAGACATTGCAGGGACACCCCCAGCCACGGTGATAGTACTCAGACATTGCAGGGACACCCCCAGCCACGGTGATAAGGCCTAAGGTTCAGACAACGCAGAGATACCCCCAGTCACAGTGGTAGTAGTCAGACAGCAAAGAAGACAGGTGTTTCCAAGTCAGAGCCTGCAGGTCACAGCCGAAGCTTCCCCCGGCCGGGCAGGTGAGGCCGAGGGCTCAGAGCACGTGAAGGAGCAGTGGGCCTGCTGAGGTCCCAAGAGCTGGGCCAGCTGCCTTGTGCTACAATGAACACCCCGCCAGCACTTGGCAACCAACCAGGTGTGGAAAGCAGTGGCTGATGTTGAGTCACACAGATGGCCACCAGAGTGAGGACAGTGGCTGTCCTATTTCCACTCACATAAACCTCAAGCAACTGAAGCACACTGCAGAATGAGGGCAACAGGCTGCAGGCTGAGCCCTAAAGCACATGGCCTCTTAGAGGGTGGCCTCCCTGATGTCTCTAAAAGAACGGAAAACAGAAAAAAAAAAAAACAAGTGGCTGGCAAGTGCGGCACTGAGCGGGTCACGTCCTGTGGCGTAATGGCCCACAAGCCCACACGTGTGCTACACAGAGCACAGCAGAGCAGCAGCGGTCGGGAGACTAAGACAGGCCATGGTACATGTCAGAGAAATGGACCTGCTCCCCGCTCCCGAAACCCTTCCCAGGGTGGTCAGTTCGAGTAGGCAGTCTGAGCAGCAGATTCAATGACTTTGGATCTGCCCAAGGCCACAGTTCATAGGGAACAGATGTGGAGATGAGCAAACACTGGGACAGCCAGGGACGTAGGGCCCTAGACCAGGAGCCAGTAGGCAAGGGGTAGCCTTTCATGAAGCCTTTCATAAGATGCCATTTATCTGTCCCCTGCCAGGCAGCTCTAGGCTCGCTTCCTGTGTAAGGCAGGAAAGAGGACCAGTGAAAGGAGACCCTACCTAGAGTCTGAAGCTGAGTGGCTAAACACAGCAGCAGCCTCTGGTCGAGGAGGAGACGCAGCCAAGGCCCTGCAGGATGGAGGAGACAGTGGAGTCCTGCTGCCCCCTAGTGTCAAGAAACAAGCAAACAAGAATCACCCGGCCTGCAGCTGTGACTCCAGATTGCAAGACAAAGAGCCAGGGAACCCACTCACAGGAGACCAGTCCTTTGGAGTCACAGGCCTCTCTCTGGTGGTAACATCTACCCAGGAGAGGGCACTCCAGTCCACTAAAGGGTGCACCCCACCACCACCACCACCGGAAGGCCAATGCTGGAGCTCTGCCTCAGGTCTGCGGCCCCCACACAGGATACTCCAGTGCTGATGACAAAGTGCTCTCTCCCTCCTAGTGAGCAAGAGCCAGTATTTACTGACCCAACGGTTAAAAGGGTCCCAACCCCAGAGGCCTCCTGCATCCTCTCAGTGCCCATAGGTGCATTGTGGGTCCACATCCCAGGTTCTAGACCTCAGGTAGCCAGCCTCATACCCAAAGACCTTTCTGCCACCTGACTCTTAACCACCACCTGAGGGACCCAATCAGAACAGCACCTAGGGCCACCTTGTTAGAACCTCCTATGAGGACTCTATGGGCCCCAAATAGCTCATTCAGCCCCACAGTAGGCCCTGGGGCTGGTAGCCACCTGCAGAGTTTCAATCTAGGCCAACCCTTGCTGATCCCAGACAGTCCTGGGGTTGGTTCTATGTGGGAAAGGGCACAGGAAGTAGAAAAGAACACATGGGACATCACCTCTGCTCACTGGGCCATGGACCAAAGTGAGGGTCCCTGAACAATCACGCCTCCTCCATGAGACGATGAGATGATACCACAAATGTCTTTGCTGAAAGAACAGGCCTCTTTTAGCAGATGTGAGTTTACACGTTCACCCCTGAAGAATGACCCAGGAATACACCCCAAACTCAGCCCATGCTCTACCAGTCCAGCACCCAGACCAACCCCCAGCTGTTGGCCACACCAATTGACCCAGCCTGGGTCAGAAGCAGCTGGCATCAGGAGAGCTGGTGGCATGGACACCATGTGTCCTGCTACAGTGCACATCCTCCTGGCACTTGGTAGTCCATGAGTCCAGGGCCATACTGACCTGATGACTGTGGCCAGAGAAGGCTTTCCCCGGTCGCTATAACACACTCCAGCTGCCTGGGCCACTCTGGACACACCCAGTGCACCACGGTTCCATAGAAAGCCCAAGGAGATTAGGACAGACATGCAGAAAGCTCAGAGTCCCAAAGGCCCAGGCAGAGAAGGCCAGGTGACATCATGACACCAAACCAGCAAATACGGATGCACATACCACCTGCTAACCGAGAAGTGAGAACCAGGGGGCAGGAAGGAAACCAGAACCAGTTTGTTTGTAAACTTCAAAACAAAGCCCAAGTCAGGTGAGGTGGCTTATGCCTTTAATCCTAGAACTTGAAAGGCTAAGGCAGGAGGATTGAGCCTTAAACTCAAGGGCAGTCTGAACTACAGAGTGTGGCTTTGTCTAAAAAAGAAAAATTAAATGACTCAAAACCAGATCCCTCCCTGTTCACATTGGGTGTGTGTGAGGCTGTGTGCTCCATCAATCAATCCAGCACCCATGACAAGATCCTTCCTTGTAGCCTTCCCCTCCCTCTTATGGCTGTGCAGGGAGACACTCAGAGCTCAGCTCAAACAGCCAAAAGCTCTAAGGGGTTGGGGAGTCCCCCCCCCCGACCAGGGACACTCTTTGACCCCTCCAACAGGACCTCAACTCACATTCACACCAAAGTCTGGCGACGTGGAACTCCAGATGGCACCAATACTGGCAGCGGCCAGCATGGCCTCCACGGCGCGCGCGCTGTTGGGTAGATAACCTGTGGGAGGGAGGGGAGAAAAATCTGGGTTGAGAGAGTCAAAGCACCAGTCTTCTGGACGTTTCTCTGAGAGGCCTGAAGTATCTGAGAAACAGAGATGCCAGCAAGCGCACTCACCGTGCCTCAGTAGTCCATCTCCACACTTGAACCAGGGTGGTCCCTTCACTTCCCGGCTCTTCTCCCTCACACTGTTTGCTTCGTTCAGTCCCTCAAGTGTTCTAAGCGTCTTCATCCCCGGGGCCTTTGCACTTTGTACTTAAGCACACCCACACACGCACCAGTCCACACTCGTGCACACCTGTCCTTCAGCTCTTCCATCACATGGCACTTCTTTAGGAGGCCTTCCCTAAGCTAGGCACTTAAGAAACAGCTGGGAGTGCTGTAGCAGTCTGGCCATGTGTGTAGCACCTGTTTAATGTGGGGTTCTCAGGGGACAGCAAAGACCTCCCCTGTCTTCATATCTGCTTTGCCAAATACCTTTCAGCGCACTCTGCACACCCTAAGTAACGTGCTTGTCTGGCAGATGGGTGGGTGGAATGAGAGAGGACGTGTGAGCACACGCACGGAGAGAGCTGTGTGTAACTCTTCAGGGCAGAAGGAGGGGAGGCCCCAACACTCGGGAAGTTGGCACCATGCAGGGAATCAAGTAACATCTACAGCCAGAGGGACCACCATCAACAAAACCAGTGCCAGAACTCTGGGAGAAAGGACTTCAACACAGGCATTGGGAGATGGGCCATAGCCAATGCCCACCTGGGGCTGTAACGACCCTCTCCAGAGAGACACGACAGTTTGCACTCTGCCTCTCTAAGCTTGTGTGCTCCCTGCTGATGGGCCATAGGCACTCCAAGGGCAGGGCTCAAGCAGAGTCCCCTCAAAGAGCAACTGGTGCCTGGCAGGTAGCAAGGCCACTGCAGAAGTGTTCACTTGCCCATGAGCAGAACTGAAGAGCCTCGTCATTGTTGTTACCCAAGGGAGGCTGGACTCACTGCCAAATGGGGACTACCTGCTGACATGACCAGCAGCCCGCCCTCTTCCAAAGTCATCAGGCCTACCTTCCAAAGTCATCAGGAGCCACATTGCAAGCAAAAGAAGACAGCTACAATCAGTTTAACACCCCTCCTCAGCCCTGCAGCACCTGTGCTGTTTGACACTTAAGTCACTCTTCACATGGGACAATGGTCAGGGCAGCAGGAAGCTGACTGAGAGCCACAGAAGGGCAGGCCAAGAGCCAGACTGACTCAAGAGCCTTGGCTGCTTAAGCCAGTCTCCCCAGGGAGGGCCCAGCCCAGGGATGGGTCTCAAAGGTCCCCTGGCACTGCTACCTTCTCTCAGAAACACCTGCTACAGACAGATTTGAAAAAAATGCAAATGAGGGCTGGCTCACAGCTCAGTGATGGAGGAGCCTTGCCAAGCATCGGCCCTGAGTTCCAATCCAGCACCATAAAACAAGCTGGTGGGAAGAAAAACAAGAATAAGAAGAGGCAGCTGGGCAGTGGTGGTGCACATGTTTAATCCCGGCACCCAGGAGGCAGAGACAGACAGATCTCTGTGAGTTCGAGGCCAGCCTGGTGTACAGAGCTAGTTCCAGGACAGCCAGGGTTACACAGAGAAACCCTTTCTCAAAAAAAAAAAAAAAAGAAGAAGAAGAAGAAGAGGAGGAGGAGGAGGAGGAGGAGGAGGAAGAGAGACATGGTTTCAGCATTGCTTTACTCAACTTCAAAAAGCAACAGCTGAAACAGGGCCAAAAAGGACACAAGAAAGTGATGCTTCAGCTCCGCAGCTGCAATGGCTGCATGCAGTGACACATGCACAAGGAGCTAAGTTCCAGGCCAGCCTGGGCCACATAACAGGCTGCCGCCAAAGACAAACGAATGAAGACCTCAGCAGACGGACTGCTGGCCCGGCCCTCACACGCATTCCCCCAACAGCTATTTATTGGATGCCAGCTGTGTGCCTGACCTCCACAGCACGTGTCAGGCCAAGAATGGAAACAGAGCCTATCTTCAGGGACAGACACGGAGCCCGTCCCCGGAGAATGCAGGCCAGACAAACAACAGAAAGATGACATCAGAGGCATGAGCCAAAGAAGAGTCAAGCTGACACTGTAGAGTGGTGGGGAATGTGCCAAAGCATTGCCGGGGTGGTCCCTAGGGAGGCAGTGCCTGTGCACCTCGGTGTGCCAGGTGCAGTGGGGAAACACAGAAGTCAGGCAACAGAGTGGGGTGAGCTGGCACACGCCTTTCCTGCCAACCAGCACAGGCTGTGCTCACTCCATGCCCTGCCCACCGTCTAAGAAGGAGCTGCAGAGGGCCAGCCTCGGATTTGCTCCCTGTGCTGTGGCTGCAGACCCACCCTCTGCAAACACAAGCTGGCATCTGCTGTCAGCCAGTCTCCTCAAGAGAGGCATAACCCTGCCAGAAAATGGCACGTAACCACTCAGATCATCGCCTTGGCCTGTGGCCTTGTCCAACTGTGGGTCAGAGACTGCGCCCCAAGCTGCCCTGGAAAAGTGGCTCTCCCTGGGCACACCCTACCCGCCATTAACTAACTGAAGTTGCTGGGTTAAGGGCAGCTACCCACGAGCCTTCCTCCTGCTGGGAAACCAAGCCGGAAAGCAGGACTGGACGGTGGCTGCGCAGCTCTTAGCGGGAAGTATAAAGCACCTGAGGGAACAGTGGGGTGCAGTGACAGTTTGGGAGGGACTTCCAGGCCTGGAGGCCTGCAGATTTCAGTGTGCCTCCTGAACAGCAGTCCCCAATAAGCTCCTGGCCCAAGTCCAGAGACTCCCTCTGTCCACACTGACTGCGTTAGGGTTCTGTACATCTTTTGGGGAAGAAAGGCACTGAGAGGGAATAAGGCTCTGAGCAGCTCTGGGTG
Organism: Microtus ochrogaster; assembly: GCF_000317375.1. Taxonomy (NCBI): domain Eukaryota; kingdom Metazoa; phylum Chordata; class Mammalia; order Rodentia; family Cricetidae; genus Microtus; species Microtus ochrogaster. The sequence goes on from NC_022010.1 coordinate 12,104,195, forward strand.
GGGCAGGTAGGGTGAAAAGCCATGACAGGTAAGTGCCTGGCATCTGTCACAGCACCCCCCCTTCCTACAGACACCTTGTTCTCATCATCCGCAGGGCACAGGCTATGTTGCTGCTTGGCCCCTTTCCTCCTCCACACTGCCCCATGGCAGCGCTAACACCTATGTGCATCTGTTAATCTACCAGCTGCACAGACCACACCTGGATGGACATCCTTGCCACTTTCTGCTCCGGAAACACAATGAAGAGAATTCCTGGTCCCCACAGAACAGTGGGGTAGGGGATTCTTATCTTTTTTTTTTTAATTATTTATTTATTTATTATGCATACAATATTCTTTCTGTGTGTATGTCTGCAGGCAATGCTCTTAACCTCTGAGCCATCTCTCCAGCCCCATTACCTTATCTTTCCTGTTGTTTTATGTTGTTATTGGCTTTGTGGTTTTTTTGTTGTTGTTGTTTTGTTTTGTTTTTGTTTTCGTTTTTGTTTTTTTGAGACAGGGTTTCTCTGTGGTTTTGGAGCCTGTCCTGGAACTAGCTCTTGTAGACCAGGCTGGTCTCGAACTCACAGAGATCCGCCTGCCTCTGCCTCCCAAGTGCTGGGATTAAAGGCGTGTGCCACCACTGCCCGGCTTGGCTTTGTTTTGAGATGTGATCTCCCTATGGAACCTGAGCTGGTCTGGAACTTGCAATCCTCTTGCCCAGATTCTGGAATGATGGGTGCACCACCACATCCAGGCCATTCTGCAATTCACACTCTGAATCAACTCTGACCGGTGTATAAGGCTGGAGTCATACAGGGGTGTATACATGGCTAAACTTTTTCAAGTCTCTCCACTTTCTGGGCCATTTTGTTGTTTGCTTGGTTTGATTTGGTTTGAGTTTGGTACTAGGGATTGAACCACCACAGCACTAAAAGGCATTTACCAAAGGGAAGGGGGAGGGGAGGGAAAGGAGAAGGAGAGGGAAAAAGGAGAAGAGGAGGGAAAAAAGAGATGAGGAGAAGAAAGAAAGAAAAGAGAGGGAGGACAAAAGCTCTTACCGACCACACGGTCCCCCTTCTTCACGCCCATCTTCCTCATGGCGGCTGCAAACAGAGCCACCTGCTGCCGCAGCTCTCCAAAGGTCACCTTCACAATCTCCTCTCTGCCTTCCCCTGAAAAGAGAACAGGACAGCTCAAGCATGCACAGGCCATGCAGGAAGGGACCTGAGTCAGCCAGGACAGGAAAAAAGGACCTACACATGGGACAATGCAGAACAAGGCCAGGGTGGCACCACTCGAGAGAGCCAGGCCCGGTGCTAGCCAGACTCCAACTACAGGAGGATTCCCAAGAGGAGATGCTGATGAAAATAACCAGACTGGCAGAAGGTGGGAGGACCCCAGAGTGCAATATGGAGGCCGGCAGGGAAACCAATATGAAGCCAGCGTGTGCCCAGCTGTCACCTGTGACACCTCCTGGCACTGCCACCACCACATGTCCATCATCACAGAACCACCCTGCAGTCACACACCCCTCATAGTCTTCTGCCCCCAGGAACTGCCAATCTGCTACCCATCTAGACAGTCTGAATGGTGAAAGGATTGGCCTATGCCCCATCTGTAATCTTAACTACAAATGGTTCTGTACTGCCTGATCCAAGAAATGGCAACCATGTCAAAAGGTTGTTATGACTACCTGTTACTACGACTACTTTGTTATGACCACCTTGTCTGTTTCAGGAGGTCTTTATGTATGACTAACTTAGTATATGTAAGTGCTGCTCCTGTAACCCCACCTATTTTGCCAGCCAAATCACCTATTTAGAAACTCACTACCCCTGAGCTATAAAAACCTTGTCTTCCTCATGACCAATGTGACCTCTCGAACCCTGCCTTAGGAGAAGGCAGTCTGTGTACAGAAATAAAAAGCTTGCTTTAGTTAATTTGGCCAGGATAATTTGGGTAGCTGGTCTTTCTCCTCCCATCTTTGGGATTACCAGTTTCTATGGCCAGACAGACACAGCAGCTGCCCTTGAGACTGCCCTTGGGCTTCCCCTCAGTGTGTCAATGTAGGACTGTCTCCCCTTTTTTCAGCATCTGTCACCTCCCTTTCATTGCTGAGTAGCAGTCCACCTTCAGTCAGGCTTCGATGGTTATATTTTTACTGACTAGCCAATGCAAAAATTAAACAGTATGAATAAAACAAATTAAATGAGCTGGGTGTGGCGGCACACACTTTGAAGCAGAGGCAGGTGAACCTGAGTTTAAAGTCAGCAAGGTCTACACAGTGAGTTCCAGGGCCGGCCACGGATACAAAGTAAGATCTTGCTAACCTGCCTACCACCAAAAGAACAAAAGAACATTAAATGATCACTGCTGCCTGCAGAGGCCTCACTGTGAGGGCTCTCCAAGGCTCACAAGAGTCTTCAGCGAAGAAATTATGTTAAAACATCCACGCTGACTTCTAGCTATCAACTGCTGAGAACTGAAAACGGCAGTGGAGCAGGTGCTTCACACAGCCCCTGCAGTTTCACAGGCCTAGCCCAAGTGACCAGTGGGTTACTGTGGAAACCACGAGTAACAGCTGAGCTGCCAACTCAAGCCCATCAGTCAGTCAGTCAGGGCCACTAACACTGTTTCTAAGTCAGTGGTTCTTGACCTTCCTAATGTTGCAACCCTTTAATACAGTTCCTCATATTGTGGTGACCTCCAACCATAACATTATTGCACTGCTATCTCTTAACTGTAATTTTGCTACTGATATGAATTGTAATGTAAATATCTCATATGTGACCCCCGTGAAAGGGGCCTTTGACCCCCAGGGTGAGAACCTCTGCTCTAAGTAGAAGTAAAATTGCACTGCAGACAAGATCAATGGCAAAGCCATGCCTATCCCAGCACAAAAATAAGATCTTGCACCTGCCCAGGGGCCCAGTGTGGGAGCCAGCTGCCTGCTGTGAGGACTCTGGCAGGCTTTGTAGAGGCCCTCACGCTGAGGGGTGAGGCCTCAGCAGGCAGCGGTAAACCAGCCCTGTCAGCCAGCTAAAGCCAAAAGGACTGAGGACGGAGGTGGCAAACCTAAGATGGGCTGTCAGGTGTTTTGTCACCCTGCACAGCCACAGCACTGTGCTGTGAAGGAAATGGAGTCCTGGAAGGTCAATGGCTTTGGGAAGAGGAGGCAGGGAGTTTTGTGGTTTGGAATTGCAAAGAGAGTGAGCCTCCTCATTCCCTGAGGCACAAAACTGGTGTCCTGGTGTGTGCCGTATCTACAACCTCTACAACCTGGGCCATTTTTTATCCCTGTGGCAATACTCAGAGAGCACTGTGGCCATGCTGACAAAAGCCTCGATGAGCTGATGAGTCTGAGGGGCTGCTGGCCACTCAGCGGAGCAAGAAGGCTGACATGCAGGAGGCTTTAGCGCAGGAAGCCTGAGTGCTGTGGTGGATGCCTAGGTGAGCAGGGTGCAGCAAGATGACACCTGTGGAGCACCAGGGCAGAGGTGAGTTAGAAAAACAGCAGAAAATGAAACACAGTGATCTTCAAGTTCCCATGCTGCTCACCACTGGGCCAGGGAAGAGAGCAAGCTCAGTGCGAGGTGTCAGACCCTGAGCTTACTTCTCAGCACAAATTTACAGGCTGACAGGGAGCCCTGGCTTAGGGGCACCTGCCGCTCTGACAAGAAGGAAAGTGGGCTCAGCAAAACTCCACCTTTAAGGAAGGGAGGGAACAGAGAGTGAGATAGAAGAGGGCTCCTCCACCCACGGTAGGCAGAATTTACAGAAATGCCAACCCAGCTGAGCTGTGTTCTAGGAGAGAGGGGACTGGGGCACAAGGATGGTGGATCACCCTTGGCTCAGCACCCACCAGAATGTCCGCACCACAAACCCTGAGAAGTAGTTCAGTGTCTCCTAACATCAGGAAGGCCACTGTTTTGTGGTTTTGGGTTTAAGGTTTAAGAGGTTAAGTCTGTTCCCATATTGCAGTGAGAGAAATCAAGAGCTCGTGAAGCATGTGAGCACCGAGTAAAGCGTGTGTGTGTGTGTGTGTGTGTGTGTGTGTGTGTGTGTGTGTGTGTGTGGTCCAGAGAGGAAGACAAGGCGGTGTCGGACCAGGAACCATGTGTGTGTGTGGTCCAGAGAGGAAGGCAAGGCGGTGTCAGACCAGGAACCATGTGTGCATACAGTCCAGAGAGGGGGATAAGGAGGCGTCTAACCAGGAGGCTGGGGCTGGAGCAGAGAGCAGCCTTCCCAAGCCTCTGATGCACACAGACTTAGACGTCCAGGCAATGGGGCCTTATGGGTGTTCAGGAAGGAACACTGGTGGGTGCAACAAGACAGACCTTAAAAAGCTAATGTTAGCCAGGCAGTGGAGGCAGAGGCAAGCAGATCTCTGTGAGTTCAAGGCGCCAGGACAACCGAATGCAAGAGGCCATGCGCCATGATCACAAGGACGGGGGCAGGGAACAGGTGAGTTCACAGAAAGAAGGCATCCCCTTGCCTTGCCCCGAGCTGCTCTGACCAAAGCAAGGCCCCCTCAGCCCACCAGTTCTTTTCTTAGGCTATTTTGTTCTTCCCAACACTAAAGGCCTTTCCCTAGACCATCAACTTCCTGAGAGGAGGGACTTGCCCGTACAGCTCAAAACAGCAGGTCCAGCACCTGCCTGGGTCTGAGGAGTGGATCCATGAGGAGACGGTGGAGGCTGGCAGGTATCTGAGCCAACGCCTCAGTCTGAACTGCACCATGGGGCTAGGAACCCAAGGGAGGAAGAAGAAGCAAAAGGTGTTGTTCATTGCCCAAACCTGACATGAGCACTGTGCTGGGCATTCGTGTCGGAAGTGGCCATGGACTCTGAAATCTCAGACGGGGACCACCAGGAAGCTATATGGGAACTGGGCAGCCGCCATGTTAAAAGCAGCACAGATTTCCAACATAGAACCTCTTAAGAGGAACCCGCATATTTCCTCTGTGCCGAGGACTGTTCTAAGACATGGCATGTACTCATGAGCACACACACAAACAAACAGATATGCCCATCTTATCCCAACAACAGTGGGATAACAGTGCTATCATCTGTCCCACCTGGCAGTGCAGAAACAGCCAGAGAGGCTGAGCAACTTACCTAAAGTCACACAGCAACAGTATGTGGCTGTGTTATAGAATATTAGCTGAAGATGTGTTACATTTATTTATGCTATGGAATTTATTTATTTATTTAATGATGCAAAGATGTGTTGCATTCTTTTATTTTGCATTTGTTTAAATCTGTGAAACTATATATTTTTCCTGCCTAAAACTCCTGATCGGTCTAATAAAGAGCTAATAGCGAGGCAGGAGAGGGATAGTCAGAGCTGCCAGACAGAGAGAATAGATAGGAGAAATCTAGGCTTAGAGAAGTGAGGAACCAGAAAACAAGAAGGGAGGATTCCAGGGGCCAGACACCTAGTCACACAGCCAGCCATGGAGTAAAAAAAAAAGAAAGACATATAGAATAAAGAAAGGTAAAAATCCCAGAGGCAAAATGTAGTTAAAGAGAAGCAAGATAATTTAAGTTAGAAAAGCTGGCTAGAAGCTAAGGCCAGGCATTCACAAGTAAGAATAATCAAGCCGGGCGGTGGTGGCGCACGCCTTTAATCCCAGCACTCGGGAGGCAGAGGCAGGCGGATCTCTGTGAGTTCGAGACCAGC
>NC_022010.1:12110534-12113644 GCF_000317375.1 Microtus ochrogaster
CTACAGAGAAACCCTGTCTCGAAAAACCAAAAAAAAAAAGAAAAAAAAAAACAAATATACACCACACACAGAAAAACATGGGAAACAAGCAGCAGCTGAACCCTCCTCAGACCAGCCCTCTCCATCTCCCACAGAGGGGTCTGTCACGTCAGGAGGGCACAGACCAATATACCAATACCCAGTCGGAACCCTCCCTGCAGCGCCTCCACACCCAGGGCCACACACATTCACCACCCAGGACACCGAGGGGACTCACGGGCCACGTAAAGGGCGACTTTGTCATTCTCTTTGTGCCGCAGGAGGTTCTCTGCATAGTTGAGGCGGCTGCCTCTGAACCACTCAGGGACATCTGCAATTCCTCTGGATGTGTCCACAACCTGCAGTGGGGCAGCAGAAGGGAGAGGAGGGCTCAACTCAGATGTCAGATGATATCACCCATGTACCACCCTTGACCTGGGGAGACAGCTCGGCCCTGCACTCAGGGAAGCCACCCCCGGAAATTACAACAGAATTTACTGAACACCTATTTACGACCGTTTTAGCTAAACAGGAAGTAAAGGAAATGCCCAGGCCGGAAGTGGGGAGTTCAGGCCTGTTATTCTAGTACTCAGGGGGTGGAGGCAAAAGCATTAGGAGTTTGAGACCAGCCTGGTCTACAGAGAGTTCTACAGAGAGAAAAACAAAGAAGGGGCAGCGATGTCAGGAACTGGAATATGGCTCACTTGCAGAGCACCTGCTCAGTATCACATAGTCCCCTGGTGCATGCCCAACACAAAAGAAAATCAGTAGAGCCCAGGCCCACAGACACCAAAACCAGGAGGCAAGCCTGAGCCCTGCCCCACCCCCACCCCACCCACAACTCTCTGGGAACACGACTCAAGTCTTCCCCTTGGTGCTGAGACCTTGGCTTCCTTCCCTGAGCACCACACATCAGCCTCACAGAAGGCTTTGCCACAGCACTTCAGATACTGGCTCTCGGCCCATGGCATCATTTTATTGAGCACCTGAGCACCAAGAGATGAAAGCTCTCTGGAAGGCCTCCTCAAAATCTACATAACCATAACAATGCAGATGTGCTTATACCTCAGACTGCCCATTTCAAAGACACACTCCACTCCATCTCACACAGCTTGTCTTGTGGGAGGGAGGTGTTGTCTGGGGCTATTTGAGACAGCGACTTCCTATGTAGCCCAGGTTGGCTCCAAGCTTGCAATTCTACTGCTTCAGCCTCCTGTGTGCTATTTTAATTTTAATTTTTTATTTTATAGTACGTGTAGATGTTTTGCCTACATGAATGTTTGTGCACCACGTGTGTGCAGAGGAAGTCTTGTGGAAGCCAGAAGAGGACGTTGGGTCCCCTGCAACAAGAGTTACAGGCTGTTGTGAGCTGTTGTATGGGTGCTGGGAACTGAACCCAGATCCTTGGAAGAGCAACCAATAACGCTCTAAACCTCTCCACAGTCACACCGCCCCACCTCTTTCATGCTTAATATGTGCATATGCGAGGGGTATTCACTGTGAGGAGGTGTAAGGAACTTGGAGGAGTCAGTTCTCTCTTCCCACCATGTGGGTCCCAGGGGGTCAAGCTCAGATCATGGGGCCACTGAGCCGTGTTGCCCACACATGGGATTTTATTTATTTATTTTTTTAAAATATTTATTTATTATGTATACAATATTCTGTCTGTGTGTATGAATGCAGACCAGAAGAGGGCACCAGACCTCGTTACAGATGGTTGTGAGCCACCATATGGTTGCTGGGAATTGAACTCAGGACCTTTGGAAGAACAGGCAATGCTCTTAACTTCTGAGCCATCTCTCCAGCCCCCACACATGGGATTTTAAAAGCAGACATGAGAGGGAGACCCACTTACCTCATCATACATTCGTGAGTGGACTATCCCACTGAACTTCCAGAACTCAGCCCAGAAGTCTGAATATGACCGTACAGACCAGTGGTACAAGTCATCATAATTCCCTAAAAGAAAAAAAGAAAGAAAAACAGCGCCTTTCAGCCCAGTCTCAAAAGGGAGCCCTTTAGCAGTAAGCCTGGAGCCTGAGAACCTCATATGCCAAAGACTCCTTGACTCTAACACCCTGAGTGACTGGGAGGAACTAAACCCCCCTTCATCCACAGTCCCCAAGAGGGCCCAGGCTGGCCTCAAACTCTTGATCCTCCTGCTACAGCCCTCTGTGGACTACAGGGGCGCAGCACCACACTCAGCTTGATATCTTTGTGTGCACGTATGTATGCCCATGTGGAGGCACAGGTGCCATTCCTCAGTCACCATCCATTTATCTGTCTGGGTTTTTTAAAGATTTTTGTTTGTTTGTTTGGTTGGTTGGTTTTTCAAGACAGGGTTTCTCTGTGTAATTGCCCTGGCTGTGGCTGTCCTGGAACTCACTTTGTAGACCAAGCTGGCCTTGAACTCACAGAGACCTGCCCACCTTTGCCTCCTGAGTGCTGAAATTAAAGATTTGCTTATTTTATGTGTATGAGTGTTTTGCCTTCCTGTACATCTGTGCATCATTTGTGCCTGGTGCCCATGGAGGCCAGAAGAGAAAGTCCTGTCCCCTGGAACGAGAATTACAGACAACTGTGAGCTGCCATGTGGGTACTGGGAACTGAATCCAGGTTTCTACAAGAGTATCATACACTCTTAACCTGGAGTGACTTCCCAGCCCCAGCTGGGTTTTTAAGATGATCTCTTACTGGGACCTGGAGCTGGCCGAATAGGTTAGGCTGGCTACAGTGAGCCCCAGTTGTCCACAGCAAGGATTACAGGAACACCAGCCTTACTGATGTGGGTCTGCGGACCCAATTCCAGTCCTCAAGCTCGCAGAGTATCCACCTGAGTCATCTCCTCAGTCCCTGCTTAACATAGCTACTTTTGATTGGGGCAGGGGCGCTAGTACACACACAACATCACACAGAACTTTCAGGAGCCTGTTCTCTCCTTCTTCTATGTGGATTTGGGGGATCAAACTTAAGTCATCTCCCCTAGCAGTAGGTGCCCTTCCTTACTGAGTTCTCTCTCCAGCACCTACTCTGAAAGTTTATTCTTGGTGTGTGTTTCTCTTATGTCTCTCTCTCTCTTTTTTTTTTTTTTT
>NC_022010.1:12113744-12133668 GCF_000317375.1 Microtus ochrogaster
AGACCAGGCTGGTCTCGAACTCACAGAGATCCACCTGCCTCTGCCTCCCGAGTGCTGGGATTAAAGGCGTGCGCCACCACCGCCCGGCTTGTCTCTCTCTTTTTGAGATAGAGTCTCACTATACAGACCAGGCTGGCCTCTGCCTCATAGAGATCTGAGTGCCTCTGCCTCCCGAGTGCTGAGATTAAACGTGAGCCACCACGCCAGGCCGTCTCCAGGTTTGTTTAACAGAACACGCGTTCACCCAAAACTGACCTGCGGGCCAGGCTTGGGGGCAAGAATTCCAGCTGCCCAGGAGCTAAGATTGGGAGATAAGTTCGAGGCTAGCCTAGTTGAATTCAAGGTCTGCCTGGACAATGTGACTGAGACCACTTCTCAAAAATAAGAATTAAAAAGAGGATTCGGGTTGGGTGGACACAGGCAGACACAGGCAGAGGCAGGGAGATCTCTGTGAGTTCAAGGCCAGTCTGGTCTACAAGAGCTAGTTCCAGGATAAGCTCCAAAGCTAAAGAGAAACCCTGTCTGGGAGGGGCAGGAGACCAGCCTGATCTACAGAGCAAGTTCTAGGACAGGCTCCAAAGTTACACAGAGAAACCCTGTCTCAAAAAGCAAACAAACAAACAAAAAACACACACAAAAAAAAAGAGATTAAAAAAAGGAGAAAGGATTCTGTATGTAGCTCAGTGGTATAGGACTTGCCTAGCATTCACAAGGCCCTAGGTTTGATCCTCAGTACCACTGAGGAGGAAGAAGTCAATAGCAAAGTCCCCTGAGTCATGGGGCTCACTGAGAGGGGTGAACATTGCTGGAGGAGAGATGTCTCCACACAAATGAGCCCGGGTTAGCCACTCCTGGAGTCCTCCAGTTTCACTCATGACACTCTACAAGCAGATCAGTCCCCTAGGCTTGGGAGAACCCACAAGCTCTCTCAACAAGGGTGGGGTATCACTGAAACCTGGAACTCACCCCCTCAGACTCCTGTCTTGGGGTGCAGGTTCCTCTGGTAACCCAGGCATGTGAAAGAAACCCAACCAAACTACCTGAAACAATACTCAACATGTGCACGTGAAGTCGTGCTTCAGAGACCCTGTGAGTCTCTGCAAGACAGAGATGAGAGAATGCAGCAGGGACTGGTGTGCTACAGGAGACCCAAAGCCACCTGAGCTCCCTCTGCAGATCCTGCCCAGCTAAAAACTGGGTGTGGGAGCTGGAGAGGCAGCTCAGAGGTTAAGGCGCTTAGTGCACAAGAGTGGACAGCTGCAGCGGGGGAGGGGGAAAGGGGGGGCCGGGAGTAGGAGCGGAAACATGCAGCAAGGGAAGCAAAGTGTCTGGAGATGAAGAGACAAGGGGGAAAGACACAGCAAAGTCGGATGTGGGGCTTTGCAGTTCTAGACTTCAAGAAGGCACTGGGTCATGGCAACAATGTCTCAACCTCCTCTGGGCCCCAGGTGGGACGTATACAAAGTAGATCTAGCATGCTGGGAAACGCAGGTCAGGGAATCTCTAAAGGTTGAGCCTTGCAAGGATGGTGGTGGTGGTGGGTGGTGGTTGTGATGGGTGGTGGTGGTGGTGGGTGGTGGTTGTGATGGGTGGTGGTAGGGGTGGGTGGTGGTTGTGGTGGGTGGTGGTTGTGATGGGTGGTGGTAGGGGTGGGTGGTGGTTGTGGTGGGTGGTGGTGGTGGTGGTAGATACCTTAAATCCCAGCCCTCGGGGGCCAGGACAGGCTCCAAGGCTACAGAGAAACCCTGTCTCGAATAAAAAATGTTGAGCCAGAGTGATTTTGCTGGTCAGGCTCTGACAGGTCACTCTGCCTCTCCAGGACATAGTTTCCCACATGGGTCACTTCAAACTGTTGACAAAAGGCTTCAGATTCTCCCACACCAGTGAAAGAATTTACTCTGGCTCCAGGTCAGGCTAGGTGAGTCAGATTATCACCCATTCTGCCACTTCTGAGCAAATGGCCTGGGGCGAGCTGTCCTACCTCTGAGCAGGGGCACTCCAGTCTAATGAATGCAGGTGGTGACACAGCTGCTGTGGAAACCAATAGGACACAGGGCTACAGAGAACAAAACCTACATCAACTGCATTCAACCCCTGCCACTCTGAGTGACCTCAGACATTACTGATCCCCTCTGAGCCTCAGTTTCTCTCTCCGTAGGGGGGAGGCTAGTGATACCTATCCCAGGGTCACTGAGGACCCAGAACTGTGAGGACCCCTGCATAGGAAAGGCACTCAAAGGCATCCGCCATTGGTATCACCCCTCCATCTGCATGAAGATCACACATGGCACCTCGTACGTGAGTCTATATGTACATGACCGGCCACCACAATACTTAATATGTAGTAGTGTGTGGCACCTCAATCGAGGCAGGCAGAGGGCAGCACAAGGCTGGGGCAGCTCCCCTAGAGAGACAACGTCATGCACCTGTGGGAAACAACACTAGCCAAACAGGCCCCACAGCTCCTCTCCCTCCCTCAGGCTTCCTCAACTGGGTCCTCAGGAATGGCAGGCTCTGGATGCAAAATGCTTCCCCAGTTGATAAGACCGCCTAGACACAAAAGCAGGTTCAGGTTGGGCCTAGCGGCTCAGGTCTGCAATTCCAGCTACTCAGGATATTGAGGCAGGAGGATCAAAAGAGCCAAGTTCAGTCTACAGAGCAAGTTCCAAGCCAGCCTGAACAATTGTCAAGAACCTGGCCAGGCACATCTGTAATCCCAGCACTCAGGAGGCAGACGGGAGGAACATCTGCCAGCCTGGTCTACATAGTGATTTCCAGAACAGCCACACCTATGAAGAGAGACCTTGTCTCAAAAAAATAAAATTAAATTAAAAAATTAAAAAACGAGAGGGTTGGAGTGCACATCACTAGTAGAGCCTGTCTAGCATGTGGGAGACCCTGGGTTCAACCGCCAGAGAAAAGAAGTGTGCCCAGCGACAACATCATTAAGGAGCGTGGCCAGCACTACAAACCTAGGGAACTGATGGTCACAAGGGCATCTCAGCACCTAGGGGACCTTGTGTGAGAACTTTTCCACTGTTGTTTCCTACATCATGGAGTGAGCTGGGAATCCACTCAGGGGCAGCAACCCAAGGCTCAGGTGACCACAGGCACATTTGGGTCAATGTGTTTAACACTTAACCAAGACTCTGAACTAGGAGCTAGCATTTAAAAATCTTAGTTTTAAATGAAACGCTTGGGTGGGATGGTGTATGACTGTAACCAGAACATTCAAAAGGTAAAAGCAGGATGGTGAGTTTAAGGTCAGCCAAGTATGGTGGCGCATGTCTGCTTGTAATTCCAGCACTTAAGAGGCAGAAGCAAGTGGATCTCTGAGAGTTTAAGGCCAGCCTAATCTATATAGTGAGTTCGAGGCTAACCAGGATTACATAGAGAGTGAGACCTTGTCTCAAAAGAAAAAAAAGTTGCTAGGAGTGAGTGAGCCATTGAGTGTGTGGGGGGGTACACTCTGACTCTACACAAGAATGCTCACCATGCGTGAACCAGCAAGGCAGGAACAGAACAATACAAAAAAGCAAATAGAGCAGGGAGAAAAGACACAACATTCAGAAGACAGCATTTGAATTAGACCTGAAAGATCCCCAAAAGCCAAGGCCAGGCAGGGAAAGGGAAGAAGGAAGGAAAGGAGGAAAGGGCAAACGGAGGGGCCATGCAACCACCACCCATGAAGTGGGAACACTGCACAGACAAGTTCTGGGTTTCCATATCTAGCCCCTCAGCATTATTTTGTCGTAACTGTTTCAGAGACAGGGTCTCACTCTGTCATCCCGGAAATCCTTGAACTCACAGCAATCCTTCTGCCTAAAGGCCTGAGTGTGAGCCACCCCAGCTGGTAATCCTCCCAACTTTTGTTTGTTTTTAAGGCAGGGTTTTTCTGTGTAGCCTTGGCTGTCCTGGAACTCTCTCTGTAGACCAGGCTGGCCTGGAACTCACAGAGATCCGCCTGCCTCAGCCTCCCGAGTGCTGCACCACCACAGCCAAGCTGCCTCCCAACCTTTAAACACAAGAGAGTCAACAAACCTCTAAAGATCAAGCCTGAACCCACCAAAAGCCAGAGACTTGAAGGAAAGGACATTAAAGCTAAGGGGTTACTCAGCAAACCTCCAGCCAGTGACAGTGTACAGTGCTCAATGCTCGGCACTGGGCCTGCCATCTCTCCACCAGGATACAACTGGTAGTCTCCCGCATGCTCCTTTTATAGATGAGGAAACCGAGGCCTGGGGCAAGATGACAACTGGTTCCGGGACACACAGCAGCAGTGGTATAGCCAGGTCCCTGCAGGGTGTCAGATTACAGTTCCCTACTGTTCTCTTTTTTTTTTTTACATTTATTTTTTTAATATTTATTTATTAATTATGTATACTGTTCTCTTGCTATGGAGAAAGGTCTAGTACACTTCAAAGGGCCGTCCTCGGTGGAGCAATGTTCCGAAGTGTCAGGCCCACTCATCACTGCTGGCCGGGGAGACAGATGATGTCCAGGCACAGAATGGAGGGCAGGAAACGGAAGCAATCCCGACATCGATCGAGTCGGGTTAAGGTTCTTCTCTAATCCTACACCTACACTGTTCACAGTCTGCAAGCCCCGCAAGCAGCCAGGCAAATACCTGTCTCCAGGTGAGAGGGAAGGAGGGAAGGGGTGGAGCCAGGTTAGAGAAGGAGAGGAAGCCTGTGGAGGCTCCACTTCCATCTCCAGGCTGAGCAAGCCTGCAATTCCATGTGCATTCAACAAGGGAATGCAGAGGGCCTGGGAACCCAACGACAGCAAAAAGATTACCCCAGCCAGCAAGCAGGGTGACCACGCAAAAGGAAGCAGGAAAGCCAAGTGCTGCTCAAACACTGGGGAGGAGACCCACTTGGACTGCAGCTGAGGGTGAGGGAAGAGAAGATTCAGGAAGGAACCCCCTGAGAAAGATCCTGGGAGCAGGGCAGACATTGACACCAACAGAAACAAAGGAGGTCCCTATGGTTGGGAGGGGGTAGGAAGGGGGGCGGGGGGGGGGGATAGAAATGAAGAAGAAAGCCACTGTGAGTTGAAATCCCTCTACGGACACCTAAGAGAGCAGGCCACAGGACTAGCCGAGCGTTATGGATTCCTGGGAGGGCAAAAGGAAAGAGCCTCAGCCAGAAGGGCCTCTGCCCCACCCACAACCAAACAGATCAGGGTGGTGGCTGGAAGGAGGGTCTGTCTGGGGGCTGAGAGTTTAAACATCTTCCACAACCTTAAAGGAGGGAGGATGAACAAACTTTGACCTTTTCAGGCACCTGAAATTTCAAGTTGGTCCCTAGCAAAGGCAAATGGAGGGTGCCTGTCACTTGAATCCTATAAACTCCAAAAGAACTGTACATCAGACCAAACAGAAGTCCCCACAAGCTGGAAGTCAAGACCTCAGGAGCCACTTCCCAAGCAGGTAAACCTACCAAAAGATCCAAGGAACCAGAGGGGGGATTGCCATTTCCAGAGGGTGAGCCTCACCTACAGGAAGGTGCTGCAGTCAGGAGGGAGGCCTCTGTATGAGGTGATGCTACCCACAACAGTGAAAGATACACCACCAAAAGACCAGCACCTCCTAGAGGAGGACCAAGAACCATGGGCTGCTCCCCCAACTCCAGGACAGAGACTCTGGCCATCCATCCACCAGAGGTCCATGGCAACAAATAGGAGGGACCTCCCTAGAGGAGGACCCCAAGACAAGGGTGGGCTCCCACAACTCCAAGACAGGGACACTAGGCATTCATCAAGGGACCAAAGAGGAACCTCCCTAGAGGGGTACCCCCAAATCAGGGGGCTTCCCCAACCCCAATACAGGGACCCCGGCCATTCATCCATCCATCCATCACAGGCTTATCCCAACTGCTAGGAAGGACCTTCCTAGAGCGGGCCTCTCTGGAGTGAACCGCTTCCGGGAAGGCCCGGGACGGGGGTGTACTAGCCGCGTGCCCCGCACTCACCCAGCGCCAGGCCGCAGGCGGCACCCACGGCCGCCCGGAAGCGGTCCATCAGCGTGTCTTTCTTGCTGTCAGGCTCCCACATCACCTGGCACTCCATAATCTCCTCGCGCCCGAGCTTCGCCAGCTTGGACATGGTCGCGAAGTTGCGTGGCCGGAGTCAGCCGGGCCGGGACTGCGGGGACGGCGTAGAGCGTAAGGCGCCGAGCCGCTCGGCACAGGGCGGACGAACGACGGCGCGAGACTGAGCCAGCGCCCGCGCGGCCTGAGGGACACTCGACCTGGCCACGCCCCCACGCAGGCTTCGCCCCGCCTCCAGAAAGCCACACCTCTTGAAACCACGCCCTTCGCTGTAACCCTCCGCGGTGCCTGCGAATGGAGCGCTCGCTGCCAAAAAGCGCGCTGGCCTGCGCAGACGCGGTGAGCAAGGTCCACGCCCTCACCTGTTGCAGAACTTGCTGGGCGTTTCCCTCGTGTTCATTCATTCATTCATTTATTCAAGATTAAGTTGCTCCTTCTACAGTCACTTAGCTGCGGAGGTGTCTCAAGCAGAAAACGCTTGCAGACAGATGTCTGCGGAGGAGGGAAGACCTCTAAAAACGAGTGTCAATGCACGCATCCCGCAAGGATGTTGTAACCGGTATGTGGGGTATGTATTGTAACAAAAGATGGAGCAAGTGAGACTCCAGGTCCATCCTCAGGACCGAAAATAAAAGCGTTAAACAGAGGACATTCTGGGGCAAGCCTGGAACCCAGCACTCTGGAGACTGAAGCAGGAGGATGACGGTAAGTTCCACTTCAGCCTGGACCCCAAACACTTTGAAGGAAGACGCAGGAGAGTCTAGTCTGGGTTTCAAGATCATCCTTTCTACTGAGTGAATTCGAGACCAGCCTGGGCATACTTAATAAAGCCCTGTCTCAAAACGAAAAAAGAGGGCTAAGGATGTGGCTCAGTGTGAGTTCGCTCAGTAGCTTTAAGGTGACAGAAGGGGAACTTTGGGAAATCTTGCAGGTTTTCAAGTAGAGGGAGCCCCCAAGGCAGGAACACTGTGTCCTGTGGAGTGTCAATGTCCAAAAAGGCCCAGGTCTGGTCCCTTAGCCCTGGGGTAGAAGACAAGGTCATGAAGGGAATGGTGGCAGTTCACATTGGTCCTGTGGAGCATCAGAGGTGTTGACTTTGACTCTGGGTGGGATGAGGCCATCAGAAGTTTCCAAAAGACAGAGGCATGCTGGGAGGGTTCTACTGTGGTGGGAACCTTTTGGATGCTAATAGTCTAGGCAATCTATTTTGTGTTTGCTACCTACAAGGTATCTTAAATACCCCAAAACAAACGACTTTCCTTTCTTCCTTTGTAATGTGTATGTTCTTGGAGGTAGGTGCTTGTGAGTGGAGGCCAGAGGTCAATTGTGCAATCATGGGTGTCATTCCTCAGCAGGCATCGCCTTGGTTTTTCTTTTCTTTTCTCTTTTTTTATTTTTTTATTTATTTATTTTTTATTTTGAGACAGGGCCTGACTCTATAGCTTTAGCTGGCCTGGAATTCACTATAGAGTATCGGCGTAAAATGAATGCAGACAGATTGTAAAAATATATACAGCTTTAATGGGGAAATAGACTTACAGAACCAGAGGTTCCCACAGTGAACAGGAAAGCAGAAAGGGCGGCTGGGAGCACGCCCGCAATTTTTATAAGTAAAAAATATCCTCAGGGGACCCCGCCCCCAAGTAAAGTGATTGGCTGGGTCTCTCCTATAATAGAGACCAGGCGGACCTTGAACTCACAGAGATCTGCCTGCCTCTGTTTTCCAAGTGTTAGGGATTCAAAGTGTAGGACACTTTGCCTGGCTCCCACTTCATTTGTGGGGAGGGGTGTTTGTTTGTTTGTTTGTTTGTTGTGTATAGGTGCTTTGCCTGCAAATGTCTGTGTACCATGTGCTTGTCTGGTGCCCATGGAGGCCAGAGGAGGGTGTCAGATTTCCTGAGACTGGAGTTATAGATGGTTGTGAGCCACCATGGGGGTCTTAGGAATCAAACCCCGGTCTTCTGGAAGAGTAGCCAGTGCTCTTAACCACTAAGCTACCTCCCCAGACTCTTGCTTTTTTTTTTTTAAGACATGATCTCTCACCAGCCCAGGACTCGCCAAGTAGGCTAGAGTGGCCGCCCAGTAAGCTCCAGGGATCTGCCTGTCTCTACCTCCCCTCTCCAGTACTGAGACGCGTGCTACACCACACCTGGATTTTTTTCACGCAGGTTCTAGGGAGAAAATTCAGGTTCTCTTGCCTGTACAGCAGACATTAGCCTACTTAGCCACCTTCCCAGCCCCGGGGGTGATTTCTTATGGCTCTAGAACTGGGGTGTAAATAAAAGTCTAGATGCTTCTTCAGGTGAGGGTCTTCCTGCTTTCCCCCAGTTGAGAGGAGGGAGAGGGCAAAAGAGAACCTGGGACATGAAGAGAGGAAGAAAGCAAAGACAGAAGTAGACACCCACAGCCTCTTAGGAACTAGCACTAATCTATGACCAAAACACCCTGAATGCTCCCGATCTGATCTTGTCTGATCTTGGAAGTTAAGCAGGGTTGGGCTTGGTTGGGAGACTGCCTGGGAATACCAGTGCTATATGTTTAGGGGGAAAAAAAAAGAACCACCAACACTAATCTATTCACACAGGTAGAGCCCTCAGGACCTAAACACTGGGCCTCATCTCCTTGGTAAGCACTGGGGATTAACAAGTATTCCAGGAGCCGGGCGGTGGTGGCGCACGCCTTTAATCCCAGCACTCGGGAGGCAGAGGCAGGCGGATCTCTGTGAGTTCGAGACCAGCCTGGTCTACAAGAGCTAGTTCCAGGACAGGCTCCAAAACCACAGAGAAACCCTGTCTCGAAAAAAAAAAACCACAAAAAAAAAAAAAAACCCAAGTATTCCAGGGGTGAAGGTAGATGATGTTACAAGAGATGATGATGCTTCTCAGATAGACAGCTGGCTCCAGGCAGTGCTAAGGTCATGGAAAGAGGGCTGTTAAGGACACCCTGCTGTAAGTTGGTTCTGTATTGTTCTGGTTTGCTGTGAGGAAACCAAAAGCAACTTGAGGAGGAGAGGGTTTATCTGGCTTCTGCTTCTAGGTCACAGTCCATTACTGAGGGAAGACAGGGCAGGAACTCAAAGCAGGAACAGAGAGAAAATGGGAAAAAGAAAAAGAAAAACAAGAAAAAAGCCTATCTCTGGACTACGCCCCATGGTTTGCTCAGCCTGCTTTCTTAGACAACCCAGGACTGTCTTCCCGGGGATGGGCTCTACCCACAGTGGGCTGGACCCTTTTACATCAATCAGTAGTCAAGAAAGGTCTCCCACAGACATACCACAGGCCAGCCTGGTTTTTTAGT
The DNA here is from genome assembly GCF_000317375.1 of Microtus ochrogaster. Classification (NCBI taxonomy): domain Eukaryota; kingdom Metazoa; phylum Chordata; class Mammalia; order Rodentia; family Cricetidae; genus Microtus; species Microtus ochrogaster. The sequence continues at coordinate 12,123,092 of NC_022010.1, forward strand.
TAAGGGTCCCTCTTCTTTTTTTTTAAATTTATTTATTATGTATGCAATATTCTGTCTGTGTGTATGCCCGCACACTAGAAGAGGGCACCAGATCCCATTACAGATGGTTGTGAGCCACCATGTGGTTACCGGGAATTGAACTCAGGACTTTTGGAAGAGCAGGCAATGCTCTTAACCACTGAGCCATCTCTCTAGTCCCTGAGGGGTCCCTCTTCTAAGGGAAGTATAATTTGTGTCACTTTGACAATTAGAAACCAAATAGTATACAAGTTCTGAGACCTTTCCCTTTCATATTTATTATCCCAACTTGATCTCTTAGCAGTCCCGTCAGCCTCACAGAGGCAGCTCTCAGCATCACTGGAGCCCTACCAAGTCTCTGCCTCCACTATCAGATATTTTTTATTATTATGTATACAATATTCTGTCTGTGTGTATGCCTGCAGGCCAGAAGAGGGCACCAGACCCAATTACAGATGGCTGTGAGCCACCATGTGGTTGCTGGGAATTGAACTCTGGATCTTTGGAAAAGCAGGCAATGCTCTTAACCTCTGAGCCATCTCTCCAGCCCCCACTGTCAGATCTTTTAAAAGACTTTATGTATATGTATCTATCTGTTTGTATTTGCAAGTGCCACATGTGTGTGGACCAGAAGAAGAAACCAGATCCCCTGGACCTGGAGTTCCAGACGGTTGGGAGCTGCCAGATATCACTGCTGAGAACCAAACTCAAGTCCTCAGGAAGAACAGCAAGTGTTCTTAGCCACTGAGCCATCTCTCCAGCTCTCGCACCAGCATGTGGTAACCAGTTTCCGTTTGCCCATCATGACAAGCACACAGAGATTCCAACTGTAGCCTGGGTGTATGCTGCATGCACACAAGTGGTTCCAGATGCATCCACCTCCCTGACAGACACATACAGATGTGCATACACACACCCCAGTCACATGCCCACGGCTGGGTCTGTGTTCCTGTGCTGTCTCCAGTGGGCAGTCTCAGAAGTATGTTATCACTCAGAAGTTGGTTCACCTCGAAGAGATCCTCATCCCTTCATCAGCAGAAGGCAGTTTCCATGAGAGCAAAACCCTAGTCCGGCAAGGTCAACACAGCTGCGGTGGCTGGTCCACCAAAAGCCATGGTCTGAGGAACACTCTTTCAGAAAGTCCCCAGTGGCTGCTCACTGCAGGGTGGCATGCAGACACCCGAGGAAGCCTGGGCTGTCTGTAACATGAGGGCCGGGCTTGTTGGGGTTTCTGTCCCGCCCGGTCCCCCAGTCATTTAGTCCTCGAGAAAATCACAGAGAGTCTACATTAGGTTATAACTGATTGGCCCATTAGCTCAGGCTACTTATTAGCTCTTGTAGCTTATATTAACCCATTATTCTCATCTATGTTAGCCACATGGCTCAGTACCTTTCCCAGCCGGGCAGATCACATGTTGCCTCTTCAGTGGTCTGGGCAGGAGTGGGAGGAATGGGCTTCCTCCTTCCCAGAATTCTATTCTCATCGCCCCACCTCTACTTCCTGTCTGGTTGACCCACCTATACTTCCTGCCTGGCCAATCAGCATTTATTCAAAACATGATTGACAGAATACAAACAATTCTCCCGCACCAGTTGTCCAGGAGCTTACCCCAGTCTTCGTGGGGTAAGAGAATGGCAGCCACCCAACAGGCTCTTCACTCTTTGTACCTCCTCCTCCTTGCCCATGCAGCCCCTGTGAGAGAATCCTAGGAGAAGAAAGTTAGAACCAGAATAGCCAGGCACTGTCCTACACACTCCACCTCTTTAACATGCCCCCAGACACACATACAGCCCAGGACTACCTGCCCAGGAGTGGCACCGCTTCCAGAGGAGCCTTTCGGGTCCTTCTTGCTCCAACCATACTCTTTCTAACACAGAGAGAAGGAATGTCCTGAATGGCCTCGAATGGCTTAGAGATGTGGCTCTGTTGCTGGCGTGGTTGGCATGAAGTCCTGCGTTTGATGTCCAGCATCACATGAACCCAGTGTGACAAATGCGCATCTCTAATCCAAGCTCTAGGGAGATGGAGGCATAAGGATCAGAAGTTCAAGGCCAGCCTGGGCTACATGAAACCCTGTCGCAAAAATATTATTGAAAACAAAAAAGTTTCTAATTAAAATGAGACAAAAAGACTGGGCATCTACCTCGGGAGTAGACCACCTGCCTAGCATGTGCAAGGCCTGGGTTCAATTCCTGGTATAACACACAAAATAATAGAGCTAGAAGGTGACTTCTTGTCTCTCTCCTGAAACTCCCCTCGGTTTCTTCACTGCCTGGGCTACCAAGTAAGACCTTACCAAAAACAAAAATAAAGATGGGTTAGCCAGGTGGCTTTAATCCCAGCACATTGGGAGGCAGAGACAGGTGGACTGTTACATAGAGAAACCCTGTCTTGAAAAACAAACAAACAAACAAAAAAAAAAAACAGAAAGGGAGCCGGGCGGTGGTGGCACACGCCTTTAATCCCAACACTTGGGAGGCAGAGGCAGGCAGATCTCTGTGAGTTCGAGACCAGCCTGGTCTACAAGAGCTAGTTCCAGGACAGGCTCCAAAACCACAGAGAAACTTAAAAAACAAAAAACAAAAAAAAAAAACAGAAAGGGTTGGAGATCACACTAGAGGTGGGCTTTTCAAAACTGTACTCATGAAAGACTTTTTTTTTTATTGGTTTTTTGTTTGATGTTTGAAGATAGGGTCTCTGTGTAGCCCTGACTGTCCTGAAACTTGCTTTGTAGACCAGGCTGGCCTCAAACTCCCAGAGATCCACCTACCTCTACCTTCCATGTGCTGGGATTTAAAGGCATGTGCCACCACGCCCAGCTAATGGAAGACCATTCCTAACAGGGTGATGTCACATGTGAAGTGTCCAGCCCACTGATCTTCCCGAAGAGCCACAGGTGTACCAAGCACAAAGGCTCAGAGGCACACTTGCCTCTATCAAGGACATTGCAAAGGGTCACACGGACCACTACAGTGACCAAGCTGGGGCAGGAGGATATGGGTCTTTCTCAACCAATCAATCAATCAATCAATCTCTCCTCATCCCCGTGGTGTGCATGCGTGCATGTGTGAGTCTGTGTATGATCTGCCCACAAACCTATAAGCCAGTATACTGTGTGTGAAAGCTAAAGTATTTTGTGTTTGTTTGTTTTTTGAGACAGGGTTTCTCTGTAGCTTTGGAGCCTGTCCTGGAACTAGCTCTTGTGGACCAGGCTGGCCTCAAACTCACAGAGATCTGCCTGCCTCTGCCTCCCGAGTGCTGGGATTAAATGTGTGTGCCATTACCGCCCAGCTGGATGTTAAAGTGTTAAAGAGCTGGGCACTGAGCCATCTGGGATGGCAGACCCAGCTGCTGTGCTTTGGGGCAAGCACAGAGCCCAGACTAGACAAGAACAAATCCTACTTTCCCTGAAGCATGCACAGGAGGCTCTGATTCAGAGCCTAGATAGGCCCTCCAGACCAGGCCAAAAGGAAGACAAGGCAAATTGTAGAATGGTTTCCTTTCCTGGTCTCCATGGTAGGTGGCTTCACCCTCCCACTACACCCCCAGAGACTGTGGAAACAGGGCAGGTGCCAACTCCTTCAAGCCAGAAGCACCCGAGGCAAGGGCACAAAGCTTACCCTCTCCGCCTTCTCCTAGCACCAAGCAGGGACATGAGGACTCCAGGATTAGAAACAAGGCCAAAACCGACAGACACAGTGCAAAATCCTGCAGCATGAATGACACTGAGCATCACTGGACTGGTAGGCAGGCCAGATGGTTCTCGGGATGCCGAGCTCTGGGCCACCATATAGAGAAACGTCTGCACCGCCTTTGCCTCCTGAGGGCTGGTACTAAAGGCATGCACCAGCACCACCTGGCTCAGAACTTTCTTCTTAAAAACACACTCTTGAGGAGCTGAAGAGATGGGTCAGCAGTTAAGAACATTTGCTTCTCTTCTAAAGGACCCAGGTTCGGTTCCCAGCACCCATATCAGATGGCTTATAACCACCTCTGTCTAAGGGCACCTGCATATATGTAGTATATGGCACACGAATTCTACAAAGGCAGATACATATAGAACTTTAAATAAATAAAACACATACTTTTGGAGGCTAGAGAGATGACTCAGTCATTAAGAACACTTGTGTCCCACAGAAGACCTAGGTTCAATTCCCAACACACACCTACACGATGGCTTACATCCACCTATTGGCATGTGCATGATGTATATACATGCACGCAGGCAAAGCACTTGTACGCATAAAGATAAAATTTTAAAAATAAAAATAAAAAAGTCCCGGGAGGTGGTGGCACACGCCTTTAATCTCAGCACTTGGCAGGCAGATCTCTGGGAGTTCGAGACCAGCCTGGTCTACAAGAGCCAGTTCCAGGACAGGCTCCAAAACCACAGAGAAACCCTGTCTCGAAAAAACAAAAACAAAAAATAAATAAATAAAAAATAAAGTTACAAAATGAAATATTTGTTAAAAAAAAAAAATAAATAAATAAATAAAAAAGCCCTTTTTTAAAGGGTGTGTTTATGCCAGCAAGATGGCTCAGAAGGTTAAAGGTGCTTCCCAGCAAGCTCAATGACCTAAGCTCAATTCCTGGGACCCAGGTGGTAGGGGCGAATCAACTACCACAAGCTGTCCTCTGACCACATTTGTGCCATAGCATGTGAGCCCCCACACACATGTGCGGGAAATAAATAATCTAAAAGTCCACTAACAGAGGAATGGATAATAAACCAGAGGTGATGTCCCCACCCTCTAGCCAATATATAATGCCATCATGAGCTGGCCGGTAATCAGCAAATGTCTCAGAAGCCTTATTTTTAGCAAGATAAGAACTAGAGTGGTATATACAAATTGTAGGAATATCCACTAACACTCAACACACTCAGGACACAATTCGGCTTTTTTTCCCTTTGCCCCTGATGTATATAGAACATGCTTGTAGTCCCAGCACTCAGGAAGCTGAGGCGAGAGGATCATTGGAGCCCAGAAGCTTGAAACAGAGCAAGGGCGAGAGACTGAAAGAGACACGTGGGTTGGAGTGGAATCCATAAGGTATATCGGAGGGGGTTGCCCTTTGCTTTATATCTCTTCCCACTGTATGTGAGAGTGGGGGCACATGCCAGGGCGTGGGGGTGGAGCTCAGAGGATAGCTTTCAGAGGTCAGTTTTCTCCTTGTACATACGATCTGCTTTGTTACATGCTGAGTCATCCCACCAGCCCTGTTCTCGTTTGTTTAATGTTTAAAATATTTTTATTATTTATGTGTAAGTGTGTATGTATTTATATGAGGAGGTCAGTGAGGCAACAGATCCCCTGGAGCTCTAGTTACTGGCAAATTGTGAGCTGCCTGATGGGGGGATGCTGAGAGCCCAACTCAGGTCCTCTGCAAGAACAATATGTGCTCTTAACTACTGAGCCATCTCTCCTGCCCTTATTTTATTTTATTGGTTTTTCAAGACCGGGTTTCTCTGTGCAACAGCCCTGGCTGTCCTGTAACTTGCACTGTTGATCAGACTGGCTTTGAACTCACAGAGATCCTCCTGCCTCTGCCTCCCCAGTGCTGAGTGCTGGGACTAAAAGTGTGGGCCACCACTGTCCAGCCCTTATTTTTGAGACTGGGTTCTCAGGTAAACTCGCTGTATAACGGAGGAGAGGATGACACTGAACTCCCACAACCTCCACCTCCTGGTGCTGGAATGACAGGTGAGCCGTGCTCCGTGGGGCTTACGATGACAGTGCTGCTTTCTTATCCTCTGTCTGTCCCTCTTCAGCAACGTCGGCAACACAGAGGTGCTGAACTTCATTTCTTCAGGTCCCCATCCAGAGTCCTTCCTTCTCGAAGCATCCACAGCTAGGTGACAGACCATCAAAACCATGCCTAGGCAGCACAGATTGTTCCCAGCGCTAATACCAAGGCGTCAGTCAGTCTTCCTGCCTCTGCTGACCCTCATGACATTGAGCCAGCTGGCCAGCCAGGTCTCTGGAAGCTTGCTCCAGACTGCTTACTTGCTAAGAGTGAGAAAGGTGACCACATGGGGTGATCACACACCCTCTGGCTTCACTTGGCTTTTTCCTCATCTTACGCAAGTTCTTTCTGCTACAGCTTCCAGAGAAAAGGTCCTTGTCCTTACCAAGAAAGTCTCTAGTGTCTTCGGCTGGCATCTGTATCAAGAGAAAGGGAACAGGAGCCAAGGTGCACAATATAGATACATTTGCTAACACTATGCATCTGGATTAAAGGCATGTGCCATCACCCATGGTCCTTCCACTCTGTGTTTTGAAACAGAATCTTTCACTGAGCCTAGAGCTCTCCAGTTGGCTGGCCAGTGTTCCTAGGAATCCTCCTGTCTCTACCTTCTCAGTGCTGGGATTGTAGCCATCCACCACCATCCCTGGCATTTTACATGGATTCAGGGAATCGGAACTCGGGTCCTCATGCTTGAGCTCTCAGTGCTTACCCACTGAGCCATACCCCCAACCTTCTAGAAATGTGTGTGCGTGGAGCTCCAACAGTTCCTGGTAACTACTGATTCATCTCCCCAACATGTGTATTTTGGGGGAGTAGGGGTATATGTGACATGTGCCACAGCGGAGATCAGAGGACAATTGGGAGCAGTCGGTGCTGTCCTTCCGTCATGTGGGTTCTGGGAATTGAACTCTGGTCCCCAGGTTGGTCAACAAGCACCTTTTACCTGCTGAGCCATCTCTGGGACCCTCATTTTGTTCTGTGTTGAGACAAGTTCAGCCGGTGGTTGTGGCTGTGCTTGCTGGTAGGATATGCTAAAAAGGCAAAGGCAGAAGAATGAAGAGGAATGTTTTTGAATTGCTCAAGCTAGCCCAGAACTTGGTGTGTAGCCCAAGCTAGCCTTGAACTTGTGTGCCTCCTGTCTGTCTCTCAAGTAGGCTTATGATACCACAGGCTTATGATACCACAGCCCATTCCATCTTTCTTTTATTGGCATCCTTTAGGAGTGTTCTTAGTTTTGAGATGCAGTCTCATGGAGCCCAGGTTCTTGACTTGCAATGTAACCCAGGATAACCTTAAACTTCGTATGTTTCTATACCCAATTTCCCAGTATTCTGTTTCTTCCTTTTTATTTATTTATTTATTTATTTTTATTTTATTTATTTTTGGGGAGGGGGGGGTGCCGGACTGTAACCCAGCGCGGGATTCAGGTGCGTTGCTACTGAACTGATCCTCAGCCCTATTGGCCTTGGGGAAGAAAACCTCGGTCGGAGCACATTTTAGGTCCTACACTAGCCACGAGGAACTTCTTTCTAGCCAAAGTAGCCACGCCCTTCCCACATCCCGGCGGAGGGATCCTCACCACAGGCACGCGCCACACACAACTCATACGTTGATTGGCTGGTACGAGACTGGCCCCACATCAGCCCAGACCGCGGCGTCGCGAAGGACCGGCCTGAATGTCAGCCAATCACACAGCACTCTGGTGCGTGGGCTGTGCCTCTCATCCAATCCATAAGGGGATTCCGAAAGGGCGTGCCCAATGAGAACTGGGCAGAAAGGCGGAGCTCCCAGGGATCCGGGAGGTTGGGGCAGAGCTGTCACCTTGACAACCTGACAGCCAGGAGAGTCCGGAAACTTGAGAAACCTGGACCTTAGCCCACTGTTGACGCCCGAGATTCTGGGAAAATTCTTTTTAAAATGTATTTTTTTTTCAATTGAGAATATCTCTACAAATTTGTTCATGTAAGAAACATTTCCATACAACATATTTAAAATTTATATATTTTGATATTTCCCCTTCCCCCAATGTTTTTTTTTTTCTTTTGAGACACAGGGTTTCATGAAGCTCAAGTTGGCCTGAAAATCGTTATATTGTGGAGACTGGTCTTTAACTCCTGATCCTCCTGGCATGTCTTACCTGCATGCTAGGCGATCAATGTACCCATTGACCTACATCCCTGGAGCAAAAAGGTTTTAGATACCCATGTGCTCAGATATGTATGCTGAGCTCCGAGGAGCAAGCCCATGCACGAGGGATCCTTAGGAAACCACCCAGCCCCATGCTTTGCATAAAGGTCCAGGGAACTGTGCACAGGGGCCCACAGCACAGTGACTGGGAGACTGCTTCAGATGGGACAGGGTGAGGTGACATCGGGGCTCTGTACAATACGAATGGCCATCTTTACATACTGTCCCCTCTGCATGGCACTTTGGCAAACAAAGATAGGGGCCCTTAAATGGACCCCAATAAAAGCAGGTGCCCTGGCTTTCTACCTCCCCATCCTAGCTGGTCCAATAGGTGTATTGGTTTGACAAAAAAAAAAAAAAAAATTACATCTGAAGGGCTTGCAATCTGGTTTATTTGTTGCTGAGATAGCATAGATCAACTAGGGTCAATTTCCTCCATACAGTGAGTTCAAAGTCAACTTTGGCTACCTAGTGAGACCTTACCAAAAAATAAAACCAACAAAAAAAAGTCTCAAATGCCACTTTGTCCTAGAGTGAAAAGGAATGGAATTCTGTCCTGCCTGCAGGAAGGTGGTGGGGATGAGAGCTGTTGGGAGCCAGTTTAGGAAGAACCAGCCACTTTTTGCTCAGGTTGTATCTTAACATCCAGGAGGCTAGGCTTTTTCCTTTATGGACAAAGACAACCCCTTCTTACCAGAGCCTTGTACAAGCTCAGCCAGAGGGAGCTGAGGAAGACACAGGGACCTCTGCTGTCACTCAGAGCAACACAGAATGACCGCTGTTGTTGCCATCCTAATTTCCTGGAAACCCATTCCTCTAGAATGTCTCCCTTCACCTAGGCACAATTTCTCCCATGTAAGAACACCAGAAGCCCTCCAACCGCACCAGGCAATGCTTCCCAGCACCACGGCCCATGTGCAGCTAGGACTGACTGGCCCTAAAGATAGTTTGACTCTTGTTATCATGGACTGTCATAGGATGAAGACATTTCTAGATTCTGAAACAAGTACAGATGCTCCTGTGGGAATGAACCACTGTCCCCAGTTTCTGGGAGTCAGATTACCGAGGGTCACTTCAGGCAGTGGGCTGTCAGCACTCCTGACTTACGAGTCTAGAGTAGGTAAAGAGATACTTTTCTGGTTTGGTGTGCCCAAGGCTCAGGGGCTGGGTCAGTTCACGGTAGACAAATCATTTGGAAGCTCACAAGGTAAAGACTGTGACTGTGGGCTTCAACTGCAAACGTGGTCACTTTCATTATCCTCTCCTGGTAGCAGAAGGCAGCGGCAGCATTGTGATGTGTGTGTGTGTGTTCACACTTAGTTGGCAAGCACACGCAGCAACAGCAGGAGATGGTGCCTTCGGGGCTGCAGCTCTCAAGGGCCTCAAGTGTCAGATCCTTAGTTCTTGACAGCCACAAGTGTCACAGACCAAGACTGACACAGATAAGAGAAACTCATCCCTTCCTGTGCCTTAGGCAGGTGTTAAGCAATTAAATTATGGAAAATCACTATTACTGGGTGCTGAATGTCTTTAATCACAGTACCCAGAAGGCTAGCAGACCTCTAAGTTTGAGGCCAGCCAAAGCTACACAGTAAGATCCTGTGTTAAAAAATAAAACCCAACTAGCAGTGGTGGCGCACGCCTTTAAATCCCAGCACTTGGGAGGCAGAGGCAGACGGATCTCTGTGAGTTTGAGGCCAGCCTGGTCTACAGAGCGAGTTCCAGGGCATCCAAGGCGACACAGAGAAATCTTGCCTCAAAATAAATAAATTTTAAAAAAACTCACTAGTATCAATGGTAGGTTGTTTGAATTTGTAAGCACTCCTAATGTCATTTTTATTAATTCTTTAACAATTTCACGCCCATGTATATAATGTATTTTTACTATATTCACCTCCCATGCATGTATGGGTAGGTAGGTGGGTACGGTGGGTACATGTGTGTCATGTGAAGGTCAGAAGACAAACTTAGGGAGTCAGTTCTCTTCTCCCACAATGTGGGTCCTAGGGATCAAACTCAGGTCACCAACTTGATGGTAGGCACCTTAACCTACTCAGACATCTCACTGGTCCCAGATTTTTGTTTGTCTTTTGAGACAGGCTTTCACATAACTGAAGGATATAGCTAAGTAAGAAGCTAGAAAATAAGAGACTTGTAGGCTCTGGTCACTGAGAGCAGCCAAACCTGTGACCCCAGGGTCTAAACTTATAATGCTAGCAACTTGTAATGAAAGGCAGATGTAAGAGCTAAGGCATTCCAGCTTCCCAGACCCACGGGAGAGCTGGAATGGCGGCTGCTGAGAAGAACTGGAGAATCTCAGCTTCCTAGCTTTGGAGCACGTGTTGGGTTAAGGGTCCCGAAACTGAGCCCTGCACCACTAGAGGGCAGCACCTACCTGCTGTCACCACTAGCTGAAGTCAAGGACAGCGGAGACTAGCACTCTGGCTTCCTCCAACACTCCCACAATCCCACCCCAGGATTTTGTTGTTGCTGTTGTTTATTTAAATATTTTTTATGGTTTATTTAACTTTTATTTTATTGGTATGAAGGTGTCAGATCCCCTGCAACTGGATCTTCAGACAGTTGTGAGCTGCCATGTGGGTGCTGGGAATTGAACAGAGCT
>NC_022010.1:12134784-12138966 GCF_000317375.1 Microtus ochrogaster
CAGGGTTTCTCTGTAGCTTTGGAGCCTGTCCTGGAACTAGCTCTGTAGACCAGGCTGGTCTCGAACTCACAGAGATCCGCCCACCTCTGCCTCCCGAGTGCTGGGATTAAAGGCGTGCGCCACCATCACCCAGCTTAAACAAATCTTTTAAAAATTCACTTTAAGATAGCTGGGAGTAGTGGTGCGTGCCTTTAATCCCTGCACTCAGGAGACAGAGGCAGGTGGACTGCTGTGAATTCAAAGTCAGCCTGGTCTATGCGGTAACTTCCAGGACAGTCAGGGCTACATAAAGAGATGTAATTTCAAAAATAAAAAATAAATATAATAAAAATGATGGGGCTGGAGAGGTGGCCCCGTGGTTAGAGTGCTGGCTGCTCTTGGGGAGCCTCCCTGTTTGTTTCCCGGCACTTATATGGCATCTCACATTCATCTGTTAACTCCAGCTCCAGTGGAGCTGGGTCCTTTTCTGGGCTGAGGGGACCACGTGCACACAGTGCCAAAACATATGCAGGCACAACACTCATACACAGAGATAAATAAGTCTTCTTTAAGAAGGAGAGATGGCTCAGTGGTTGAGTACTTGTTGTTCTTGTAGATGTCCTGGGTTCACTTCCCAGCACTCATACGGTGGCCCACAAACATCTGTAACTCTAATTCCAGGGGCTCTAACACCCTCTCCTGACCTCTGAGAGCAGCAGAAACATAATAAGATATCCATAAATTCATGCAGTCAAAACATACTTACACATAAAATCTGAAAAAATTAAAATCTCTAGTTAGGGATGTTACCACAAGTACCTCACGAAAGTGAAGAAATCCATCCAAGAGTCCAAACAACAAAATTACAGTAAACATTTATTAAGCTGAAATGTTCACAATGTTTTAATCCAGTTCTTAAGTCGATCTACAAAGACCTCTCACATCAAAGCCAGTGATTAATAAATACAAGGAATGTATCCACCACTTCACAAAAAAATAAGCCTGACACGTTTTTTCTATAAGATATTCGTAGAATCAGCTTCCCAACTAAGGTATGTGCACGAGCCTGTGTGCACGCCCTCCCCCACCCCATGTTCACAGAATGGCTTTCTATTGTGCTGAACTAAATACTCTATAAAATTTCTAAGCTGAGGCACAAAACAGAAACCCAACCATGAAGATACCATTGGTAGAAAAAAGAATATGACTTGCAGCTAAGAACAGGGAAATAATTACCTCACGGGGGATTTAACTGCACGCTAGTCACTGCCACAAGGAATGAATTCAACTGGAGGATATTCGGAGATTTATCACAGGTGCAGACAGGAAACCGACGCAACAGAAGCTTGAGATCTGCAGAGACGTCAGGGCAGACAGTCATGCCATCAGCTGCCATAGCCGCCCGGGCGGCACCCAGAAACAGTGTGCTCCTTGTGTCACCAGGACAGAAAAACAGGTTCTCTGTGTCTGTCCTAGCTATGGAGGGATCACCAAAGGGCGAAACACAGAAGGATGCGACAGGCTGAAGCTTGCTGATGCCAGCCAGGACACATCACCGGCAGCTGTCCAGTGTATTGGGTTAGAACCCACAAACTATAGCTATGTAATTCTACAATTCACAGGTGGGGAGCCCAAAGTCCAAGTACTTAAATGGTGATCAACAAAAACATTGCAGAATGGTCATAGGTTGTTTCGGAGAGCAGCTTGCATGCTTGGAGTAGAGCTCATGTGCCCAGGACCCGAAAGTAAAGAAGGCTGGGAGGAGCGCACTGCAAAGTCCCATGTAGCTACAAGTGCACACCAACGCTGGCTTTCTGGTGGAATTGGGTGGTTCAAAACCCACTGGGATGCTGGGCATGGTGATGCACACCTTTAATCCCAGCACTTGGGAGGCAGAAGTAGGTGGATCTCTTGTGAGTTCGAGTCTAGCCTGGGCTAGAATAAGACCCTGTCTCAGAACAAAACAAAGTACTATGGGCACGGAAAGGAAGCACTTCAGACTGCCCACCAACCACAAGATGTAGGTAGAGCCCACGACTTTAGATTCTATGCTGACTCTTGAACAAAGTGTATGTGTTTGTTGAGACAGGATCTTGCCATATAACCCAGGATGGGTTTGAACTCACCACCTTTCTATCTCCAGGGTTCTGGGACTGTAACCACCTCTAGCTTCCCGATCATACTATTTCCAAGTCATTGGCCCAGCATGGGTGTGCCAAGGCCATATATAACAATGCTTCTGAGCATAGACCTCCCTTGGAGGTTCTCACAAGGTACCTAGGAAGGACATGCTCTCCTGGCTGCTTACCTGGCAGTCACAAAGGCCATCCAAAGTCCCCACCCATCTCTACTCATGGCCCTTGTGACTGCCGAGCCTCATTTCCAAGCTGCCTCTCAGGAATGTCCCTAGGTCGCTTTTAGAATGGAAGACCCCATCATGAGTCACAAGACCAGCAGTGAAGACATTCTTTTCCATACTTTATTGCCAGCAGAAAGAAAGCCAAGGCTCAGTAAAGGACCCAAAGGACGAGAGATGTGAGAGATGCAGCCGGCGACAATGGAAAGCATGTTTGGAACATGTGTCTACTCGCTGCACTGTTACCAGTCAGTCTCCTGACAAGTACAGGAAAGAACCGCTACATAAACACTGACCACAGGCCTGGGTGGGATGGACGCCTGAGCTGGTTTGGTAGAGTGCTTATGTAGCATGTAGGAGGCACCAGGTTCCATCCCCAGCACTTCATAAACCAGGCGTGGTGACACATGTCTCTAATCCTAATACTCGGAGGGGGGAAGCAGGATCAGCAGGCTCAAAGTCATTCTCAGCTACGTAGTATGTTTGAGAGAACCACCTTAGAAAACCAAAACTAGCTGGGTGGTAGCAGCAATGGTGGTGGTGTGTGCCTTTAATCCCAGCAACACTCAGAAACTCATTCTCTGAGTTCAAGGCCAGACTGTCTACAGAGCAAGTTCCAGGAGAACCAGGGCTACAAAGAGAAACCATCTCTGAAAAACAAAACAAAACAAAAACCAAGAGACTATGAGACTACTCAGTGGTTAGAACACTGACTGTTCTTCCGGAGGACCTGGGTTTGATTTACAGCATCCACAATGGCGGCTGACAATGGTAACTCCAATTCCAGGGGATCTGACACCCTCTTCTAGCCTCAGGTACGTATGGAGTAGATACACAGACATACATGTAGACAAAACACCTACACACATAAAATAAAAAGTTCAAAATAAAACACCAGCATCACAAATCACCAACCCTGAAGGGCAGAGCGGTGGCACACGCCTTTAATCCTAGAACTCTGGAGGCAGAGGCAGAATTTCTGTGAGTTCGATGCTAGCCTGGTCCGCAAAGCGAGCTCCAGGACAGCCAGAGCCACACAGAGAAACCCTGTCTTAGGGGGAAAAAATGAAAATAAAATAAATCACCAACCCAACCCTCACTAAAAACAAAACAAACAAACAACAAAAACAAAAAAAATCACCAACCCGAATGCAATCACCTAAATCCTCAATCCTCTCCTTGCTTGGTAAAGCTAGTACTTAAAGTGAGAAAGAAACATCAGGGAATTAACGCTGATATTCAGACAGTTCAAACCCTGACACCATCTTCCTTTCATTTAAAAAAAATTATACATGTATTCATTTGGGGGGAGGGATGGCAAACCATGGCCTGTATGCAAAGGTCAGAGGAAAACCTGTGGGAGCTACCTGTCTTCTTCGTGGTGTGGGTCCCGGGAATCAAACTTAGACTTGGTGGCACGTACCTTCCCCCAATGAGTCATGTTGCCAACCGGACTCCTTATAAAAGACCCCACAGTAGCTGCCATCAAATGTCTCTTTACCGTGTTATTCAGTGAGGGGGAGCTGTACACAGCCCAGAAGATAAGGCATGAAATGAGGTACAAAAATACATCTTTCCACATAGAAAAGAGATGGAGGAAGGGAGGCCAAAAAGCTGCATACTTGCACAGAATGGAAACAGAAAAAGAAAAATCTTTAACTATGTGGGGGTTAAGAATACATCCAAACAGGGCTGGAGAGATGACTCATTGGTTAAGAGCACTGACTGCTCTTCCAGAGGTCTCAAGTTCAATTCCCAGCACCCACATGGCAGCAGACAACTGCCCATAAATAACTCCAGTTCCAGGGAACCTGACATGCGTGACAAAACACATAAAATAAAATAAA
>NC_022010.1:12139130-12185478 GCF_000317375.1 Microtus ochrogaster
AAAAAAAAAAAAAAAAAAAAAAAAAGGAAGAAAGAATGCATACAAACAATGCCAGGCACGGTGGCACACACCTTTAATCCCTTTGCAGAAGCCAGGGGATCTCTGTGAGTTCAGGGACAGCCAAGGCTATGTAGAGAGACCATGCCTAAAAAAAAGAAAAATACAACCAAACAAGGTAAAATATATGCATTTACCATCTGAAGTTCTACTTCTAGAACGTCAAGTAACATTCTACTCTGCCGCGGACACTCTTCCATTTCGAATGAGGGCTTTCTGGGGCTGGACTCTAGGCTGTCTCAGTCCTACCCTAAGCACTGCATACAATGGGTGTGGAGTCACACACCCGCCATCCCTGCACTCAGGAGGTGGAGGCCGGGGGAGCACAAGTTTAAGGCCAGTCAGCTGCTTAAGTGAGTTCAAGGCCGGCCTACATAGGGTATGGGAAACCCTATCTGAAAGAATTAAATGAAAAAAATTAAAATGAAGGCATCTTGTGTGTTTATGTGTACCAAACTATAAAACTGGCTTTAGAGTCTACATTTGGTCAGGCTAGAAAATATATTGCAGATCTTTTTTTTAAACTTTTTTTCTTATTATTGTCTCAAGACGAGGTCTCAATGTATAACTGACAGACCTGGAACTTAATATATAGACCAGACTGGCTTCAGACTCAAGAGATCTGCCTGCCTCTGGCTCTTGTGTGCCACTAAACCTGGCTTCTGGTCTATGTAATCCTGGCTGACCTGGAATATAATAAAGTGAGCTAGGCTCAAAATAGCAGCAATCCTCCTGCCTCTGCCTCCTGAATACTGGGATTGCACTCTCAGCTACAAAGGACTGTCCAGGACATCTCTGTGGCCATCAGCGAGAGGAGCTGAGGCAAGAACAGGGACGCTCAGCTTTGTAGAGGCTGATATATAGAGGCTGATGGGCAATATTTGCAAAGCAATATTTGGTATGATATGGCCAGATATTTGGAAGGAAAGATGAGTTAGCCACTAATGTGCCCCTCCCCCAGTTACTTCCACCCTGAGCTGCAAGCAGATTTGTCTACAGTATCTGAACAATACATAAGTGGATGTTTCACACCAGAAGTCACGAGTGTCCAATGTCCACGGAGAGACTTCCCCAGTATAGGTTCCACAAGTGAATGAAATTCAAGAAAGTGTGAGCCCCATATGGTCATCTAGAGAACAAACATATCTTCAGAAGGACCCGAATCTGTATTCCAGACACTTGCAGCCCAAAACAGAACTTCTCAGACACAGGGCACCAGAGCTGGTGTCAGCTGGGTCCCTCCACCAAGCGTGGCTCCAGGGTACACTGAAAAACCACAGAGTCAATGGCAGTCCCAGCCACATCCTGCAAAAGCCAGCTTTCTTTCCACAGAGTCCTGGCAGAGCAGTGTCATCTTCAGCCTCTGACCTAATTCTCTGCCCACCCTTCTCCCCCAAGGTAATTAAAACAACTCCCTGGACCCCAGACAAAAAGCACCTAACACACATAATCATAAAAATTTTAGGACAAACAATTTAGATCTTAAGGTTGCTGATGCCTAAGAATGTTCTAGAAGCAATGAAATGAAAGATGTTACTGACTATAAACAATTTCTTGTATAGTCTTGAGTCAATTAAAAGCAAAATAAATAAGCAAATCCCACCAGGGTCCAGTTGACTATATGGGCCTAGCTGGCAAACAGGGAATGTGTGATTCAGTTAGATTCTGGAATAATCTTCAAGGCCCACCCAGAAAGTTTTTGGCATCAAACTCCAAAGACATTTTGTAGCCCCATCTGTGTATTTTCCTTCTAGAAAGGCTGGGTGTTAGACTACATTAAAGTCCAGAGAGGAGAAAAAGATCCCAGGACGTCTATGGGTACCTTCATTCAGAAATACAATGGACGGGCTGGGGGTGGGCTCAGCATCCCCAGCACCATAAAAACAGAAAGGCATGAAGAAACACAATGGAATGACCAAGTGCACAGGGTACCTAGGATCCAAAGGCGATGGGTTCCACTCTGAGGCCCAAGTGTCCAAAATAACAAGAG
This sequence comes from Microtus ochrogaster, assembly GCF_000317375.1. Taxonomy (NCBI): domain Eukaryota; kingdom Metazoa; phylum Chordata; class Mammalia; order Rodentia; family Cricetidae; genus Microtus; species Microtus ochrogaster. The sequence goes on from NC_022010.1 coordinate 12,141,178, forward strand.
ACAGCACTCATTAACCAAGTCACCTCCAACCTCAGAAGACGTAAAAGTCACATTTGGGAGTGTGAAGATAACACGCACAGCGCCCACCCAGCAGCCAGTTTTAACTTCCATAAAATCTTCAAGTGCTTTCCTCCAAGTTCTCATAAACTTGACTGGATCTGCCTTTATTTAAAAACCTTACAAAAGATTTAAATGTTGGGGGGGAAATCAACTTTATATTCTATGCAGATAAATTTCTCTGACTACACAGTTAATAGGGGTATATCCATTGTTCAAAAAATATGTTTTTCCCACCAGCAACACTCTGATTAAGTTCTATTCTACATAAGTTCTTTCTCCTCCAGTGGATCTTAAGGTTGACACACAGTGGGAAATACCAGGTGTGGCATTCTTGCTTGGTTTATTGGGAGGATTGGGGTTTGGCTGCCGGCTGTTTTTCTTCTTCTTCTTCTTCTTCTGTTGCCTTTTGATATCACTATGGCTGGTGCCCCTAGATGTCCGGGCAACTGACCTTCACTTGTCCTTGGAGTGGTCAAGGTTCTCCAGCACCCTGTTGAGGCGGATGTTGAGCAATCTCACCTGGTTCTCCAGGTGCTCCAGCTTCTCCTCTACACTGGGGCTGCCAAGGCCACCGGGACTGCCTCTCCAGTAGCCCATGGGCCCCGTCATAAAGTAGATGGCCACGACAAGGCAGAGCGGCAGCACAGCGTGCTCAGGCTCACCCTCGTACTTATGCAGAATATACACACAGGACATGGAGAACAGGATGACACGTACGAGCCAGAAGAAGCGACCAAACACCAGGTGCAGGAGGCTAAAGGTGAAACCCAAGGTCAGAGACAAGAACCAGTAGGCCAGGAGGACCACACCAACCAGCACCAGGGCCCGGGTGGGACTGTTGGACACGGAGGCTGGGCTGAAGTACTGTGACAGGTTGGACACTACGAAACAGAACAGAAGACAGGGCCAGTTATTCCCACAAGGTCAGGACCTTCTTTGAAAGCAGATGGGACAGCTGAGCTCAGGGACTGAACCCAATGGCTCCTGTCACAACCTAATACAATGAAAGCCAATTAAAGCAAGCACTTGAACCTGCAAGTAGCAGAGGAAGCACAGGTGGCCCTCTGGACTGTTTGTCACGTCATGAGTTTAAAACACCTGTGAGGCTGGAGCGATGACGGATCCGCGGTGAAAAGTGGTAAGAAGCACTCTTGCAGAGGACCCAATTCAATTACCAGCAACCGCAGGGTGGTTCACAACCACCTGGAACTCCAGCTCCAGGAGACAAGTCCTCAGATACTGCACATATGTGGTGCACAGATATACATGCACAAAACAGCCACACACAAAAATAAGTGACCAGTAAATCTCAAAAAAAATATTTTTATAAAAATGTTGCTGTGGTTTGAGCTCAAGTCCTTGTGTTCGCAATGAGCTATCTCCTCAGGCTGGTCAGAGTGGCTTGCATCTGTTATCCCAGTACTTGGGAAGCTGAGGCAGGAGGATCAGAAGAAGCTCAAGGTCATTCTTGGATTCATTCATAGTGAACTTGAGAATACGGTGGAGTACAAGTGAACCCTGTCTCAAAAGCAAAGCAAAACAACAACCACAAAACCAAAAATAACAGTAAAACAGAAGCGGTAAAATTGATTTCAACAACTTTGAGACAGGGCGGGGTCTCAGGTAGACCAGGCTGGCCTTGAACTCAGAAATCTGCTTGCCTCTGAGTACTGGGAACATGAGCCAGCATGGCAGGGTAAATTTCATTAATTTCTTTTGGCTTTTTGAGACAGGGTTCCCATATAGCCCTGGCTGGCCTGGAACTCACTCTGTAGACCAGGCTGGCCTCACACTCAAGAGATCTGCCTGCCTCTGCCTCCTGAGTGCTGGGATCAGAGGCATACGCCACCACACCTGGCCTTCACCAATTACTTTTCCCTGTAACGTGACCGTAGAAAACTTCTATATGCCTCAAAGTTTATTTCTATCAAACTGATCCGAGTGGAGGAGTCTTAATTGTAATGAAGACCCTGAAAACTGATGGGGAAGGAAGTGCTTGGGACCAAGAACAGCCACCTTGACTATGGTTCCAGGAGAGGCAGCTCTCACACACTCCTGCTTCAAGCTTGAGGTACAATTCTGAAAGACCTTAGGGTACCCTACAGCTTATCTAAGTCAAGAGGGAAACCCACACCCTAGAAACAAGGTATTTCACCTCCCCCTCCAACTCCTCTCAGCTGATCGCAACAGGCCTCGGTTCCTCAGTGATGCCTGAGGTGTCTTGTAGCTGTCTGGCTCTGCGGTTTCCCAGCCTGAGCTGCATGCAATTCCTTGCAATCAAGTTTATCTCTACAGGCTCGCCGCCCAGGGATGGCAACCTGGAACTGCACAATCCCAGTAGGGGATGGCTGGGGCAGCCTCATAGGATTGCACACAGTTGCAGTGTTTGCTGATGTGTTGACTCAGCTCCAGTCCCAGGGAGGGTTGTAACCGCCCTGGGGGCAGCGTGCTGCACAGTATCCTCTGAGAGCCACACCCCTGCCTCCCATTCTCCATCTGAATAGCAAGGTGGCATGGCCTGGCATGAAGCCCTTTGAGGGTTGAAATCAGTGATTCAAGGCTGGAAGTGAGAACTAACAAAAGCAGTGATGTGTGGGCCCCACCTGTACAGCATGCCTCCACTTTGAACCCTGGTCCCAGATCTGTAAAGAAGGGATGCCCAGGACTAGTGAGAAGTCTGAGAGGGTCTTGTTACAAGGCTGTATCGTTTTCTGGCCCCCATATACCAGGTGGCTGACAACGCTTAGATGGTGAACATGGTCTCCCCTGACTCTCCACTCATACTTTTCTCTCTACCGACTTTGTCTTGGCCATGCTGAAACACAGCTGAGCGCACCTAGACAAAAGCTCTTAGAAGCATCCTATGGCCTCTCTCGGCTTTCAGGGGGGCTCCAGGTGGTCAGTCCATGGCCCATAACATCATCATCACTGCAGGCTCTGCCTCCATCATCTTCCCAGCCTTCGAAGCTTGGTGGACCACACGTTCAGCTATTAAAGGTAAAATGCTCCTTCCTTCCTGTGGTGCCCTTAACACTCATGTACCCTCAGTCGGGTGCAGGGAGATTCACTACACAGTGAGACTGCATCAAAACAAGCACACAACCCTGCATGTGGCCATCCCCATACCTACCATCAAGTCCAAGGACTTCCAAGAGCTCCATCCAAACTTTCCCTACTGTCTCCACGAACATGTCCACGCCCTGCACGAACCGCTCAGTCAGCCTGGACAGTAACTGTAGGGATGAGAGGACAGTAAGAACCCGACCAACATACTGTCTTCTCAAACCAGTCAAGCACTGAAGAGTGAGCTTGGGAGAGGACATCTCAACAGAAAAATCAGGAGCTGCCTCATGGGCAGTCTTGAGTCAAGTTGATAGCTGGCCCCGCCCTCCACACACAGGAGCAACACTTGGGGTGAAGGTGAGTGGCTCTCAGTCAGGGTATCTACTTCCTCTGCCTATAAGTGTCTGCCCTCAAGATGCTTCCCAGGGCAGCTGACTCTCTAAGGGACCCACTCTGAAATCTGAGACCACGCAGCAAGAGTTCATGCTCTGTCTGTGACCTCGAGAATTTCATTAGATCTCTAGGTGATTCGGAAAACCCAGTAGACCGGAAAATCAGAAATTGTGCTACTTACTGCCTGATTTCCTTATTTTCTTTTGAATAATTGATCATGCTGGCTAGTGTCATGTTGATTTGGCACACGCTAGTGTCATCAGAGAAAAGTCTCAATGGAGAAAATGCCTCCAAAGAAATAGGGTGGTAGGCAGGCCTGGAAGGCATTTTCTTTCTTTCTTTTTTTTTTTTTTGGGGGGGGGGGTTCAAGTTAGGGTTTCTCTGTGGCTTTGGAGCCTGTCCTGGAACTAGCTCTGTAGACCAGGCTGGTCTCGAACTCACAGAGATCCGCCTGCCTCTGCCTCCAGAGTGCTGGGATTACAGGCGTGCGCCACCATCGCCCGGAAGTTAGACAGGGTCTTTAAAGAGGTAATTTGACTACAATGAGACCACTTCAGTAGGCCAAGTCTACTAGTGCAGAGGTTGTTTTTTTTTTAAATATTTATTTATTTATTATGCATACAATATTCTGTCTGTGTGTATGTCTGCAGGCCAGAAGAGGGCACCAGACCTCATTACAGCTGGTTGTGAGCCACCATGTGGTTGCTGGGAATTGAACTCAGGACCTCTGGAAGAGCAGGCAATGCTCTTAACCACTGAGCCATCTCTCCTAGTGCAGTGAGACGGGCTTGTCACCCCAGCTACTCAGGAGGCCGAGACTGTGTGTGTGTGTACGTGTGTACATGTGTGTATGTGTGTTGGGGGGGTTGTCTATGCAAGCACCAGGAGGCCAAGACTGTGTGTGTACGTGTACATGTGTGTATGTGTGTTGGGGGGTTGTCTATGCAAGCACCAGGAGGCTGAGACTGTGTGTGTGTACATGTGTGTTGGGGGGTTGTCTATGCAAGCACCAGGACTGGCAGAGTAATGACCCCGAATGAGGCAAGAAGGAAATCTCATTCAACAGGACTCAGTAGTTCAGAGCCTGGCCCCAGGCAGTTTATTTTGACACATTTAAGCACAGTGTGAGGGCCAGCCATGATAATCTAAGTCTAGGCAGGTCACCCAAAGGAAGTTCTTTACTTCCTCCAACCATTATCACCTGGGACTCTGGCCATCAGTGAATCAGTGGAGGCTGGAGTCTCAATTGTTTACGATTGACTCACCCCCACATTTACTACTATAAAACCCTATTCTAATTGAGCTGGGGGCTCTCTGGTTATTCCAATACGAGAGAGGGAGTTTGAAAACTTGATTAAAATCAAAACTCTTTGCTTTTACATATGGGACTCTTGGTTTCCTTGTCGGCTTGCGGGGATTGCGAATTTGGGCATAACACACATCACAATTCGGTTTTCTGGTGTAACACAATCCCATGTGTGCACAGGGAGGCATAATTACATCAAAAACGCTCCTCAAAGTTCATGTCACTTCTCCCATGAAGACGAGCTCTAGATCCAGGCTACATGTGTCATCTTATGGGCCGAGTGGAGGATCTGGCCTGGACTCTATCATACAGATAGCACAGAAGTCATCTGGGCTATCAGCCACCTCCGGTCCTGTTTGTGAGAGCCTGGGGGAGTCCCTGGCCATACAGATAGCGCAGAGGTCATCTAGACTATTAGCCACCTCAGGTCCTGGTTGTGGAAGCCTGCGGGGAGCCAGGTATGGCCTGGCTCCAGAGATAACACAGGGGTTACCTAGGCTATAGTCACCTCCATTCCCAGCCCTCTGAATGGAAAACAGGTTGTACATCTTTTCCCTTGAAAAAGACAACCCTGTATGTTTAACTTCCTGTGCTATCTGTGAGCACAAGGACCTCTGTGCTCTCAAACAGGCAGGGAGATTGCAAGTTCAAGGCCTGCCTTGGGTTAAAGAATGAGTCCAAGGCTAGTCAGGACATCTTAGTGAGACACCCTCCCATCTCAGAATAAAAAAGTTGGGGGTGTAGGTCAGTGTTAGAATCTTTGTCTAGTTAAAAAAAGAGAGAGAGAGAGAGAGAGATAGAGAGAGCTAACATCAGACACACAGAGGACAGAGGGTGAGGAAGGCCTGCAGGTCCATTCTGGGGTACAGGGGAAGCCAGCCTACAACAACCTTGACCTCAGATCTCTGGCCCCAAAGCAGTTAGAACTGCATTCTCATGTTCCAACCACCCACTGGGGCACTGAGTTCCCACTGAGTGACAGCAGAGTTCGGAGCCTGGAGGCAGAGCCAGTAGATAGCAGGTCAAAGAGCTGTCTTACATTAGGACTCCAAATGTGTTGGTGCAGAGAACCCCAGGACAGGGGTGGGGGGCAGAGGTGGGGGGTGATACCAATATGGCATGGTAGAGCAACACAGGTAGAGACTTCCAGGAAATGTCACTAAACAAAACAGGTGAGGGAAAATAAATAAATAATAAAATAAAAATTACTCATCATGGGGAAGAGCATGCAGGAGGGGGGCAGAGGATAACTTCGTGGAATAGGGTCTCCCCTTCCACCTTTTTGTGGGTTCTGGGGATTGAACTCAGGTTGCCAGGCAGGCACAGCAAGCACCCTTATGTTCGGGTGAGGGCTCCACACCAAGCCCCTCCCCTGGAGTAGCTTCATTCCATACTCCACCGGAGAACCCCCAAGGGCATTAAAAGGCCCCACTTTGTCGGTTCCCCTTATGCTCTCAACTTCCCCTGGGCCCACAGCAATGCTGTGCTCAGAATAAACCTGGATTTATGGATTCAGCAGTGGCAGAGTCCCATTAACAGGAATCAAACAACATTTTACTCACTGAGGACAACTTTACCCTCTCAAGGATAACTTTCAAACACTGATCTTCCTGCGTCTACTATTCAGTGCTGGAGTTATCCACCATGCCTAACTTTATTTTATTGAGATTACGTCTCACGTATCCCATTTTTTCTGGTGTTTTGGAGACAGGATCTCAAATACACACATACACACACACACACACGCACACGCACCAAAAAAATATGATTAGCGCCTGCATACTGCGAAATATTATTAGAGTTAAACACCCATTTCCTGGGCGGGATGTTTGTGGACTGTGTAGAAGATACCACGATATTACTGTCTTACTTCAAATGGTGAAAAAAAATGCAGAAAGTGTGTGCGCACTGCACTTGTAGAACAAACAGAAAATACGTGCAATGGGTGAAGGCAGGCGGAGGGTCTTTGTGCTCTGTTCTTTCAACTTTACAGTATTTTGGAGTTTTTTTTTCTATTTAGTATTTGAGGTTTTTTTTTTTTTTTTTGGTTTTTCGAGACAGGGTTTCTCTGTGGCTTTGGAGCCTGTCCTGGCACTAGCTCTGTAAGACCAGGCTGGTCTCGAACTCACAGAGATCCGCCTGCCTCTGCCTCCCAAGTGCTGGGATTAAAGGCGTGCGCCACCACCGCCCGGCTTTAGTATTTGAGTTTTATTTAAAGAGGAGGAGAAGGAGGACAAGAGAGTCAGGGAAATGATCTAAGTAAAGGCACTTGCCACTATGCCTAAGTTTGACCCCTAGGACTGAGAGACCTCCCCCCAAAAGGTGGTCTCTGACCTCCACACAAACTGTGGCATGCACATGCACCCCCCCCACGTAAATAAATAATTATAAAAAGAAAAGCATTGCTTTGTTTCGTTTTCGTGACAGGGTTTCTCTGTGTGGCCCTAGTTGTCCTGGAACTAGCTATGTAGACCAGGCTGTCCTGGAACTAGTCAAATATTTTACTCAAAATACTTCTTCCCTAGCCGGGCGGTGGTGGCACACGCCTTTAATCCTAGCACTCGGGAGGCAGAGGTAGGTGAATCTCTGTGAGTTCGAGGCCAGCCTGGTCTACAAGAGCTAGTTCCAGGACAACCTCTAAAGCTACAGAGAAACCCTGTCTTGAAAAACCAAAACAAAAAAACAAAAAAACTTCTTCCCTGCAAGCAGCAACTGAAGATCAGCAAAAAGTTGCCCCCCCTTTCCTTCCTTCCTTCCTTCCTTCCTTCCTTCCTTCCTTCCTTCCTTCCTTCCTTCCTTCCTTTCTTTCTTTTTAAAGTTAAGACAGGGTTTTTCTGTGTAGCCCTAGTTGTCCTGGAACTAGCTATGTAGACCAGGCTAGCCTAGAACTCACAGAGATCCCCTGCCTCTAGAGTGCTGGGATTAAAGGTGTGCACCTCAGTCCCTAGTTCTTTTGATTTTTCAATGCACAGTGTCATGCAGCCCAGGATGGCTTCAACTCACAGTGCAGCTGAAGCTAACCTTGAACTACTGCTACTCCTGCCTCCACCTCCCCAGTGCCAGGACTACAGGTGTGTTACAGAACCAACCTGGAACAGACCCACTTCTCTTTTTTTTTGTTTGTTTGTTTTTTTGTTTAATCCCAGCACTGGAGAGGCAGAGGCAGGCGGATCTGTGAGTTCGAGACCAGCCTGGTCTACCTACAGAGCTAGTTCCAAGTTCCAGGACAGGCTCCAAAGCCACAGAGAAACCCTTTCTCGAAAAACCAAAAAAAATAAAAAATAAAAAAAGCAGCAAAGAAAGCTGCCAAGGCCAAGCAATGTCTGATCACGTTTAAGTGAAAATCCAAACAGGAGAATCTGTAGAGACGGAGAGACTAGCAGGTAGGTGCCTGAGTATGGTGGAGGCCAACAGCTGATGGCTTAGCCAGTGAGTTTCCTTTGGGGGTGATGGAACAGTCTGCAGCTAGAGGTGATAGGTGTGCAAGCCTATGAACATGCTTGCCCTCATCAAACTGAAAATGGTGAAATGTGGACTGACCTGTATTTCATTGCCATAACTAAGAAAAAAATTAAAGGGCTAGAGCTATAGCTCACTTGGCAGCGTGCTTACAGGCATGGAGCCCTGGATTCGATGCCATGAGCTGGGTGTGGTGGCTCATGCCTGAAAATCTAGCACTTAAGAGCTGGAAGCAAGAAGGGTCAGGAGTTCAAAGCCAACCTAGAATACAGGAGACCTTGCTTTAAAAAAAAAAATCCAGGTGGTCATGGACCACACTTTTAATCCCAGTACTGGGGAGGCAGGGACAGGCAGATCTCTATGAGTTCGAGGCCATCCTGATCTACAGAGCGAGTTCCAGGACATGCTCCAAAAGCTACAGAGAAACCGTGTCTCGAAAAACCAAAACCAAAACCAAAAAAAGCCAGGTGTGGCCTTACACTGGTAAATTTCTGAAACTACAGAGTGGTAAGAGTGAAGACAGGAGGATTGCAGTTGTTAGTCTAGCTCCAGGCTCAGTGGGAGACCCTGTTTCAGGAAATAAGACAGTGTGATAGAGAAGAACAATTAAAAGTTCTCTGAGCACACCTTTAACCCAGCACTTGGGAGGTAGAGGCAGGCAGAGCTCTGAGTTTGAGGCCAGTCTGGTCTACAGAGTGAGTCCCAGGACAATCAGGGCTGTTATACAGAAAAACCCTTATAAAAACCAACAAAAGCCCTCCCTCCTCTGGCCTCTGTGTGAAAATGTACTTGTGTGTCCACATACATGCACATTAAGAAGTGGGAAGCATTCTGTAGGCTGAAGCAGGAAGATGGTATCCATGGCCAGACTGACTACATAGCAAGTCTCTACCTCAAAAATGAAAAGGCGGGGTGGTGATGATGTACACCTTCACCTTTAATCCCAGCACTGGAGAGGCAGAGGCAGGCAGATCTCTGTGAATTTGAGGCCAGCTTGATCCACAAAGTGAGTTCCAATTCAGTCAGAGCCATAACAGAGAAACCCTGTCTTGAAAAACAAAACAACAAAAATATTTTTTCTCTACTTATTTAAAGTGCATGTGTGTCTATGTGCATGCACACAATGTCCGTGCAGGTTAAAAGACAGGGTCAGAATGCCTGGAACTGATATTACCAACTACTGAATGGAACTCAGGTCTCTGAAAGAGCAGTCAATGTTGTTAGACCCTTAGGTCACCTCCCTAGCCCCTGACTTGACGTTCTTTTCTTTTCCTGTTTCAGTTTTTTGAGACAAGTTTTCTCAGTAGCTTTGGAGCCGGTCCTAGAGCTTGCTCTGTAGACCAGGCTGGCCTCGAACACAGAGATCCGCCTGCCTCTGCCTCCCGAGTGCTGGGGATTAAAGGAGTGCGCCACTACCACCCGGCATAGCCGTTCTAAGGCTGCAATGCTTTAATACAGCTCCTCATGTGTGATGACCCCCAACCATAAAATTATTTCATCGCTACTTCATAACTGCAACGAATAATAATGTAAATATCTGACATGCAGGATATCTGATATACAACCCCAAGGGGTCATGACCCACAGGTTGAGAGCCATTGATTTGGGGATAGTGATGTCCTACAATGGGGAAAATAAATTTGTAAGAACTCTTTGGCGTCTATGTGTGGGGGGGGTGTATATATGTGTGTGGGCGTGTGCATATACTCCACCTGTGAAGGTCAGAGGACAACTTGCAGCAGTCAGTTCTCTCTGCCCACCATTTGGATGCTGGGGGAGGGAAGGAGCTCAAGACATCAATCAGGCTTTCTGGAGAGCACATCTGCACTTTCTCCTGCTGAGCCATATCGTGGCCCTCAGTTAATTTTAACTACAGGAAAAGTCTGCTGTGTAGTTTAACAGGCCTGGCTTTACTAATTAGCATCAAACCTGTCCTGTAGGTAGGAGGCTTTTAAAAAGTTTGTTTCCCAGGCACGATGAGCCACATCTTTAAACCCAGCACTCCAGAGACCCAGACAGGCAGAGCTCTGTGAATTTGACTCCAGCCTGGGTTAGATAGTGAGTTTCCAAGTCAGTCCAGGGCCACATAGAGGGAGCCGGTCAAGAGAGAGAAGGAGAGAGAAGACAGAGAGAGAAGGTACTCCACATTCTAATCAAAATTTGTGTGAAATAAGTCTTATTCATGGTGGTATGGGTTTGAATTGCCACTGGGCCTCCATAGCTCTGGCCTGAGGGTGTGGTCTTGACCACTTCTCTTGTCTTATTTGGGCAGAAGAGAGAATCTGGGGAGCTGGATGTGACTGGGTTGTATGGACTGAATATTTGCTTGTCAGTGATGGGAAATATTTCCCTATGAAAGGGCTTGGTCTAATGGCAGAGTAATAACATCTTCATTCATCTGAAAGTTATTAAGAGTAGCCTGAGTGCTTAGCATGCACAAGGTTAAGAGTTCAGTCCCCAGCACCCCAAAATACTGATAGATAGTAACTATTAAGCAGCCAGTAAATGAATATTTGTAGTAACCAATTTCAAAACAGCCATAAGGAAGCTGGAAAGATGGCTCAGCAGTTAAAAATCCATACTGTTGCCGGGCAGTGGTGGTGGCAGCACAGGCCTTTAATCCCAGCACTCTGGAGGCAGAAGCAGGAGAAGCTCTGTGTGTTCGAGGCCAGTCTGGTCTACAGAGTGAGTTCCAGGACATCCAGGACTATTTCCAAAAAAAAAAAAAAAAAAAAAAACCCAAAACCCATAATGGTATTACCAAGGACCTAAGTTTGGTTCCCAGCATCCATGTTATACAGCTCATAACTGCCTGTAACTCCAGCTCTAGGGCATCCAATAAACTCTTCTGACTTCTGTGGGCACCATGCACTCATGTGTGTATAAACACACACAGCCGTATGAATCACACATAATTTAAAAAAAAAAATATGAGCTGGAGAAATGGCTTAGTGGTTAAGAGCATTCCCTGCTCTTCCAAAGGTTCTGAGTTCAACTCCCAGAAACCACGTGGTGGCTCACAACCATCTATAATGAGGTCTGGTGCCCTCTTCTGGCATGCAGGCATACAGACAGACAGAATATTATATATATAATAAATATTTTTTAAAAATACAACCAGGCTTGGTTGCACACACCTTTAATCTCTGCTCAGGAAGCAGAGGCAGGTGGATCTCTTTTGATTTGAAGGCCAGCCTAGTCTACACAGAGAGTTCCTGGACGGCAAAGACCCTGTCTCAAAAAAAAAAAAAAAATCGAATTCATAATGTTCTTCTCCCTCATGCTAAGGACCATTAAACTTTTAAACTTTCAGGTTTTAAACCTCTAGATACCCCCAGCAGGGGTAAGCAATGTTCAATTCAATTACCCCCATAGCCAAGATCGAACTTTCAAAAGAGGGCCATGACTCTGGGCCAGGAAGGAGCCAGCTGCATCAACACATCATAACGAAGGAGCTAATGTTCCCACCCCCACTTAAGAGACAGACAAACTGAGGTTTAAAGAAGGGAAGCCAGTGACAGGCAAGACGGCTAAGCCAGTAAAGGTACTTGCCACCAGGCCTATGACCCGCTATGGATTCTCAAGACTTAGTGGTGGAAGCAGAGAACACTAAAGATGTCTTCTGACTCTCTCTCTCTCACACACACACACACACACACACACACACACTCACGCAAACAAATAAACATAATTAAAAAGCATTTAAAAGTGAAGTCACTGAAACTGGGGAGATGCCTCAGTTGACAAAGGGCTTCCTGTGCAGGCATGAGGACCAGGATTCAGAAGGCAAAGCCGGGCAGGGCTCTATGAATTTGAATCCAGCCTGGTCTATATAATGAAGGTTCTATATAATGGGTTCAAGCTTGTAATCCTGGTGCTTGGGAGGTGGAAGCAGGACGATTCTGGTGGCCCACTGGCCAGCGAGCCTGGCCTAATCTTCAAACTTCGGTGCAATTAGAACTTGTCTCAAAACACAAAGGTGGATGGCTCCTGAGGCCGACCTCTGGACTCCACTCACATACACCAAGTGAAGCTACTGGTCTAACTTCATCAGGCTGGGAAAGAGGGAGCGCTCCAACTTGGACCCAAAGTTCTCTGGACTCCACAACCCCAGGGCCAGAGACCAGGAAGGAAGGGGTGAGGAAGACAAGAGAACGCGTGCACCTCGACTTCTCTTTTCTTAGCATGGTGTACACACATAGGTGCCAAGGCGGAGAGTGGAGAGCTCCTTGGTGGAGGGGATCATCCCAGTCCCGGAGACCCCAAGCTCAAGCAAAACCGAAGGCTCCAACAGAGAGGTGACCCCCTCAACCGCCCCAAACACACAGTAGGCGCTCAAGCTGCCAAAGCAATAGCTCAGACCCCACCACCCCCTGGAAAGGAGAACTCGGCCCAGATATCTGTGAAGCAACGGGTGGGAGGCTGGAGGCCCTCGAGGCCAGGCCTCGCGGGGACGCGGGTGTCCCCAGTGCCTGGCTCACAGTGGGAGACCATTGAGACGCGGCGGGTCAGCGCGCGGGCGTCACGCGCTCCTGGGGGCTGCTCTTGGCCCGGGCTGCAGCAGGCCGCGACCGTCCCCAGCCCGGGTGCCCCCCCCCCTCCAACGGTCTCCCGGCCCAGCAAGGTGACCGCGGGCGCACCGCCCACCTTCTGAGCCGCGCGCACGTTGTCCTCTCCAAACAGGCTGCTCACGCTCTGCGAGAAGGTGCTGGCCGAGCGCCGGTGGCTGTTCTTATCCGCAGCCCCGCGGCCCCGAGCCCCCTGCGCGCCAGGGGCCACCAGCGCCAGCAGCATCAGCGCCAGTAGCAGAAATAGCAGCAGCAGTCGCAGGCCGACCCGGACCCGGGGCTCCTGGGAGGCGCGCGCACCCATGCTCGGCTTCGGGAAGAGGGTCTTGGGGCTGGGGATAGGGGGGGGAGAAGGCGGAGCGCACGGCCACCGAGGGCTCCGGGCCGCACCGCGTGGGCGCGCCTTCGCCCCGCCCCGCCCTACAGCCCCGCCCCGCGCACGAAGCCCCGCCTCCCGCCCGCAGAAGCCGCCTCCCCCCCTCCCCCCAGCACCGCCGGGGCGCCTCCTCCGTACCCCTGGAGTATCAATACAGCGCAGCTTGCAAAGGCTCCTTGCTGGGCTGGGCTGGGCTGGGCCCTAGCAAGCGATTGGGAAACCGAAGGGCAGGTGTGTGTCACCTCCCCGCACCCCAAAAGCAGGCCTATGGAGCAGGCGTTCATTTGTTCTCAGGCCCCTCCTGCAGGGATGGCATTTCCGAGCCATCGAAGTGGTTGGAGAGGGGAAGTTGGTGATGGGATAGGAAAGGCGACCTAATGCGCGAGGAGGGAACCGGATAAGTGGTTTGGTATTGTGCAGCCCTTTATAAAGGATTTGATGGGATCACCGGGTATTCCTTCGGTCTCAAGTCAAAAGAGGTTGGGTGGGGGAGGGTGTCTAGAGTTGGTCCCGCCAGTCAGTGCTGGTGTCAGGAAGTACCCGCGCCACCTAGAAGACTTAAGGGTGCGAAGAGTTCGAATGTACCGGAGGAATTTACAATTTAAAATTAGGGGCTTCCTACATGAAAAGCCACTGGAATTCTTATGTATGTATGAACCTCATGGCATGGCAGGCAAAAAAAAGGACCAGAGGAGTATGGGTTTGAAATATTTAAGAGCCACGATAATCATACTACAGGCATGGTGTGTGCTTGTAAATCCAACCCTAGAGAGGCCGAGGGAGGAAGGATGGTCAGGTCAGGCCAGCCTAAGTTATACCCTGAGTTCCAGGCCAGCCAGCCCTACATAGTAGGAACCTGCCTCAAAAACAATAAAATAGGTACATGGGAGGACTCGGCAGGCAAGGAACGAGTAGAGATTATATATTTGAATTTAAAAATAATAAAACAACAGGGTGGAGGTGGTGCACGCCTTTAGTTTAACCCCAGCACTCGGGAGGCAGAGGCAAGCGGATTTCTGTGAGTTTGAAGCCAGCCTGGTCTACAAACCAAGTTCCAGCACAACCAGAGCTACACAGTGAAACCTTGTCTTGAAAACATCATCATCGTCATCATCATCATCATCATAATGGATCAATGTCTCAGGTCTGTCGTTCTGGCTATGGAAAGCTGAGGCAGGAAGAGAACAAATTCAAGGCCTGCCTAGACTACAGAATGAGTAGAGGGCCAGCCTGGGCAACCTAGTGAGACCTTGTACAAAACATTCATAAAAATAAATCTCTCTTTTAAAAGACTTGGAATGTAGCCTAGCTGCAGGACGTTTACTTGTCTAGTGCATGGAAGGCCCTAAATCCAATTTCCAGAACCATACAAATTAAATTAATAAATAAAATCCAGGAAACACCATCCCTATGTAGCTGATTGCTCCCACAGAGGGATTTGTGGTACCTGGTAGGCAGGGAAAGGCTTCCTCTGAGGGTCCTAGATAACTAGAAATTCTAACTAGAAATTCCCTGAAATCTCCTGAGGGACTTTGCCACAAGCCCAGCCCCTATGCTGACAAATCCTCTGGAGACAAGACAACCTTTGCCCGCTGCTCTCCTCCTCACCCTTGAATAGCTAACCCTCCACCCTCTTCGGCCTGGCCCTTCTTCAGTTTTATCTTGAGGGTGTCTTGTGCGTACGTATGCCCAGAATTGGCTCGTTCTTCTTTTCTGCTGCAACCTCTATATCCTCAATGTATTTCATAGACTCTCTGATGGAACCTTCAGAGAATAAATTTTCCGCTTTCCTTCACGCTCTAAATCAAACAAGCCAGGTATAGTCAGACATTTGAGACAATGGAAAATAAACCTGGATCCAGGCCAAAGAGAGAACACTGGGGCCAGGGCACACCACTGTGGGAAGCATGCACCGAGCCCGTGCAAAGGTCCTGGGCCCATCCCCAGCACCACAAAAAGGGGAAATGAAGGCTGAGCTGGCTTGGTAGGTGAGAATGTTTACTGTGCAAGTCTGAGGACCTGAGTTCAAATCCCCAGCACCCACACAAGAGAAAACTTGAAAGTTACTTTTGAACTCTATTCTTCTGAATTGTAGAAGTTTTAAATATTATTGGAGGTTTGATTTGCTTTTATATGGATTGTCTTTTCATGTACTTTTACTGATATTTTCATGCGATAAACTTTTTTTTTTTTTGTCTTTGAGAGTGCTGGGATTAAAGGCTTGCACCACCGCCCGGCTAGCAGCACACATCTTTAATCCCAGCACTGGGAAACAAGCAGGCAGATCTCTGTAACATGTCAGCCTGGGGTACCTAGTGAGACCTCGTCCCCAAAACAAAGTATTTTAGGGGGACATGTAATACAACCCCCAGAGACATAGGGCTTCACTATCTAACCCTGGCTGACCTGGAAGTGACTGTAACACCATCCTGGTCTCAGCCTCACAGTGACCATCCTGCCTCCACATCCCCTCAAAGGGCTGAAGTTCAAACCATGCACCAACACCACCGAGCCCAGCAGGATTGTTTCCTTTTAACTCTGTGTATATCAGTGCTTGGATATGTGCTCTCAGAGGCCAGAGGTGCTGGATTCCCTGAAGCAAGAATTTCAGGCAGCTGCAATCCACCACTGAGAATTCTCGAAACTGAACTCTGATCCTCTGCAAGAGCGTTGTGGGTTCTTATCTTCTGAGCCATCTCTCCAGACCTTTCTACTGCTCACTCTTAGGAAATACACCCAAGCTGCTGTGTGTGCCTCTTCTTACTGTCTAGGACATTTTTTGTATCTTCTGGATCTCTGTTATTTATATGCTATCTTATTACATTTATTTATTTCTCTCTGTGTGTGTGTGCACGCACACGCACATGCTGCCATGTGCATATGAAGGACAGTTTTAGCGAGTCAGTTCTCTCCACCTACCATGTGGGTTCTGGGGATTGAACTCAGGTCATCAAGCTTTGTGGGATGTCCCTTTATCTGCTAAGCCAGTGAATGTTTGTAATCCCAGCACTTGAAAGACAGAGGCAGGCAGATCCCTGTGAGTTCTAGGCCAGCCTGGTCTACCTGATGAGTTCCAGGATAGCCAGGGTTACACACAGAGAAACCCTGTCTTAAAAAAATATTAAAATTGTGCGTGTATGCAATCCATGATTGAATTCAGATAGTCAGGGTTAGGAGTCAACTGTCTCTACCTGCCAAGCCATCTTAGACCATGCAGGCCTCAAACTTACAGAGACTGTCCACCTGCCTCTACACTCCCACTTTGAAATGCTGGAGCTAAAAGCATGCACCACCATGCCCAGCAAGATTCCTTATTGTAGTGTAGGGCCCTGGCCTCCGTTATTCCTGGGGTGCTTCCCGAGGACAATTTCTGGTCAGCATGACCAAGCATTTAACCCTTATTCCTGGGACACATTCAGTTTCTAGTCAGATGACTAGCATTCTGTTGGTTCCTGTTTTTCCCTAGCCCCACCTGGTTAAGTTCCTATTTTTCTCCTGCCCCGCCTGGTGGTTAGCTGCAGGGCATTCATTCTATTTGAGATATGGTAATTTCCCTACCTGCCTGGGTGGGGGTCCTTGTGCTGCAGTAGGTAAAGGGCTTCCCCAAGGCTGAATAAACGGCATTCGGCATTCCGTTGATCTCCTTTCGAATGACCCTGGTCTCTCTGTGTGTTCTTTTCAATCTCCAGGCCCTTGCCCGACTCGCGTTCGGTACAGTGGCGCGCGAACTGTACCGAGGGTGTAACACCAAATCGGATGTTACATTGTAGTTATGTGTGCATCGGTGTGTGTGTATGTGCATTCAGTGGTAGGTGTCCTCAGACCCTGTAATTTTTTCTCAGAGACAGGATTTTGCTCTGCAACCCAAACTTGGCCTCTTTTCTCCCTTTTTACCTTTTTTTTCTTTTCCTTCTTTTTTGAGCTGAAGGGTTTAAACTTTCCCACTTCTACAACTGAATTTAGGTTTCATTTCTCTGAGAGGGGCAAACAGGTGTCTCTCCCAAAAAAGGACCCTTTATTGATAAATTACATTCAGAGATGAAGGAGAGAACGCGAACAAGGCCTAAGTTGGCCCCACAATGTCTCAACAACAGTTCCTGCAACTGCCTTGAAACTTACCCAAGGATGTCCAAAGATAAAGCCTCAGTCAATTGAAAGTCTACTAATGTAACTGCTGCTTGCTTCACCAGTTATGTTTGAGATGACTTAACCATCCCTGAAATTCCCCTAACTATGCTTGAAAGGAGCCTGCGTGCTCCTTCCTCTCAGGGTTGTTGCCATTTTGTACAGGTGAATGATGACCCTGCATATGCTGGCTGTTTCTGCAGAATAAAGGCTCTTTGCTTTTACATACTATGTGAGTCTGGGGTCTTCCTCCAGGGTGTTCTCGGACCCATGCAGAGCTAGGGTCTCAGGTAAGCCAGACTAGCTTACTCCATGGACAAGGCCAGCTTTGAACCTGGCCTCACCTTTCTGCTTCCGTCTTCCAAGAGTGGAGATTTCACTGTGCCACCACCTGCCATTCAAATTAATTCTCAAACAGAACAAGTGTGGTACAATAGAACTATTCTATCTGCGGGGTAATTACAGGGTTGAGAAATGCTTCCGAGTACGCCTCAGACAAAGTGACAGAGTGAGTTTTAAACCATTTAATAAAATGCCTTCTCTTTACATCTTCTGTTCCTGCCGTGGAACTATTTTACACATTTTCCTGTGGAATTAACGCACCTCACCTGCGGGAAATATCAGAAAAGACAGATGAGCAAAGCAAGAAGAGAGGAGACATTATATTTTACAAGTTTAGTCAAATTAATACTAAAAATTTATTTTATTCATTTAGGCATGACCACTTTGCCTGCATGCCATACATGGGCACCACACGTGTGTCTAGTACCCTTTCAGAAGAGGTCGCTGGAGTCAGAAATGACTGTGAGCCACTATGTGGGTGCTGGGTTGTAGTAGTGGGAGCTGTGGGCCTGCTTTTCGTCTAGCTTTACAGCAGAAATAACAACACATAAACCGTATTATTTTAAACACTGCTTGGCCCATTAACTCTAGCCCTTACAGGCTAATTCTCATATCCCGATCAACCCATCTCTAATAATCTGTGTAGCATCAGTCTTACCGGGAAACATTCTAGCTTCTAGCCTACGTCCATCCTGGGTCTGAGCTTCATGCATCTGCCTGGGAGAGGGGAGCATGGCGTCTGCTCCAGAGTCTGAGCTCACTTCCTCTTCCTCCCAGCATTCTGTTCTGTTTACTCCACCCACCTATGTTCTAACCAATAAAATGGGCCAAGGCAGTTTCTTTATTAGCCAATGACCTTCCTCCATCACTGGGTACTGAAACTAGGTCCTCTGAAGAGCAACAAGTGCTCTTAACCACTTAGCCCCCTCTCTACAACCCCTCTCCCCCATTCTAGAGACAAGCTCTCACTATGTAGATACGGCTGATTTGGAATTTACTATGTAGAGACATATATAGACCAGGATGGTCTTGATCTCACAGAGATCTGCTTGCCTCTGCCTTCTGACTGAGATTAAAGACACGGGCTGGTGGTTTATTTTTTTCACGTTTGTGTATGCACGCTTGTGCAGTTCTCACGGAGGCCAGAAGATGGCGTGAGATCACCTGGAACTGGAGTTACAGGTGGTTGTGAACTGCCTTGTGGTTGCGAGGAATCGAACCCGAGAGCTAGTCACTGCTCTTAACCGCTAAGCCATCTCTTCAGCCCCAAATTAATAGTATGCAATTCAAAAGTCCTCAGGTTGCAGCTGGCAGGACAGCTTAATCAGAACCTCCGGCTGCTCAAACACTTCTAGGCCCGGCCCCCTCATTAAATAGGCCCCACCCGTCGGTGGACTGCGCCCCGCCTTTTCCGCTACGGCTTCCCCTTCCGGCAGATCCGGCCTACAGCTCCGCCTCTCAGCGCCCGAAGTTCTGCTCTTGCGCATGCGCAGACCGGAAGTCTCGAGCCTTGGTTCTGACTCCCAGTGAGTTTCGCTGAGGGAGCCGCGCGCGTGGCGGAGGCGCCATGGGGAAGCTTCGCCGCCGCTACAACGTGAAGGGGCGGCTGCAGGCGGAGCCGCGGCCGTCCAAGGGCCCCGAAGTGCCCCCTGTGCGGCTGGAGCTCGAGGGTGAGGAGTCGGGCCCGGAGGGTCGCTGGAGTGGGAGCCGGGTTCCACGTGATCCGAGCAGGGGGCGTGACAGCCTGTCTGTACTGCGGTGTGGGGATGCTGCCGGGAGTTTGGTGCGCACATGTGGTCTTTGCATCCATTCCCACGCCTTCTATAATCGTCTCCTTGATAGAGACCCGTAAATGTGTGTTTCAGCCCAGACCTGTGAGCTGTGCACCAGGCTGCGTGCAATGCTTGGGTGCTGGGGCACTTTGAGCAGCGGGGACACTGATCTGGGCTCCAGGAGTAATGACAGTAGAACAGAAGGTGGAAATTCCTCTCACTCCAGGCATGCCTGGTTACCTGAAGCAGACGGCCAGAGGGAAACGGTAAAAAATGCATAGACTATGGCAGGCATGCAGAGAGGTACTAGAGAGAGAGAGCCAAAGCTAGGAGTGGGTGGTGTGCTGGGGAAAGCCTCCCATGTGCTGTCAGGACCGTGGGTAGAAATGAGAGAAGAAACCCAGGGGCTAGGGGACATCGGGGTGCGTGGGTTGTGGAGATGATTGAGACTTTAAAGAGAAGGAAGGTTGAGGCAGAAAGATCCCTAAAGTTTGAGATCAGCCTGGGTTACACAAGTTTGAGACCCTGTCTTAAAAAACAAAGAAACAAAAGGCTGTGTATGCGCGAGACAGACCTATAAACCGAGCCCGAGGGAGGCTGAAGCAGGAGCGATGTCATGTAAGTCTGAGGCCAGTTGAACTTTGTCACATGTACTGGGCCAGCTAGGGGTACAAAGCAGGATCCTGTCTCAATGCCCAACCTCTGTTTCAGAGGAAGCGGGGAGCTGAGAAAGGCTTAGCTGAGGAGGGTGGGGTAATGTGTAGCAGCGGCACATTAGCTATGGCATTACAGGAAAGCAGTGCAGGTTGAAGGATGATGGGTAGGAGGGTCACAGGGTCGACTTGATAACTGGACCAGGGAGAGAGTGTTTGGATCCTAGTGTATTCTGAAGGAGAGCTGGTTAGATTTGCTGATGGACTGGTCTTGTGTACGAGTACAATGGTGACAGGAATGAGTCTCAGAATAGGCGTTGGTGAGGCTGTTGGAGAAGGCAGGTATGGGTTGTTCCAGGGAGCCACGTGAGTTCAGTTCTGGATGTGGGTGCTCGGGGCCCGGCGGGTGCTAGGATAGAAGGAAACCCAGCAGCTATCGATTCAGCTGCTCAAGGCAGAAAGTTCAGGGGCCATAAACAATTTTGTGATAGATGCTATTTATTTAAGACTGATTTGGCTCACCAAAAAAGGTCCAGCCCTGAAGGAGAGGAGATCTGAGAGGCGGTTGCTGAGCTGGAGCTTGTGAGAAGGACTTCCCCCTCCATCTCAGATGCTGCCTGGGGTCCAGAAGGGAGGGCAAAAGCGTTTGTTGGAGTACTAGCGGACATGGCCACCAGGGTCAGGCTGGTCTGGGAGGAGAGTGAGCTGGAGAGCAATCTAGTAGTTTCGAGTGTATCTTCCAGGCTCCTGAGACTAAGCATGTTCCCAGATGGAACCCCACCATCTGTTGGAGACTGCCTCCCCAAGGTATTCTTTGACCCCTTGGTTGGATCAGGAAGGTGGTGAGTTTGTAAGAAAGGACATCAGAGAAGAATCTAGAAGTGTGAGGTATTTGGGGCGAGACACCTCACTTACCTGGGCCTTTGTTTCCATATCTATGAAATGGGGCCTAACTGTTCCTTCGTGGAATCATGTACCCCCTGGCTCTTAATTTTAAAGTAGATGTGGTACAGCCCGTAGCTCAGTAGCCGAGCTCTGAGCACACTGCAGGGTCTCATGTATCCCGGGCTGGCTTGTGTAGTCAGGAGTGGCGGGACATCTGGTCCTCTCGCTTTCCCCTCTCACTTGTACAGACCTGTGCCAACATGCTTAGTTTTATGCGGTACTGGGGTTGGAACCCAGAGCTCTGAGCGTGCTGCCTAGGTTCCCACTGCCAGAGCCACATCCCTCAACCCCTGCGTCTTAGCTTGGTGATAACTTATAGTTGTGAAACGCAGACCCTTCCTCAGCACTCAGAGGTTCGTAGGTCATGTAGACCACCTGCAGGAGGCGGTGACCTAACCTGATATTGTCATGAGTAAGCATTGAGGACCCTCCAGGACTTCCTGCACCATGGTGAGACAGGCTGTCTTTTCAGACAAGGATGTGTTAAAAGGAGTGGATGCGAGCAATGCACTCGTGTTGCCGGGGAAGAAGAAGAAGAAGGCCAAGGCGCCACCCCCATCAAAGAAAGAGAGGAAGCCCCTGACGAAGAAGGAGAGGAAGGTGCTACAGAAAGTCTTAGAACAGAAGCAGAAGAAGAGCCAGGTACGCCTTGCCATGGCCAGTCTGCCCCAGCACTGCAGATCATGGGGCTCGGGCATCTCTATCCTTCCGTGTACTTCCTGCAGCAGGGTTGTCTTGTAGAACTCTCTGAGAGGAAGGGAGTGTTTTGTGTCTGTACAGTGACACGGTAGCCACTAGCTACATGTGACATCCAAGGCTCTGATCATGTTGGCCTGATTTAAAAGTCATGACACATACACGAGGAAGTGTGTGTATAAAATGGGAACGTACATTGTCAAAGTCAATGAAGCCAAAACTGCCGCAGCTCACACAGGGTGAAAGAAGTTATGTGGACCTGTGGGTAGCCTAGGGAGTGGCCAAATGAGCAGTCATGTCTGTCCCCAGGCCAGCAAGGGGTGCCGTGCTTTATTCAGTCTGGTTGTTGGGCATAGGGACAGCCAGTGGTCATACCACGGTGCTGCAGAGCTGTGTCCCATGATTCTGGATTTTGTAAGGGCAAAGGCAGAGCTAACTTGTCTGTCCAGAAGACCTCATAGCTGTGGGGTGACATCCTGCCCTATGATTTAAAGTCTAATATTAACTAGGCTGAGACACGTCCTAGGACCCGGTCAGCAGTCAGTAGCTACCTGCTAACTAATGCTCTCGTGCCTCTCCCAGCGTGCCGAACTGCTCCAGAAACTGAGTGAAGTCCAAGTTTCGGAAGCCGAGATGAGTCTCTTCTACACTACAGCCAAACTGGGCACTGGGGACCGCATGTATCATACCAAAGAGTGAGTCACAGAGCCTGAGGGGGCTCACAGCTCATGGCATCCTACATGGGTGGGAATGTGTGGAGGGTTATCCATACTGAATGCTCTTCTGACAAAGGCCGTGCTCCTGCCTGGCGTCTTATACGTCACAAGTAGGTCACATTTTCTCACTGCTCATGACCTTGATACCACACCTCAAAGGCCGCACTTGCCATGGGGCTCCCTCTTGAGGTCCTTTGTGGTCATTGTTCAATTCTGAGGCTTCACATTGAAAGCCCACTTCCCACCTGGGCTTGACCATTACAATTTTGGGGTCATCCCAAGCTGGCATTCCTACAGGACAGCACACCCCAGACCAACATGTGTGTATGTGTGTGTGTGCGCGCACGCGCGCGCGCACACACGCATGCCGCACTGCCCCACCTCCTCGTCCCCCCCCCCCAGCTTCTTTGTTTAGGGCACTGCTATTGGTTGAGTGTGTACTGCCTCATCCTCACGGGACCTGAGGTAGAACAAGGAGCAAAATACTCCCTTCCTTTTGAAAGGTGCAGGTGTTCATTAACCAAATACTAATATACCCTGCAACAGAAAACCGAGCCAAAGGTAAGGCGGAGACGAGGGAGCATCTAGGAAAGGGATTGGCAATTGGGACTGAGCCCAGTGACACACAGTGTACCTGGTAGGTGACTTTGAGTAGACACTTGAGTGTAACAATCTGCAGGAAGTGTGCCTCAGAGGAGGAACAGCCAGTGCAAAGGGCCTAGGGTCAAAGGGGTGTGGCCTTTGGCCCATGATGAGGTGCCCCCGTGGCCATGTCAGATGTCCTGAGGCCCCTGCCTGAAGTCTCTGTTTTTCCAGGAGGAAGCCTGACCAGCCAGCAGCTCAGGGCCAGGAGAAAGTCAATAGCCTTGGTGGGGCCCACCGGAAGCGCCACAGATCATCATCAACAGAGGAAGAATCTGAGTCTTCAGGGGATTCAGAGCCTGAAAAGGACACAGCTGACCAACCTGAGAGCAGCACAGGAGCAAACACAGTGCATCTGCCACCAGCTCCTTCTGGGGCCAAGAGCCCTGTACCCACCCCGCAACCCCCTCCATCTGGGACCTCTGCATTTTCAAAATCACCAGCCTCTGCCCCACCTCCACCCCTGTCCAAGCCTGCCGTCTTCATTCCTGTGAACCGCACCCCTGAAATGCAGGTGTGTTCTTCTTGTGGTTGGAAACAGACTAATGGGATATCTTGGTGGGGAGGCCTCAGTATCTACTTCTAAGAATGGGGACGTGGTCATGCCCACCTTATGGGGCCCTCATGTGGCATGGGTGGTATAGCATTGTTTCTGGGGCCCAGGCTGTTGCTTCTCCCTAGCCATTCAACCCAAGTGGCTGTGCCTTTTATTTTATTTAATTTTTTTATTGGGGGTTTCGAGATAGGGTTTCTCTGTGTAGCAACCCTGACTGACCTGAATTTCCTCTGTAGACCAGGCTGGCCTCAGACTTGCAGAGATATACCTACCTCTGCCTCCCAAGTGCTGGGATTAAAGGTGTGCGCCACTACTGCCCAGCTATTTTATTTTATTTTATTTTATTTATTTATTTTGATTTTTGAGACAGGATTTCTCTATAGTTTTTGGTGCCTCTCCTGGAACACTAGCTCTTGTAGACCAGGCTGGCCTTGAACTCACGGAGATCCACCTGCCTCTGCCTCCCAAGTGCTGGGATTAAAGGTGTGCGCCAGCACTGCCCAGCTATTTATTTAATTGTTTTGTTTTGTTTTTGTTTTTCGAGACAGGATTTTTCTGTGTAGCTTTGGAGCCTGTTTTAGCACTCGCTCTGTAGACCAGGCTGGCCTCGAACCCACAGAGATCTGCCTGTCTCTGCCTCCTGGGTGCTGGGATTAAAGCACCACCACTGCCTGGCAACTATTTTATTATTATTATTTATTTTTTGGTTTTTTGAGACAGAGTTTCTCTGTGGCTTTGGAGCCTGTCCTGGAACTAGCTCTGTAGACCAGGCTAGCCTTGAACTCACAGAGATCCGCCCGCCTCTGCCTCCCGAGTGCTGGGATTAAAGGCATGAGCCACCACCGCCCGGCTAACTATTTTATTTTTTTAAAGACAATTTTTAAATTTTATATGTATGGGTGTTTTTCGTGCCTGTATGTATGTATTCCACATGTGTCCCTGCAGAGGTCAGATGAGAGCATTGGTCACCCTGGGACTGGACTTAAAGATGATGGTTATAAGCTGCCATGTACCGGCTAGAAATCTAACCCAGGTCTTCTGCAAGAGCAGCCAGTGCTCTTAACCACCAAACCATCTCTTTAGCCCGTCCCTATCCGTTTTAGACACTGTGTACCATGCATGACCTGTGTGTGAACGGGGTACCCTCTCTGCCTGCTGTTCTGCAGCCCTTCCCTCTAACTTCTCCCACAGCAAGAGCGGCTCAAACTCCCGATCCTCGCTGAAGAGCAAAGCATCATGGAGGCAGTGGCTGAGCATCCCATTGTCATTGTGTGTGGCGAGACTGGCAGTGGAAAGACTACACAGGTGCCCCAGTTTCTCTACGAAGCTGGCTACAGCAGGTGGGGCTTGGTCAGGGATGTCCCTCCACTCTTTGGGGGACAGTGGACACTTAGGTTGCAAGAACCGCTAAGGGCCTGAGCTCCAGTAGACAGAGAAGTTGCCAAGGTGATGCAGAGTTCTAGTATTCCCTTCAGCATTGCAGGGTGTATCTGTCATCCCTGTTATCTGGCTTTCTCTGGCTTACCAGCTCACACATGGGCCTCATCTGTTCAGGAGTGCCGTGTACATCAGCCTTTCCCCACCCCAGATGAAACTTCCTCATCCTAACAATATCCCTTAGAAATGTGTCCCAGCGGTATACCAAGTTCTGTTAGGTCCCCATCTGTGGAACGTGGGCTGCCCCCACTGTCCTGTGGCTGTGCTGTCCTGACACTGGGCAAGCAGTGTTTGTACCCTGTGCTTTGGGTTTCATCTTCAGGCACTGACCCTGGAGTGTAGGTGACTCCAGGACAGATAGGCATGGCTAATGTGTCTTCTTCCCCAGTGAGGACAGCATCATCGGTGTCACAGAGCCCCGCCGAGTGGCTGCCATAGCTATGTCCCAGCGTGTGGCCAAGGAGATGAATCTGTCACAGCGGTGAGGCCCTGATTCCTGGGGTATAGAGGGACAGAGGGTCTTTGCAGTCTTGCTGGAAGGAGGGTACACTGGGAGTCTTTTTTTTGGGGGGGGGGGTTTCAAGACAGGGTTTCTCTGTGGCTTTGGAGCCCTGTTCTGGAACTAGCTCTTGTAGACCAGGCTGGCCTCGAACTCACAGTAATCCGCCTGCCTCTACCTCCCAAGTGCTGGGATTAAAGGTGTGTGCCACCACTAACTGGCATGGTGGGAGTCATTTTTGCCTCATTCCAGGGATGGTCCAGCAGAGCCCTCTTAATCCGCTGGGCAGTGGCTGCAGGGAAGGACCCAACACTTACTAAGGGGCAAAATATCTTCTCTGTGAACAAGTGGTAGCCAGCTAATGAGCTAGTGTATAAAGCCATGAAAACCCAGAATTCTGTTTGTACAACCCTCTGCCAGAGACTTAGATTTCTTTACACTGTGGTGCTGGGAATGGGACTTAGGGCCTTGCATGTACTAAGACACCACTCTGCCACCAAGCCCCTCCCCTCCAAATTCTAAATTTTTAGCTTTTATTGTAAAATGTTTACATGTTCACAAATAAGATAATGAACCCCAGATACCTTAAGGCTGGTGTCAGTAGCTGCCACCTATGCCGAGCACTGTAGCATCTCCACCATCTTGTCTGAGTGGCTCTGGGAATAAAGAGCTGCTTGTCTTCAGTGAGCCCTGCCACACTCTGTCCTAGATCTGCAGTGTGTCTGGTGACATTAGTCTGGTTATCACTCAATCTTGCCCCCATCTTTGGCCCCAGAGACCAGAGTTGGGACGAGCATGTCTAGGAAGGGTCCTCCCCTGTCTCTCTTGAAGGGACCATGTAGCCAAAGCCCCAGCTGCCTGTAGCTCTGGAGACATCACCCTCCCTAAGATGAGTCCTCCCCCCACAGTGTTGTCTCCTACCAGATCCGCTATGAAGGGAACGTGACTGAAGAAACCAGGATCAAATTCATGACAGATGGTGTGCTGCTCAAAGAGATCCAGAAGGTCAGTTGTCTGGTCTCATGCAGGACACAGGTGGAGTGGAGTGTCACACTGGCATCGTCCCGCTGTGCCTGCCGTGCAGGACACTGAGTGGGTCCGTTCTCAGAGCTTCAGCTGCTTGATCAGTATGCTGAAGTTATCAGTGAGGGCACAGGGTCAGCGTGAGCAGAGAGGGCCTGGGGTGAGTGAGCAATGTGACTTTGCGTATCCATCTTTTCTAGAAGGACTGGGGACGTTGGCTCAATTGGCAGAGTGCTTGCCTAGCATGCATGAAGCCTTGGGTTCCAACCCCAGCCCTACAGAAAAGAAAAATAGCTATCCGAGCCCTTAGACCAGTGGTTCTCTACTTTCCTAATGCTGCAACTTTTTAATACAGTTTCTCATATTATTTCATAACTATAATTTTGTTACTGTTATGAATTGTAATGTAAATATCTATGTTTTCTGATGATCTTATAGGTGACTCCTATGAAAGGGTCATTTGACCTAAAGGGTTCATGACCCACAGGTTGAGAACCACTGACTTAAAGGCAGGAGGATAAGAAATTCAAAGTCGCCGGGCGATGGTGGCACACGCCTTTAATCCCAGCACTCGGGAGGCAGAGGCAGGTGGATCTCTGTGAGTTCGAGACCAGCCTGGTCTACAGAGCTAGTGCCAGGACAGGCTCCAAAGCCACAGAGAAACCCTGTCTCGAAAAACCAAAAAAAAAAAAAAAAAAAAAAAAAAAAAAAAAAAAAAAAAAAAAAAAAAAAAAGAAATTCAAAGTCATTCTTGGTCATGTAGTTCAAAGATAATCTGGGATAGCTAACCTGTCAAAAGAAAATAAGGTTAATAAAAGACAAGATCTTTTTATTATTATTTCTATTTTATTTATTTATTTTTGAGACAAGGTTTCTTTGTGTAGCCCTGGCTGTTCTAGAAATCTGTAGACCAGGCTGACCTTGAACTCAAAAGATACCTGCCTTTGCTGTGATTAAAGGCACGTACCACCACACCCTACAACAGCAAATTTTTTTTCAAAAAGGAGAATTTGCAGTGTGCAGTAGCAGCTGGCTTCTGGTCATGCATAATAGCTGCAGACAATCAAGATGCCCAGCTGCTTCTCCCAGGGGCCTCTAGGAGCTTCTGAGGGGGTGGGAGCAGTCTGGGATTTGTTCACACGGTTCCATGCCTGTGATTGTGGGGATTTGGTGACACTCTGGTATAACTCCTGACCCCCTCAGGACTTCCTGCTGCTAAAATACAAAGTGGTGATCATTGACGAAGCGCATGAGCGGAGCGTCTACACAGACATTCTTCTCGGCCTCCTGTCACGCATTGTGGCCCTCCGGACCAAGGTGTGTAGGAAGTACACAAGCATGGCAGACTAATGCTACCTTGTCAGGGGCTTGGGCTGAGCAGGGTCTCAGAAAACACAGCCTTCCCTGGGCATGAAGTATTGCTGGTGCCGGCTGTGTCTTTTTGCGCTGCCCGTACTAACTCACAGGCCTTGATCCAGTGTCATGCATGGTGAGTGGCTGCTCCACATCCAAGAGGCTCAGGCAGAAAGCTAAAGCTGGGAAGGCCTTGCTAGACCCAGCTAAAGGGTTCCCCCAGAGCTTCAGGCTCTTTTGGGTTTGTAGGGCTCCTGAGTTGATTCTTCTACTCCCCAGGCCTACTCCTCCCTCCCCAAGCTTGCTCCTCTTTCCAACTCTGTGCTCAGACAGTGGATGTGAGGGACCAGCTTTGGGGACATGCTATCTGAAGGGATCTTGATGAACAGCCCTGTTTCTGTCCTTCAGTAGACCAGCTCAGTGGGTGTTCTGGGAGTGCCGTGTACCCAGCCACATTAAAGATGGTAGTAATGGACAGTGACCAGGAAAGGATGATCTACCATTCCTGCCTTTCTGGAGCCACCGTTTGGCCAGGGCGATAGGCATTAGGCAAATTCAGGATCTGTGAGCTGGAGTTTGATAAAGAGGCAGGCAGCAAGTACCAGGGAGGGCCTAAGGACCAGTGATAATCTCCCCAAAATGTGACCATAAGCAGGATGGACCGTGGGTAAGGGGAGTTCTCAACTCAGAAATGTCCAGCTGTCTCTATTCAGTCAGTTCTAGAGTATTCTATGTCCCTCCAGAAAGAAGCACTGGGTCCCATGGCTGAGCCCTGCCCCATCCCAGTGCTGACCCTCTTCTTCATTTGCCTCTTTCATGAAGGTGGAATCCCGCCATGGCCCCTTTAGCTCACCTCATGTTCAGGTCTCTGGCCTGTGTCACCTGTAGAGCCCCAGTGGACAGGCTCCCTGTGACTGTGTCTCGTTTCTCCTGGGGGAAACCTGAGGAATGCAATTGCTGGTTATATGTAAACACAGGGCTGAGAGATGCAAAATTCCATGTGGAGTCACCAGGCTGTCTTTCACAGAGACATCTGCCCCTCAAGCTGCTCATCATGTCTGCCACGCTCCGGGTAGAGGACTTCACCCAGAACAAGCGGCTCTTTACCACACCTCCCCCGGTCATCAAGGTAAGATTTGGGTAAGCCCCTGCCAGCTTCAACCTGAACTTGACGTGTGAGATCTGGTGGTCTTAGGGGTTAGTGCAGAGATGGTCACAGGAAGGAGGCCCTGGGCTGCAATATCCCCATACCTTTGTGGACTGTCACAGGTTGAGTCCAGGCAATTCCCTGTGACAGTCCATTTCAACAAGCGGACCCCATTGGATGACTACAGCGGCGAGTGCTTTCGGAAGATCTGCAAGATCCACCGGATGTTGCCTGCAGGTGAGGCCTGATGGGACTGGCACATCCCTCCCTCACTGAAGACTCGGGTTTGCTTTTCAGCCCTCTGACCCTACAGTCAAACCGCAGTGGCATGGTTTCTGTTCCTGAGCCTTAGTTCCCGCACCCCCCTGCCTCACATCTAAGGTAGAAGTGGGACTGTGAAAGCATCCTCTCTCAAAAAGGAGGGCAAGTATAGATGGTCTCTGTCCCTGAGAGCCTGCTGTGTTGCCATCTGTCAGGTGCCCCTCACCACTCTGCTGCTCTAGGGTAATTGATTCCTTCCTACCTGGTACCTATTTCCCTGGCTACATTCTCTCTGCAGGCGGCATCCTGGTGTTTCTCACGGGGCAGGCCGAGGTGCATGCATTGTGCCGCCGGCTTAGGAAGGCCTTCCCCAACCGTTGCTCCCAGCCACAAGGTAACTGACCCACAGTTCCCTGTCAAAGCCCTCCACCCCCTGACCCCTGGGCTTAGCAACTGGTGCTCTAGTTGGGGTGTCAGCCTCCACCTAAGTGTCCCTAAGGAGAGCTGCACCTTTGTGTCCCCACAGTAATACGTTCATCGTCGCAGCAGTTTGCTGTGGATGACGAGAGGGAAGTACCAGCTCCTGCATTGTCTTCTCTTTCCAGAAAAGGAAGAGGAAAAGGACTCAGCAGAAGGGATGCGGCGGTTTAAGAAGTCCCGGACGAGGGCCAAGAAGGCCCAGGCCATGGTACATGGAAACCTGGGGAGCCCTGTGCCGTCCTATGCTGTCCAGATGCCAGCTTCATGTAGCTCTTTGGGCTTAAGTATAACTAGAGTGAAACGAAAGTGAAAGTCTATTTCATCCAAGATGGCTGTGAGCCATGTGGGGTTCCTGGGGGACACACTGGTCCAGCCCCATTCCACAGCAGAGTGTCCTGCTGGATAGTACAGCTATGGAGACTGCAAGTGGGGGTGCATTGTGATTTACAGCACAGGGTCTCCCTGGGAGGATCCTGGAACATAAATAGAGCCGCGGCTGCTTGCTGAAGTAGGGAGATCTGCTTTCTGAAGCTGGGGGGCCGGCCAAGGAAGGGGCCACCACAGGCACTCTGATAGCTGGATGCAGTGTTGGTGATGTAGCTACTAAATTATAGCACTCTACCCTCTTTTACACTTAAGGGGTCCCAGGAATCTTGTTAAACTCTGTATATATAGCTCAGAGCAGCCTTGTAGGATGACCCCATGCTTATATCTAATTTATTTGTTTGTTTACTTATTCAACTAAAATGTCACTATGTAATCCTGGCAAACCAGGATAGCCTAGAACTCACAGAGATCAGTTTGTCTCTGCCTCTAGAACACTGGAATTAAAGATGTGCATCACCACACCTGACTCATACCTAACCTTAGAAAGGAATATTTTATATTGATTTACTTTATGCGCATGAGTTTTTGCTTTGTGTATGTATGTACACCGTGTCCATGCCTGATACATGGGGAGGTCAGAAGAGGGAGTCAGGTCCTCTGGAACTAGAATTACAGATGATTGTGGTTGCTAGAAATCAAACCCAGGTCCTTTGTAAGAACAAGTGCTATTAACCTCTGAGCCACCTCCCCAGCTCCTTATACCTAATTTTTTTCTTTTTTAGCAATTTTTTTTTAAGATTTATTTATTTATTATGTATACAGTATTGTCAGTATTCTGTTTGCATGTGTGCCTGCAGGCCAGAAGAGGGCACCAGATCTCCTTACAGATGGTTGTGAGCCACCATGTGGTTGCTGGGAATTGAACTCAGAACCTCTGGAAGAGCAGACAGTGCTCTTAACCACTGAGCCATTTCTCCAGCCCCCTAATTTTTAATATAGCAAACCGAGGCAGAGGTTATTGTCCAGTGACCTCACCTCGTAGGTCCCTGTGAGGAGATGCCCTGTGTGAGCAAATTTGTCTTTCCCCTGTGTGTGGCTTGGTTCACACCCAGGTTGCCTGACCTCATGGTGTTGACGTCTCCTCACCCAGGCATTGCCTCAGATCAACCTGGACAGTTACTCTGTGCTGCCAGCCGGCGAAGGCGATGAAGACAGGGAGGCAGAGATGGACGACGAAGAGGAGGCCCTGGGCTCCGACTTGGATCTGGACCTGGGTGACAGTGAGGCAAATGAAGGTGTGGCCTGGCAGAGCTCTGCCCTCTGGTTCATTGCTTGGTTTCAGCATGGGCTGCTGAGCCCCTGTTGCATGATAGGCCCTGTTGACCCTGGGACCAGAAGAATCTAAGTCCTGTCCTCATACGTGTGACCAAACACATCCTGGCTCCTGCTGGTATGTGAGCACAGAGGGTGGGCTTTTCTGATAGCCTTGTCCACTGCAGTCTCCTGAGATCCTAATACTTGTTATGGTAGTGCTGGAGTCACCATCCCTAGGCTGGCCTTTCCTGCCCTCACATAAGCCTCATGCAACAAGGAAGGCATCTGGATTCTCAGGGCCTCTTGAGTATGGTGATGGGACAGCTTCTTATTGTCCAGCGTGGACTAGGTGGTTCCAGATACTCAGAAGCCTGTCTTGAACACAGTATAGGTTGTGTATCTTTTGAGAGAGAAACTTCTATGGAAAGGGCTCCTTCCATACAAACACAGCCTGCCACATTGCCCAGACACACACACCCGGACCAACTTGCTCTCAGGATGCTGCTCTTAGGCAGGCACCACAGGCCTGTGCTGGGCAGCAGTAACAGCATTCAGGGTCTTCCTGGTACTGTATCTGAATACGAACCCTCAAACCTGGGGGTGGGGAGATGGGGAGCTGCCAGACAGCTAAAGTTAGACTTATGCCTATGCCATCTGTCCAGCCTGGACTCCAGTGTCCCATGCTTGACCACAGGTGAGCAGCCAGATGCCTCCCTACCTCTTCACGTGCTCCCACTCTACTCTTTGCTGGCCCCGGAGAAGCAGGCACAGGTAATGGGATAGCTCTTGAGAGCATTAGGATGGGGTGGTTCAAGCCTCAAGTGCTTCTCCATCTATCTTCTGACTAGCCCTGGTAGTGGAGGAAATGATAGAAACTACTCCTGATGATTGTTCTTGGAGCTTGGTGGACAGTTATGCCTAGCTGAGAACAATCTGTCTACTGTCTCATAGATTTTCACCTGATTTTTATGTTGTCTTGCCTGCTTCCCTCCCCCAGGTTTTCAAACCTCCTCCAGAGGGGACAAGACTGTGCGTAGTGGCCACTAATGTGGCTGAAACGTCCCTGACCATCCCCGGCATCAAGTATGTGGTGGACTGTGGGAAGGTTAAAAAACGCTATTATGACCGTGTCACAGGCGTGTCCTCCTTCCGTGTCACCTGGGTCTCCCAGGCATCCGCTGACCAGCGGGCTGGTCGTGCAGGCCGGACAGAGCCAGGACACTGCTATAGGTAGGTCGCTTATTCCTGCACTCAGGCGTTGAGAAGCAGAACTGCTGCTGTCCTCTGCAGCAAGTGGGCTGTGTCCTCACTAGTTCTACAGCTCTTCCCACTTTCCTGGCTGCTTTACCTTCCCCTTGGCTGCTGTGTTGGTGGTGGCTAATTCACTAATTTAGAAGTAATCACTTCTAAAGTGCTTCCATAGTTGAGCTGTCACCACCATTGAGGCAGCGAGTGGCTCCTGTGAGTGGTCATTCCCTGTGGACATCCCCATTAGGTGTTCCCTTTTGTCAGGCTCCACCACCCAGTGTGATGAGTTTCTGGGATCGTCTTGACATGCTTCTGCTGGCTGAGTCACTTTTGCACTGCCTTGTCACATTGTTACCGTCCTTTCCTGCTACACATTGAAGTTGTTGCTCCTTTTTCCTGTGTTTGGATGTCTGTTTATCCTTGGCTGTATGGAGCTCTAGGCTTAATGCTCAATAGTGGAGGAAATAGCCACTGGCTAGGTGCCCAGGTTCTCATCTTACACCTTTGCCCCGTTGTTTGTTTGCAGTCCCATGAGGCAGGGTCTGTGTTTCCCTCAGGCAAGTGCCCTTAGCATCTTCTTCGTGCCTTCTCTGTTCAAACCCGTCCTCAGTTCTAAATTAGGCTCTGTTTGTCTGCTGATGGCGTTGAGGGCTCTTCTGAAGTCCAGGAGGTAGATCCTTATCAGTTATGTCACTGGTCAGAATTTTCTCCTAATGATGTCTCTTTGAGCAGCTTTATTACTGTTCTTCCAGTACCATTTTAATTTTCAGAAGGGAAAACTTAGAAAATACAAGAGAATATAGTTGGTGTAGCTGGAGGTGGGGCTCACTGCCACTGGTGAGACGAGGGCCTGGCCCTGTGAGTGGCGGGCATGGTTGACTTTCTTCTTTCTGATCCCTACTTCTCCCCTCTTAAGGCTGTATTCCTCAGCTGTTTTCGGGGACTTTGAGCAGTTTCCTCCCCCAGAGATCACTCGCAGACCAGTGGAAGACTTAATCCTGCAAATGAAGTCTCTCAACATTGAGAAGGTTAGTCTCAGCCAGTAACCTCCTTCATGCCTTCCCAGTCCGTCCTCAGCTTCACCCAGTCTGTCATCCCAGAGCTGCACCTGCCAGGGAAACCAAGTGAAGTAGCATCCTGAAGTTTGTTAGAAGATGCCCTGATGACCCTCAGCCTCTAGTGAGGACAACTTTCCTGTCCCCTGGGGACAGAGGCTTATGGACAGCCAGGTCTCATGCTGTTCGTAGGCACTCAGAGATGTCCTGCTGATCCCTGAATCTTGACTTCACTGGCATTGTCCTCAAATGGAGTTGGGGTTCCTGTCCCCAGTCCAGAATTAGGTGGTCCAGCAAAGAGGGTCTGCTTATGCTGCATGCCATGCCTAACCCTGCTCCATGACAACCAGATACCCACTTAACAGATAAGGAGACCGAGGCAGGGAAGAGAAGGTCTCTGTTCAAGAATACATGTAGTAAGTAACAGAACCCAGATGGCTGAAAATGCATCTGGTCCTGGTCCTGTCCCAGAACCCAGAAGAAAGTTTTGAAAGTAAAGAATATAGTCTTGGTCTAGGGTGATGGCTCAGCAGGTAAAGGTACCAGCTGTTAAGCCTGAGGACTTAAGTTTCAAGGAACCACATGGTGGGAGGAGAGAACAAACTGCTGCTTGTTCTCCATTCTCCACACTTGCTCAGTGGCACATGTGTATCCACAGACACATACAAACAAATTTAAAATTAGAAGAAAAAAAAAACCTTTAAAAATAGAATATACCTTTAACTGGGGATGTAGCTTGATTGGTTAAATGCTTTATACCCAGCACTACATAAACAATATGGGGTGCATACCTGAAACCCCAACATTCAGTATGTAGAAACAGGATGAATAGAAGTTCCAGGTTCATTTAGGCATCATAGCTCACATCTATAGCCACAACACTTAGAAGGCTGAGGCAGGAGAATTGCTGTGGTTGAGGCCAGCCTGAAACATGAGTTTCAGCACAAGAATAAAACCATACTTTTCTCCCTTTGTTTTGAGACGAAGCCTGGTGGTGATACAGCCTTGGTTGGCCTGGAGCTCTTTTTGTAGACCAGGGTCAGACTCACATGGATCTGCCTGCTGCTACCTCCCAAGTGCTGGGATTAAAGGTGTGCACCACCGTGCCTGGCAAGACTCTGTCTCTTAAAAAGATTGCAGCCTCACTGTGTGCAGTGAGTGGCACAGGCCTTTGCCCTCATCTTGAGTTGAATTCTAGGGAAGAAATCTTTCTCTTTAAGGATTGTGAATCCATAGTGATTTTTCTTTTTGTTTCTTACAAACAACCCGTTCAGAGTTAAGAAAACTCACATACTTTAGGTCATCATTGAGAACTTGACGTTCATCCCTCTGGCCACCTGTGGGCATGCATGGTTATATTTTTCAAGCATGATACCTTAATTGTCAGGCTGTTTTTCTAAGTGTTGCATGATGATTTGTATGTCGTTGCTTTTAAACTTCTAGATTTTAGTTGACAAGGATGGCCCCTGGAACACAGTAGGTTTAATTTGGGATCATGCTAGCACATAGACCTAGAGAGATCTTGACAACTTCCTGAGCACTCAGGACCCATGTCCTAGTTATCATGACCCTGGGGACAAACTGGAGGGAAGCGGGATCAGTTCTTGGTACAGCCTGTGTGAACTCATGAGACTTGCTTCTCTGCATCACTCTGCCCCTCTCCTCTCCTGCCTTCCTGCACCCAGGTCATCAACTTCCCGTTCCCCACACCTCCCTCTGTGGAGGCCCTTGTTGCCGCCGAGGAGTTGCTGATTGCACTAGGGGCTCTGCAGGCGCCTCGGAAAGATGAAAGGTAGTGGGGGAGGGTGGACCCAAGCATGTACAAAGCCTCCAAGTGCAGGCTCCATGGCTCCTACCCACTGTGACTCTTGTCCCCAGAATGAAAAAGCTGCAGATATCACAACTAAGCTGCCCCATCACAGCACTGGGACGGACCATGTCCACCTTCCCTGTGGCGCCCCGCTACGCCAAGATGCTAGCACTGAGCCAGCAGCATGGTTGCCTGCCCTATACCATTGCCATTGTGGCTGCCATGACTGTGCGTGAGCTCTTTGAGGAGCTAGACAGGTAGGTTGGTGACAGTCTAATCCCATGGAACCCTGTGTGCCCTCTTTGATCAGTGGTAGCCTGGGGAACTGAGCTGCTGTATGTGAAAGAGGGTAAAGCAGTGAGGATGTGGAGACGCTGATGGTCAGAGGGCAGTGGGCTGAAGCCCAGTGGGCCATGTGTATGTTTACAGACCAGCTGCCAGCGAAGAGGAACTTGCAGAGCTGAAGGGCCGTCGAGCCCGTGTGGCCCAGATGAAGAGGACCTGGGCTGGGCAGGGGGAATCTCTGAAGCTTGGTGACCTCATGGTGCTACTGGGTTGGTGCCATCTCTAGGGCATGAAGGAGGGTGATTGGTAGCTTGGAGTGGGTTGGAGCCAACCAGTGAGAACGCCCTACTGTGCCCAACAGGTGCTGTGGGAGCCTGTGAGTACGCCGGCTGCTCACCACAGTTTTGCCGTGCTAATGGACTGCGCTACAAGGCCATGCTAGAGATCCGGCGCCTCCGTGGCCAGCTGACCACTGCAGGTACAGCCCAGGCAACAGTGTGGGCAGACATCTGGGCTCTCTGCACATGTTTGCTATGATGGAGACTCTCAACACTTGGCTGATTTGCCTGCCCATTAAGATGGACTCAACCCCAAGTCAACTCCAAGTGCCTTTAGACAGGTTCCTTTGCACATTCACCCAGAAGGCTGTCCCTCAGGTCGTCTGTCCCTTGGCCACACCCCTCTGGTCCTCTTCCTCTGTTCAGCCAGAACCTTTCTTCCCTCCACATGTTCTCAGAGTTCTGGCCTCATTAGTACAGGATTCACACTCAGCTACAGGTGACTCCTGTCAGTAGCCTCTAGGACTCAAGGAATGTCCCCACCTTATGATACAGAGTGGGCATCTGGGCAGCCTAATCCCTCTCCAAGGCTAATTTGGAACTCAGTGCTATTCCAGCAGCTCATACTTGCCCAGTATCAGGGCGCTACTGGGGCTTGCTATCGTGTCCACTCCTACACTTAGGCAGTCTGTCCTCAGATGCAACAGCGTGCAATTGTGGACAGCCACCTGACACCAACGACAGGTGCTCATGTGTGGCCACGGGTCCCTGCAGGCCACCTTTCCGCAGAGGGGACAGATGAGACTGAGGTTCCTGTAACTATCCTACCTTCTGGAATGGCTGTCCATTGGCAGGGCTTTGCAAGCATGGGAATCTAAGCCTTGGCCTTGGAAGGGGCTCTGGGCGGAGCCACTGTTAACTTGTGATTCAGAATCAGACACTATGTGGGTGGGACCCAAGTGCTAGGTGATTCCTGAAAGCCTGGCAGACTTCCTCTGACTTAGATTTCACACACCTCTTCCTCACCTTCCTCTCAGTCAACACAGTGTGCCCTGAGGCCGGGCTCTTCCTGGACCCCAAAATGCAGCCACCTACTGAAAGCCAGGTGACCTTTCTGCGGCAAATCATGGCAGCTGGCCTGGGTGACCACCTAGCCCGCCGGGTTCAGAGCGAGGATCTGCTAGACCCCAAATGGAGGAACGCCTACAAGGTGGGCCCTTGGTGACTGGACCTATGACTTCTGGGAAAGCCCCAACAAAGAGGAAGTTGGGGCTGTTTATTGGAGGTTAGGATGTTACCCTCAGCTTCTTCAAGATTATTTTCTAGAGTTGCGTTTTACACCCTAAAGTCAACCCTCTGGCTTTACTCTGTTCAGTGTAGACAATACAGTCAACTGAAATGGCTTTCTCTGCCCCAGAGAAAGCTGCGCCTTCTACCCACTGCCCAGTGATTTTGGTTTTTCCTATACTAACCAGTTCACCAGAAGGACCTGTGTGGTACTTGGTGTGCTGGGGCTACCTCTGTCCCCCAGTATTGTTTGTCTAAGGTCTATCCACACAAGGACCTCACCTTCTGGTTTTTGAAACAGGTTGATCCTCTTGCCTCAACTTCCCAAGTGCTAGGGTTCCAGGCTATGCCCCTACATGGAGATTGCGTTTTACTTTGTACATTTGTCTGTGGTGCACATACGGAAGTCATACAATTTCAGAAATCTTTTTCTCCTTCCACCATGTGGGTCCCAGGGAATGAAGTCACATTACCAAGCTTGGTGGCAGGTGCCTTTATTCACTGAGCCGTCTCACTGGGCCCTAGCTCTCTATTTGTTTCAGGATGTGGGGGCACACATGCACAGGCAGACATCCAGCAGGTCACCAGGTTTGCATGGCAAGTTTTTTATTCATTGAGTCATTTTCCCAGGCCCATGTTTCAGCTCTGTTGATGGCCAAGGAGCAATGCATCCTGAGTAGGACCTGGTCATTGGCTCTCTGACTTGATTGTTGGATCCTGAAAGTTGGACTTGAAGGTTCCAGAGAGCTCAGGCTTTTTTTTTTTTTTTTTTCAAACGATCCTCCATCTACCTCTCTTTGCAGACTCCTCTCTTAGATGACCCTGTCTTCATCCATCCCAGCTCTGTACTCTTCAAAGAGCTGCCTGAGTTCGTGATCTACCAGGAAATTGTGGAGACCACCAAAATGTACATGAAAGGTACTGTGTAGTGGCCAGGGCTCAAGTCACAGGGTGATACCTGTAGAACACCCTGTCTGTCTGGAAGAGCATGTGAGTCCTCCTGACTGTGCCCTCTACTGGCCTCAGGTGTCTCTACCGTGGAAATCCAGTGGATCCCATCCCTGCTGCCTTCCTATTGCCAGTTTGAAGCACCCCTGGAGGAGCCAGCTCCCACTTATTGTCCAGAGTCTGGACGGGTACTTTGCCACCGGGCCAGTGTGTTCTGTAAGTCGGGGTCACTTCCTTGGTGTCTGGCCACCTGCAGCCATGCCCTGCTTTTGGATATGTGCCTGAGGATGTTACCCTAGCTCTCCTGCTCCTCTGATGAGCTTGGGAGGATGGGTCTAACATGGGTCCTTCATCACATCCTCCAGACCGCGTGGGCTGGCCACTCCCTGCTGTGCAGGTGGACTTTCCTGAAGGCATTGACCGCTACAAGTACTTTGCACGGTTTCTGTTGGAGGGACAGGTAGGTGCTTGGGCTACCTGTGGCCTGTTTCCTGTGTGTCATGAACTGCAGGCTTACTCAGCCAGCCTATGCCCTCTCACCAGGTCTTCCGCAAGCTGCTTTCATTCAAGAGCTGCCTGCTGTCTAGCCCCAGCACCATGCTGAAGACTTGGGCCAGGTACAAGAGTATATTCCTAGACTGTAAAGGAGGCTCCTCGCTTCTTTGTCAGTCACGTATGCTGGGGATGACAGCCACAGGAGTCTCATTCTGGAGCTCTCAGTGCGTCTAGCACATTTCACCCCCTAAAAGATTCAGGGACCCTGTACCCCTACCCAGAACTCTCGCTACCTGTCTCTCCTAGTGGCTACATCATCCCAATCTTGCCTCTTCCTCTTCTCTGTGTCCCCTTCTTATATGGGCCCAACTTAATCCAGTGTACCCTTGTGATAAGGAGCATCTGTATACCCCAAGGGGCTGGTGGACCCTATGTGCTGCCACTGTGTACAGGAGGCTTTCTGTGTTGGGTGTCCACTCATCCCTTCTGGGTCTAGTCAGCTGCCCCCTCTTCACAGGCTGCAACCTAGGACAGAGAGCCTTTTGAAAGCCCTTGTGGCTGAGAAGGCAGACTCCCGCGGTGCCCTGCTGGCTACATGGAAGAAAAGCCCCAGATGTGAGTGTGACCAGGCTGGGTGGAGGGGGGAAGGACCTAACCATACCATGGGCCATGGTGGTGTGTCCAGCCAAGCAAGTCCCTGTCATCACACTCTAACCCTGGCCACCTCTTTCCACAGTCCTGCTGACTGAGTACTGTGAGTGGCTCCCAAAGGCTATGCACACAGATGTTGAGAAGATCTGGCCCCCTATCACTGATGGTTGACCACACACCCAGCTGTACAGTCAACCGACTCCTAGGCTGCTACCAGGAGACTCGCCATGGCCCTGGAAGCCCTTCTTTACCTTGACCCAATTCAGAGCCAAGCTTGCTGCTGCACTGACCGTGGGTGCCTTCTTTGTGACTCTTCTGACAAGATAGACAGGTGACATTAGCACCTGTGGTTGTACGGGGCTACACTGGGACAGGGAAGTGGACTCTTCCCCCAAGCACACCTGTCCAGCCTCATAGCATCTTAGGCAGCAGATGCATTGCAGACTTGTGTAACTCAGGGACTGTTCTGAAAGGTTGGACGAATATCGCCCCAGAGCCCTGTTCTACACAGGTGGAGACTGGTTGCAGAGGACCTGCTTTGACTTCCATAGACAACAAGTTCTGGTTTTTTGTTTATTTATTTTTTTGATATTTCAAGACAAGGTTTCTCTGTGTAGCCTTGGATGTCCTGGAACTTCCTCTGTAGGCCAGGATGGCCTCAAACTCACAGAGATCCACCTGCCTCTGCTTTCTCAGTGCTGGCATTAGAGGCATGTGCCACCACCGCCTGGCATGAAATGCACAATTTTCAAAAGCTGAAATGAAAGTGACCAGCAACAGACAAGACAAAATATTCAACCTGGACTTATGAGATGGTGCAGGTGGCACTGGCTGTTCTCCCTGAGGACCTGGGTTGGATTCCCAGCACCCCATGGCGACTGACAACCATCTGTAACTCCAGTTCCAGGGATTCAGTTCCCTATTCTGGGCTGTCTAGGCACTGTACATAATGTGCGCAGATAAACACATTAATAATAAAGTAAAACTCAGCTTTATGAGCCATTTGAGAAATGCCCGTCGAAACTACACAGGAGGTTGGAGAGATATCTCAGCAGTTGCAAAGTACTCGCTGCTTTTCGCAGAGGACCTGGGTGTGGGTCTCAGCTCCCATATGGCTGCTCACAACCATCTGTAACTCCAGTTCCAGGGGATCTGATTGATTAGGTCTTCTGGTTCCTCAGACACACACACACATACATAAAATAAAAACAAATAGCTACATGAGATTTCAGACCAGTCAAAATGGCACTCCACATGCAAATAGCTGGATGTGGTAGTTGGGTGTGCTTTTAATCTGGGCAGCAGGGGGATCTCTGAGTTCCAGCATAGCCTAGGCCAAAGGGAGTCCTTGCACAACAATCCTGGGAATTAAAACCAGTCCAGCCACAGTGGAAGTCAATATGGAGGCACCTCAGAACCCTAGAAGGATCTACTTTGGGACCTAGCAGTGCCACTGCTGGGTATTTACCAGAGGACTGCAAGGCAACACATCACAGACACTAACTAAGCTGTATAACCAGCCAGGTTCCCGTCACAGTAAAGAATGGGTAAGGAAAATGCGGTATGTGTAAGGTGATTTCTTTCAGCCACTAAACTACTGGAGATTATTCTACTAAGAAGATTAAGCCAACCTCAGACTTGTGGGTCCTAGACTTTATATAAAACCATACATCCTATGAGTGACGAGAAAGCAGAACTGAGGCAAAGGGGACGTTCCCCAGACAGACTATGGCTAGGTGGAAATTCCCCTATGAAACCCAGTGTAAATTTTAAAAGAGGTGGTGGGGGCAGACAGCAGGACTCGGTTTTGGTTTTGAGACTGGTTCTGACTGGCCTAGGACTATGTAGGTCAGGCTGGCCCCAGATTCCCCAGGTCATGGCTGCCTCTGCCTTCCAAGTCCTGGGACTTGAACTTGGGTCCTCTGTCAGTCTTGGTGGCAATTTTCTTTATCCAGTGAGTCATCTTGAAGGCCCTTGTTTCAGACTTTTTTACTTTGAAGCAGAGTCTCGTGTAACCCAAGCTGGCCTTGAGCATACTGTGTAGCCTGCCTTAAACTCATAATCTTCCTGCCTCCACCTCCCAAGACCTAGGACACAGGTGTGAGCCACCACACTTGGCTCAGACAGTCTTGTACCAATCTTCCTGTATCTTCTGGGTGGTAAAGAAACAGTGTGCTCTGGCACTGTTGACCCAGTACTGTTTTCCCCTTAAGTTTGGGGACTAACTCCTGGCCTACTGGTTACTTCACCGGATTCACCCCTTCAATCACCCTGCTTTATCCAAGAATGTTCCCAAGCTGTTGGAGAGGCAGCTAGGAGACCTGGTCCTCCCACCTCCACGAATGGCATCTATGAATAAACTATCTTCCTCCAAACCTGCCCTGGTGACCAGCATTCAGGTGGTTTTAGAGGCCTGTCTTGGTAACAGGAGAGATGCTCACCCTCTCAATCATGCAGAAAAGTAATAGTCCCTATGCACTTAGAAGTTAAAGCATCAAGGACTGGAGTTGTGGCCCAGGATACCACCCCAGTGCCGCATAAGCCAGGCAGGTGTGCTTCACACCTGTAACCTCATCCTTCGTGAGGATAAAGAATTTTAAGGATCAAGGCAATCAATCCGCCCAGGCTGGTGAGCAGATAGGATCAGTAACACCTCCAGGTGTGCTAATGAGAAAGCGTCTCATAGCCCAGGATAGCCTCAGACGCCACTCGGGGTGCTGGGACGACAGACATGCGCCACCAAGCCTGGTTTACGCAGTGCTAGCTGTTGTACATTCTAGGTAAGCACGCTACAAACTGAGCTAAACTCCAGCCGTCAAATAATATGCTTAAATAGATGTTTTCCAGCCCACTGGCGCACCTCCGTGTAGGCATGCATGCTATCGAAATAAAGAGTAAAAAGTCGGGGGGCCACATATGAAAGTGACAAGCTTCAGAGTGGCAGAACAAACCTAAGGGGAATGACTGAGCAAAGCATGTGGCCCCCGGGTTAGGCAATGTTACATAGCTGCCTACTGAATCAGCCAGAACACCCTGCCGCCACCACCCAACCCGCTGTACCTCCAGCGCCAGCCTGCA
This sequence comes from Microtus ochrogaster, assembly GCF_000317375.1. NCBI lineage: Eukaryota > Metazoa > Chordata > Mammalia > Rodentia > Cricetidae > Microtus > Microtus ochrogaster. The sequence goes on from NC_022010.1 coordinate 12,183,826, forward strand.
AAACTTCACGTGGCCGCCAGGAGGAGCCTTTAAAACACTGATGATAGAGTCAAATCCTCCGGCAGGTGGTGGGGTGGGGGGTTTCAAACCTCAGTTCCACCTGGTTCGGTCCCCGTTCATTAAAGTCCAGACACAGGCCAGCTTTCTGTCCCTTTCATCTTAAAGCTCCCGCTCCGCACTCAAGGAGTGTGCACCCGCCGGCTTCGGTTCATGCAGCTCTTGTGGATGTCTCCGCAGTTCTGTGTCGTCATAAAACATAAAACATTCCTAGTGTTAACCTAGAGCAGGAATTTGAGTTCCAGAAAGGCTGAGACTCCTTGTGTGGACTTTGCAAGTTCCTGGGCTACTTGACGATTTATTTGGACACATGATGGGAGCACATTATGCGACAATAGGCGCCCTGGAGCCGCCAGTTAGAGAACCTCCTTGGAAATGAAATGTTTTCCTCCGGCTCCCTTGATAAGTAACTACCGGAGTTGGTTTACAAATGCTGATTCCGCCGCCCGCGCAAAACCGGCATGCCACGCAGGGTCCATCCTAGGGCGTGGGTTTTCCATTCTGTGGGGAAGGAGGACTGGGTCTCTTGTGTTGCTTTCTGACCTGATTTAATGCAGGGTTTTTTGTTTTGTTTAAATAAAAGTCAAAAAGTGGAGATGCCGGGGATTGAACCCGGGGCCTCATACATGCAAAGCATGCGCTCTACCACTGAGCTACATCCCCTAGTGGTGGATAGGGTTTTCCGAAATAATGATGGTAATCAAACACACGCTGCTGTAAAGTCCGATTTCGGCTAGTGACGTTGGCGTCATGAACTGAGGTCTCAGAAAGAAGGGAGGGAGAAAGAGAGAGGGGAAGAAACAGAGAGGAAGAATTAAAGGAACAAAAGAGGAGGAATACAAAAAAAAGAAAACGTAAGTGTAAGGCCTTAGGTTTATCCGTCTATAGTGACTTGTCTGAGAAGCCTTCAGTATGGTTCATCCTCGTTAGTATAGTGGTGAGTATCCCCGCCCGTCACGCGGGAGACCGGGGTTCGATTCCCCGACGGGGAGACCACGTGCTAGGTTTTGCATTTCACAAATCCCTGGAATTTTGGAAATCCTGTACTTACGTACTGCGCATCAGACCAACAGAGTCTCGGCTTATCTGCCACCGTCGAGCCTCTTTACCCTTTCCTACTTTCTTGAATTTTACAAGGACCTCCTGAGTTCACTTGGGTTCTTATATGTGAACATGGCTAGGATGGAGGTCCAGCCCTAGGCATCTGGCTAATGCCAACTCCAAAGAGTGTGTCCCAGCCTGCCCACAGGGCTGCCTCTAAGAGACCTCTTCCTCCTTCTCCAATTTTTCTTTCCCACCTTACTCCATTTTTGTCGTGAATAGGTTTTGTCATTTATTTTTATTTATTTATTTGTAAAAGCCAAGGTAAAGCATGTTCTGAGAAGCATAAAGCAGGTGCCCACTTCTCACAAAGGTTTTGTTTTTTAATTCTTGCTTGGCCTGTAACCCTGGCAGGCCTTCAACTCCAGGAACAATTGTCCTGCCTCAGCCTCCCCAGTGCTTAGCTTACAGAACTTCATTTCCTCCGCTCCCATTTCTTTGTTTTTTTTTTTGGTTTTTTTTTTTTTTTTTTTGGTTTTTCGAGACAAGGTTTCT